>NC_081186.1:13985785-14585785 GCF_029867415.1 Vicia villosa | reverse complement strand
CTCCAATTGCATAGGCTTCTTCTCTCAATCCTCCAATGCTTCGTGTGGCAAAAAGATCCCTAATTCATCTTGAAAACCCTCCTAAATAGTGCAGACTCACTTAAGTTGGTTGGAAATTCCAAAAACACCCCTGCAGGCCAACCACTGAACTAAATAATAAAAATCACTGAAATCAGCGTCATCATCCAACACGGGCCGTGTTGTGCAACACGGGCACCCGTGTTGGCCCCCTGTAATATTTATTTTTCAACTTTGGTCCCAGACTTAGCAACACGGGCCGTGTTGAGCAACACGGGCACCCGTGTTGCACCACTGTTTTTTCCAACTTCTTGAACTCTCTTCTTGACACGGCCCGTGTTGGGCAACACGGCCACCCGTGTCAGGCCTCCTAAAGCATGTTTTCTGAACTTCCTTAAAACTTCCGAGTTTCGCACTGATTTACTCCGATTTCTCCATATGAACCTGAAAACATTAAAACACGCAACCAAAGCATAAAATGACGAATAAAGAAATAAAACACTCAATAACAAAACTTAAACATACTTAAAAACAACGATAAAACTATGTGTGAAAACCACTGATCAAACTCCCCCAAACTTAAATCGTTGCTTGACCTCAAGCGACAACTACAAAAGTTAATGACCTTCAAAGCGCACGGTGTTCATACGTGAGATATCTGTCTGTATTGATCAAGAAACAGTTGGTTCGGCATTCACATGACGCGACGAGTTTTGTTACCACATTAATCCTGAAGCTCCCGTTTCGGATACCTCTCCAACTATGCTTTGCACTTAAGTCTCTTTCCGATTTTCCTCCTCTTTCATTCGGACAATCATATTAAGGCACTGCATTTCTTATAATAATCATCACCTGCATGAGACGGATCAAGGCTTCTTATTATTTTTTTCCTGGCACCAAACTAGCAGCATTGGCTACTTTTTATTACCGATGAAATTTTCAAACCTTGCAGTTATATATTGTCCTTTTGGACGACGTTTGGGGATCAATCTCCTTTGGGCTGAATAACCGGGTGAGGGTTACCCAACTTAGCGAGCCGATTGCCTTTTACCGCCTTTTCATCATTTGGTGCCAACTTTATATCTCTTTTTTTTTTTCTCAACCAGCCATCATGCAAGTGAATCCGAATTATGCCAGACTGTATCAATAAACTACTCGAGAAGTACTTCTCAGGAGACAAGTACTATGGTGCAAATCTACACGTTAGACTCGTATCTCTTTCAGGGAACCAAGGGTGCTTAAACAAACCTCTTGTCACATTATTCCGCACTTCCTGTCCTTAAACAATCCTCCCTTCTTCTCTATATACTATTCCCGATCGCTTTTTAAGATCAAAACTCTTCAACAAAAATTAAAATTTCGGTCAAAATTTGGGCAGAATTCACTTCATGGTTTCACATCATACCAATAACATAAAAATAACATAAAAATAAAATGCAAAGAGAAGAGCCTCCCCCAAACTTGAACTAAACATTGGCCTCAATGTTTCAGAACGAGCCTGAGAGAGGTGACTCACAGAGGGTAATGCACTCTAATGATCACTTCCAAGCTTTCACCAGAGACGTCCTCTTTTATTTCCTGAAAATAAAATAACCAAACATAGAAATTAGCTATTAAAATCGTGGGTTGCCTCCCACGAAGCGCTTCGTTTAACGTCGCATGGCTCGACAGTCCATTACCCTCTATTATGGAGGGTATTTCCTTTTCCAAACCTTGTTGCTTGTCACTTTCGCAACCACTAACTCATGAAGACGAAAAGCATTCACCACTTTTCTCTTTAATTTACTTCCCACATTCTTCTTCTTTCCTTGCTCTTTCTCCTCCACATTCTTCTTGCCTTCCTTAGCTTTCTTAAGATTTTTGACAACTACATAAGATGGTTCCACCCGGGAGGCTATGCTTGACACTTTTTCTTGGAGCTGTTTAGACTTCTTGCCATATTGTGAGTGGGACATGCCACTAAAATTCTTTTGAATCTTTTGTAGGCATCTCCTAAGGGCTCACCCTCCTTCTGCTTGAAATTCAGAATGTCATACCTCTTCCTAATAAATACCGAGGCGGGAAAATACTCATTTAAGAAAGCTTTTTCCATCTCTCCCCATGATGTAATGCTGCTCGCTGGAAGGGAATAAAACCACTCTTCTGCTTCTTCTGCCAAGGTGAATGGAAACATTCTCAGCTTCTTGGCCTCTTCTGTATGACCTTCGATTTTTAAAGTTGTACTCATGGTCAGAAACCTCTGTAAGTGCTTGTTTGCATCTTCATTAACCTTTCCGGTGAAAGGCTTTCTTTCGAGCTGAGTGATGGTGCTTGGGTGCAATTGAAAATTAGGAACATTCACCGGTTGGTTTATAATTGTTTGTCTTCCCCCCGGTGTATTTGCAACTCCATAGTCTCCGAGGAGTCTCTCAGGTGGGGGTGGATTCTCTCCCATAACTTCTTCTTCACTTTCAGAACCTGAATGAACTGTCACAACTTCTTCTTCGGATTCCAGTTTAGCTTGATGAGCTTGTCTGCGTCTGGCGTGAAAAGTCCTTTCAATTTCCGCGTCAAAAAGAAATTCTGCTGAGGCCTTGCCTCGCATAAACAGATTAGACAATTATTAGAATGAGGAACAAAAATAAAATAAAATATATAAATTTTTTTTTTTTTTGAAAATAAAATTTTAGTCGCAGAGCAACAAAATTCTAATTGAAATAAATCTAAAAACTCTATAATTTTCGGCAGTCCCCGGCAACGGCGCCAAAAACTTGATCGGAAAAATAGCAAGTGTACTATTTTGCCTCTGTAGTAATAAAGGGAAAATTCCCCGAATATCGATCTCAAGGACTGCGTGATATTATAGAGTTAGTAGCACTTCAATTAAACAAAAAGCCTTGGGGTTTTGGTTTTTGTGATTACAAATTAAATTGCAAATAAACTTAAAAAGGTTGATTTGGCCAAATATGAGTAACATGCCAGGGTAGGTGTGTGCATTAACATGTAACAATTCTGAACCCTTATTTCATTAACAAAGTTCAACTTATCAATTACCGGTTCTTAAGGGTATTTGCTCCTAAGTCCTTAGTGGACAAACTTTTGAACATTGAAATCCTAATTCCAAAATCCTTTGAAATTAGTGATCAAATCAAATATTATTATAATCAAGAACACTCCGGTTACTATAGGGTATCCCTAGTCCTAGGTGATATCTACTATAATATAATGGTATAAAAACCCTAACAATGGAGGTCAATCCTAATTGTCAGTCATAAATCAATCCAGTTGGTCCGACGAGGAAAGCATTAAAAACCTTATACCATTAAATTGAATGTAAAAGAGAAATATGTTATTGAAATTCGGAATTCAAAATCATCACAAATGTTAATCAGGGACACCCCCCTAGCATTGGGGGGTTTAGCTACTCATATCATCCAAAGAAATTACAAAGATATCAAATAAAAACATTACAATAGAGATGATGAACTTTGATCTTCAATGGCTTCCGCTCATGAGAGTTCTCTGTTCTTCTCCAATTGCATAGGCTTCTTCTCTCAATCCTCCAATGCTTCGTGTGGCAAAAAGATCCCTAATTCATCTTGAAAACCCTCCTAAATAGTGCAGACTCACTTAAGTTGGTTGGAAATTCCAAAAACACCCCTGCAGGCCAACCACTGAACTAAATAATAAAAATCACTGAAATTAGCGTCATCATCCAACACGGGCCGTGTTGTGAAACACGGGCACCCGTGTTGGCCCCCTGTAATATTTATTTTTCAACTTTGGTCCCAGACTTAGCAACACGGGCCGTGTTGAGCAACACGGGCACCCGTGTTGCACCACTGTTTTTTCCAACTTCTTGAACTCTCTTCCTGACACGGCCCGTGTTGGGCAACACGGCCACCCGTGTCAGGCCTCCTGTAGCATGTTTTCTGAACTTCCTTAAAACTTCCGAGTTTCACACTGATTTACTCCGATTTCTCCATATGAACCTGAAAACATTAAAACACGCAACCAAAGCATAAAATGACGAATAAAGAAATAAAACACTCAATAACAAAACTTAAACATACTTAAAAACAACGATAAAACTATGTGTGAAAACCACTGATCACGGGTATTCTCCAGAGATAGTTCAGAGATAATCAAGACAGAGATTTAATTCTGATACTTAGTTCCGGGTATTCTCTAGAGATAGTTTAGAGATAATTAAGACCAAGATTTAATTCTGATACTTAGTTCCGGGTATTCTCCAGAGATAGTTCAGAGATAATTAAGACCAAGATTTAATTCTGATACTTAGTTTCGGGTATTCTCCAGAGATAGTTCAGAGATAATTAAGACCAAGATTTAATTCTGATACATAGTTCCGGGTATTCTCCAGAGATAGTTCAGAGATAATCAAGACAATGATTTAGTTCTGATACTTAGTTTTGGGTATTCTCCGTGAATAGTCCAGAGATAATCAAGAGACTTAGATCTAATTCTGTCACTACGAACAGTGTTGGAATGATCGATCTCCAACAAACACTTCTCAACACACCGAGCTCAAATACAGCCTAACATATGGCCCATTCTGGTACTTCTCAATACAAAGGATTCAGTTTAGCGTACGACTCATCCTAGGATACAACCTGACGTACGGTGTATTCTGACAATTAGCAACACAGGGGACCTGGTCTAACGTACGACCTATCCTACAGCCTAACGTATGGCTTTCCATACATTTGTCGATGCAATTGGACCCGGTTTAACATACGACCCATCCTTCAGCCTAACGCACGGCTTTCCAGACATTTATCAAATGCAAATCGGATCCGGTCTAACGTACGACCCATCCTTCAATCTAACGTACGATTTACTTTGACACTCATCAATACGGTGGATTCAGTCTAACGTACGACTCATCCTAAAGCATATCCTTCAGATACAGTCTAACGTACGACGTATTCTGACTCTCAAGTCTATCAAGCTGGATGGCATCTTTAAGCCCATCTCAATCAAGTCTCTCGACATCCGTATGGCATCTTTAAGCCCATCTCCGACAATACTCTGCCTGGATGGCATCTTTAAGCACATCTCCTACAGAAAGACCCTATCTCGGCAAGGGCAAATATCCCGGGTATTCTAGTGTTCAATCCTCTTCCACCTTCAGATTCCAACAGGCACACAAGCAAATCTAAATCTTCAGGTTTAAGAAAATTGAACAGAGGCAGCTGTCATACCCCAAAATTTGCCCATCATATTTACTCATATTTCAGTCTATCTTACTTTCAAATGAAGGAAACATGCAGTCTCTCTCTTAAACAACAACCCTCAAACTAGGGTTTTGATCTTCTCAAAGTAAAATCAGTATCAGATACCTTAAGTGGATCCCATGGTCTCTCATATGCCTCGGAGAATCCTTACAGCAAGTTTCAAGCTCTGAGCCATAAGATTGCTCAGTCTACAATTCAAATGGTCAACAGTCGACTAGTTTGATCTAAAAGTCAACTATGGTCAAAGTACAGTCAAATTTCCTAATTTTTGGTCAATATCCTCATTTTGAAGTATCATTCATCATTTGATCAAGGATTGATCATGATTCATCAAGGAAAGCTCCAAAATCACCAAATGTCCAAGTTACTAATTTAGGGTTTTGAACTAAAAGTCAACCCAACTTTGATTGATCATATCTCTCCCATACTTTATCAAAAATTCCTCAACCAGAAGCTCATTCTCAAGGAAATTTAATTCTCTACAACTTTGATGTTGGGCCCAAGGTCAAGAAATGCTTCCGCCTAAGAGATATGGGCCAAAACATTACAGGTCCTTCTAGAAGCTCGCAAAAAGCTGTTTTTTGCCAGGAGCAATATCAACAAGATAAAATCTCCAAATGAAAATTATGTTCCAAAGTGACTTGTAGAGGACATCTTGAGGTTTCCAGAAAGTTCTAAAACACCTCCATATGATAAATATTGAATGAGTTATGGCTTGTACAAGTTGGGAAATTTTGAGAAAATGCATAAAAGGCAAAGTAATGAAGTTTGATGTTTTGAGCTATTGGGCCTAGCTTTTTGACTTTAAAATCATCCATGGACTAAGTCAAGACCTCTAAGTTTATTATTTTATGTTTATGACTTTTATTTATATTTATATGGATTTTTATTCATTTAAATGATAAATAAATAAAATAAAATATAAAATAAATAGATAAAATCATAAAGGATGGTTTGAATCTTTTTTAAAATAAAAGATCAGATTTAAGAGAGCAAAAACGTGTGGAGATTTGATTGGTAGCTTGATTGGCTTTATTGAGCACCAAAATAAACTTTCAATATCTTTTCAAAATCAAACACCAATCCTGTGATTTGAAGAGATTTGAATCCAAATTGCCTGACCTAATTTGTGTTCTATATATATGTAATTCATGCCAAAGCAAAGAGGGGAGGATTCATAAGGTTTTTGAAGTGGGAAAAACCCTAATTTCTCTTGAAAAATTTCAAAGAAAATTAAATTCGTTATTGGATTTGGAGAACAATTGAGGCCGTTCTAAAGACTCAAATAGCTTCCCAGGCCTTCTCTGAAGCGAATTCAATTGACTCAAACCTTCAAAGCATCCATAATCGTCATCTGCACATTCACAATTTTGCTATTTATTTTCGAATTCGATTTCAGTCTTTCATGCATTTGGATTACTGTTTGATTATATATCTGCATTAGTATTGAAGTTTAGATCATGTCTGGGCTATTTGATTTGAGTTTTGAGGCGGATATGGCAAGATGCCATTGTTAGGTCTTCGCGTTCTTCAAATGGGGGATTCCAACTAGAGACGATTTTAGGTCAAATTAATGAGTCCAATAGGTTTGTGGGATCGCGTATAATTGTTATGGATTGCTTTTGTGTGTTTATTGATGTTGATTTGCAGATATGGATGATGAGAGCATGTAGCTACACATAAAAATCGTAGGCAAAAGCTGTACCTACGACTTGTCCGTAGGTAAAAGTGCTTGGTTCAGAAAAAATCTGAAGGAGGAAGACGATGGGCAAGCGCGCTCTCTCGGATTCAAATTTCAACTTTTTTTTATTATTATTTGGTTTGCTTTGACTGACAGCTAATGATTCCAGCACAACTGGCAAACGTAGCAAGCCCATGACTCAAAGAACCTGGGTTCGATCCCAGCGTTCTTCACTAATAATTTATTATAACTAGTTGCTTGCCAAACTTTGTTCTAAGATCCAGTACACCTGTGCGCATGCCATCTGCGTACACCCTCGCTCCTCAGCCACTAGATCTCCATGCATCCAGATCTTAGGGCCTAGAGAATGATGCTCCAAGGTGCATCCTCAGAATGCAATCATACCATATCCAGCGGCTTAGGTTCCTTTATTTTAATTCTTTTTTTCTTTTTGTTTATTTCTTTACAACTAACTTTTTTTTCTAACCATTAAAATAAATTTAACAATTAGGTTAGCATTATTAATAATTTTATTTTCTTACTTTCTACCTTTCTCTTCTTCATTTTCAGGGCTGATCAAGATCTTCCGACTATGCAGCACGCCAATCAAGAAGCTAAGTCCTGATTTCTTTATTGATTTAAATATTTATTTTTGCCTTATAAAATAAAATTAGGGTTTACTTTAAAATGTCAATGAACTCCTCCTACACTCACCCCTTGTTGTTTATTTTTCCTTTTCCAATTCTCAAGGTTAACCAACCGGTCAAAGCTCAAATGTTCGGTAACCCTAAAACTCGTTCTTTTTATTTTAATTATTACTTGTGTCAAACTATTTACCTTTTTGGGGTTTTTATCTTTATTGCTTTTCTTCCCCTTCCCCATGGCTTATTTTGTAACTGCTCTTGGACTGTTGTAATACGGTGAACTGACTTTTTTAAATGTCGCGGTTAAGCAAGAGTCGCCACCGACTTTTATTTTATCCAATTTAAAGAAAGTCTAAAAGAACAGGAAAAACGTTTTAAAAAAAATTTTGAGTTCGGGGGGTAATTTATACAAAGGGAAGGTGTAAGGCACCCTTTGCATCCATGGTTTTCGATGGGCTCTTAATTGCTTAGCTCACTTTGAAATGTTTGAAATGTTTGAAGTGTCGGGTGTGAATTGAAAAGATTTGAATAAGGACTTTAGCTTGTAAATAAGCGTAGCCTTTTTTAATTGATTTGAAAAAGGGGTGTGAAAAGAGTTTTGAATTTGGAATTTGAAGAAGAGCAAGCAATTAAAAAGCAATTACCCTTAAGCTATAAAAAATGTTCTTTTAGCCTTTTATGGCTATCCATACCATAGGAGGGTAGGAAGTCCATTTATTGGATGTTGAAGGGTCATCGAAGTATCGTTCGCCATAAAACTGTCCCTACCATGTAGAGGTAGGTAGTCTTTGGGGAAGGATAGAATAGTCATTAATCTTTTTAGGCATCATGCGAGGATACCTTAGCAATAGGACAATCATCTTATTTTTCCGAGGCAGCATCGAGGGACTAGGTGATTTTTATTCTTTAAGGCAACGTTTGCTTTAGGTATCCTCGGAATCGAGGGACTTGACTATTTTCACAATTTAAGGCAACAGGCAACAGTAATAAGGCAACAAGGCAACAGGAGGGGTTACCCTAAAGGTGTGTGGGTGCACAATCACGTGATTCAATTCAGATAATTTTATCTTGTAAAAATTAGGCAAACTAAATTTATTAGCAAACTTGTCACTCCCTAGATTACTAACCACGCAGTTAATATTAAAAGGCAAAAATTAAAAGCAGAATTTAAAAGTCCTACGCTATTACAATAAACACCTGCGGGCAGAAAAAATAAAGGCATAAATTATAAACCTAAATTATTACAATAAACACCTGCAGAGAAAATAGAGGAAGAATTGGGCGCGAAAATAAAACCTTACAAATTATAAGGTAACAGATCAAAAATTAAAAGGGTTAGGAAAAGGAAAAACAGTGATTAATAATCATGATGAAAAATAGTTAGCTAAAAATAAAATCAGGGTGTAAAAACCTAAAAAACATTACTTAACCTAAAATTAAATTAATTAGCCTAAAAATAATTATTAGCCTAAAAATAAATTAATTAGCCTAAAATAATTATTAGCCTAAAAATAAATTAATTAGCCTAAAAATAATTATTAGCCTAAAAATAAAGAATGTGATAAAATGCTAACCCTAATTCACGAAAATGGACAACATCTACCTATTATATATTTTAGGGTTAATGGTTAAAAAAAAGATTTTACCAAGGTTTTCAAGGGCAATGAAGCAAACAAATAAGTGTAAGGAAGAATTGACATCTGATCCCTTTGGCCAAAGGAGGTACCTGCAAAAATAATAACAAGAATATTAGTAATAGTAATAATAATAACACAAGAAAAGAATTGGGGTTTAGAAAATTAAATTATGGACAAAATTACGAATAACCTCTAAATAACCTTGATTTGGCCAAATACCAAAAGGTTTTTGGCCAAATATGAATAACCTTGATTTGGCCAAATACCAAAAGGTTTTTGGCCAAAAAAGCAATTGGGGTACCATCCACTTGGTCAATCCATAGAAAACCTGTTCATAAACCAACACAATGTTACAGCTAAGAAAACAAATGGAAAAATAGAAAAGTGATTAAAATAAAATCAAAAAAATATAAAAACATGATTATAAATCAAATAAAATAAGAACACAAAACCACAAATTTTTTAGATTTTTTTGAAAATATGAAAAATAGAAATTAAATCAAATAAAATAGAAAAAAGAGGAATTTGCAATTTTGAGGGTCGAAATCCTTTAGAATTCTATTCTAAAAGAGTATTGTTCTATGATTTTTTATCTGAACTTCTGGAAAAAATTCGGAGCAAATCGAAACAGTAGTTTCAGAATTCGACTGATAGGTTGGAAAATTTATTACTGTGCTGCAGCCGGAATTGCAACCATGAAGAAGGAGAAGAAGGAGAAGTAGGAGAAAATATTTTTTTGTGTTTGTGAGAAGAGAGAGAGTCGGAGTAAGGGTTAGAATTGTTAGTCCCTAATGTATACAAAATATTAGTATTTATAATAAAAATATTAGTATTTATAATAAAAATATTAGGTTAAAAAACAATGGGCTTGGACTCTAAAAAAGATTTAATTAGTAATAAAAATAAAATTCTAATAACTATTAATTATATTACTAAATAATAATAATAGCTAACTAACTATAATATAATTAGAAATAAAAATATAAAACTAATAATAACTGAATTAAAACTATAATAAAAATAATAATAATAATAATAATAATAATAATAATAATAATAATAATAATAATAATAATAATAAAACATCTATCTAATTTAATGCTTAAAATAAAAAAAGTAACTTCTAAAAACGATATATATTTTTGGTAATTTTTGAATATATTTTACTGAAAGGAGTATAAAAATTAAGATTTAAAGAAAAAATATGTTTTAAACTTCCTGATAAAAAAGAAGAAAATTATAACTAAAGAAGTTAAAAAATAATAAAAAATGGAAAAAAAGTTAGAAAATAAAATAAAGGTTAGAAGTGAGATTCGAACCCAGGACCTTTCGGTCGTGCGTCTTTTGCCCTCAAATTCTTACCGATTGCGCTACGTCAATTATTTGAAATAAAATGACATAGACAATTATAAGAGGGCAAATTTTGGGGTATGACAGTTGCCCCTGTTCAATCTTCTTAAACCTGAGGATGCAGAGTGGTTTGTATACCAATCGGTATTTGAAGGTGGAAGAGGATTGAACACTAGAATATCCAGAAATTTGCCCTTGATGATGCAAATACTTTTTGCCGGAGATGGGCTGAAAGATGCCATCCAGATGTTGGCAGGAGGATGTGTGAGATAGGCTTAAAGATGCCATCTGGTTTTGATAATATGAGAATCAGAATGAGTCGTATGTTAGACTGTATCTGAAAAGATATACTTATGATAAGTCGTACGTTAGACTGAATCCACTGTATTGATAAATGTCAAAGTAAGTCGTACGTTAGGCTGTACTTTAGGAAGAGTCATATGTTAGACTAGGTCCAATTGCATCGATAGATGTCTGGAAAGTCGTACGTTAGGCTGTAGGATGGGTCGTACGTTAGACCAGGTCCCCTGTGTTGATAGTTGTCAGAATACACCGTACGTCAGGTTGTATCCTAGGATGAGTCGTACGTTAGACTAGATCCTTTGTATTGAGAAGTATTTGTTGGAGATGGGCTTAAAGATCCCATCCGGATGTTGAGAGAAAGTTTATCGGAGATGGGCTTATAGATGCCATATGGATGTTAGGAGTATGAAGTGAATTGATTGTCGTGACTCTATTGTCATGACTCCATTGTCGTATTGTCGTGACTCGATTGCCGTGACTCCATCGTCGTGACTCCATTGTCGTGACTCCATTGTCGTGACTCAATTGTCGTGACTTCATTGTCGTGACTCAATTGTCGTGACTCCATTGTCGTGACTCCATTGTCGTGACTCCCTCGTCGTGACTCCCTCGTCGTGACTCTATTGTTGTGACTCCATTGTCGTGACTCCATTGTCGTGACTCCATCGTCATGGTCTTTTCTGAATTGAGTGTCATGATTAAGTCTGTCTCTTTCTTTGATCGTGTCAGCACCGTTCGTGGTGACCGAATTAGATCTTTAAATGTTGATTGGATCAGTACCGTTTGTGGTGACCAAATTAGATCTTGGAAGGATGATCGTGTCTACACCGTTCGTGATGATAGAATTAGATCTTTGTAGATTGCTCGTTTCAGCATCATTCGTAGTAACTGAATTAGATCTTGGAAGATGATCGTGTCTACACCATTCGTGATGATAGAATTAGATCTTTGAAGGTTGATCGTGTCAGCACCGTTCGTTGTAACTGAATTAGATCTTGGAAGATGATCGTGTCTACACCGTTCGTGATGATAGAATTAGATCTTTTGAATGTTAATCATGTCAGCACCGTTCGTAGTAACTGAATTAGATCTTGGAAGATGATCGTGTCTACACCGTTCGTGATGATAGAATTAGATCTTTGAAGGTTGATCGTGTCAGCACCGTTCGTAGTAACTGAATTAGATCTTGGAAGATGATAGTGTCTACACCGTTCGTGATGATAGAATTAGATCTTTTGAATGTTAATCGTGTCAGCACCGTTCATAGTAACTAAATTAGATCTTGGAAGATGATCGTGTCTACACCGTTCATGATGATAAAATTAGATCTTTGAAGGTCGATCGTGTCAGCACCGTTCGTAGTAACTGAATTAGATCTTTGGAAGTTTGTCGTGTCAGCACCATTCATAGTAACTGAATTAGATCTTTGAAAGTTTGTCGTGTCAACACCGTTCGTAGTAACTGAATTGGATCTTTGAAAGTTTGTCGTGTCAGCACCGTTCGTAGTAACTGAATTAGACTTTGGAAAAGTTGATCGTGTCCACACCGTTCGTGATGATGGAATTAGATCTCTTGTCGTGTCAGTACTGTTCGTAGTAACTGAATTAGACTTTGGAAAAGTTGATCGTGTCCACACCGTTCGTGATGATGGAATTAGATCTTTGAGAGTTGACCGTGTCAGTACCATTCGTAGTAACTGAATTAGATCAGAGATATTATTCATCTGCTTGTTCCTGTATCCTGAAAAAGGTAAAGTTAGTCTTTATGCAATGTCATGATGCATGTATTATGTGACGAGTCTCTCAAAATAAATGAGAAACTTGCATGTTATGTATGAATTTATTATGAGGTAATGTATGCAATGTATGAATATGTTTATGATGTATGACTATGATTCATATTATCTGGAGTATCTTGACTGAGCAAATAAATCTCTATGTCTTTGTGACTTTGATGTCTGATTTTGTTTTGAAGATGCTCAGCTGGGGTTTTATGATTTCTGCTTGGGGATGGCCATTTGAATGATTGACCTTGATGTACCCTGATCGGGGATAAGAAAGACGCATAACCCTGTTTGGAGAAAAGAAAGGTATCGGAGAACCAACAGTGTCAAAGATGTGGACTCTGTTGAGGAACTGAATCTCTGATGGGAAGAGAACTTTTGAAGATATCTTCTTGAGGATTACTCTGTGGGGATATGATTTTGTGAAACCGATACTGTGGGAAGGCATGGATGATTTGAACATTGCCCCTAGCGGTTATAGTAACTGCCATTCCTGGACTTGTATTGATAGGGACACACCAATGAGTATTGATTGAAGCGTCAAACAGGCCTTGCATAGCTTTGCCCCAGCTAGTAGGTACTTTGAAGAGATTAGCCTTGTGAGGACCTTGTGAGATATATACTATGGGTGACCTGCCCCTAGTAATCATAAATTGAGGATGATGCCCCCGACTGATCGAGAGGTAGCTTCAGACCCACTTGGGTGCATGCCCCTGATTGTTTGACATTCTTGAGAGATTCTTGGAATCTTGACTTAATTGCCCCAGATTGATTGGAAAAATCATGTCATGCCCCTTGTATACATTGCTTTTGGAGTGATATTGTCTGTCGGGATAACTGTTAGTCATTAGTCGTACCCTGTGCAGATTCTTCTTGTTGCTAACATTTGAAATTATGTAGCAGAATATGTTTTAATAATGAATTCATGAGATGCAATGCATATGTCTGTCTTTTTTTTTGAAAAACATTAAAACGGGAGATGTAAAAGCGTGATGTTTATAAAAACGTGATGTTTGTAAAAACGAAATATCAACTCAGCATTTGTGGTAAACCTTAAGGAGTCAGGATACCTTTTTGATGACAGTATGCTTTCGAACTAACCACGCTTCAGTTAGGACTTTCAAGGGTTGTAACGTGGCTTGGTTCACGGTTTAAGAAACAAAGGATAATGGCTCAAAGTTTATTTGTACCCATCCCAAACTTCGTGATGTTCTTCGATCCCATGCTCAGTTAACTTTGTGTTTATGCTTTAGCAAAGCTTGAAGTTGTAACATTGATATTTGATGATGGTTAAAGTAAGGAAGTTTAATTTGGACAGGCAGTCATCGATCTTGTAATATTTTATTTTTCTTTTGTCAAGGATTTGCAGCAACCTCTTTTTGACTTTGATTTTGTTATCCCTAACTTTTGACTGAACTATTATTTTGAGATTACAGTCAGCGGGATGTTTCGATTTTGATAAGTCTCCTTCATAGGTTTTGACTTAACAACTTTTTATTTTTTTGGTGGATATCGATTTCATGACTTACTGGTTGCGGGAACCCATCATTATTTGTATAAACAACAGCTAGTATAATTGAGTTAACTGAGTAACTACCCGGCCCCAGGTTATGATTAAGGTTTTAATCTGTACGAAAAAGAAAACTTCCACTTCTTAGGCTCAAATGGGTTTACGAGGGATTAACATCCTTATATCTCAACTGTTTAGGAATTGAAACAATGCCTATACATCGTCAGCATAGTCTGTTCAAAAGCATCACTATATGAGGTTTGCGGCATCGTTTTCGTCATCCTCCCTCAAAAGGTTTACAGCTTAACATGAGTTGAATATCATAAAACATATGCAAAGTAAAGACACAATTTAAATGAGTGATAGCAAAATAATTTATTCAAGACAAACATATGCAATGCACTGATGATGATTATTAAAACAGATAATGGCTATCATAAGTCGAATGTTTAAACAAACAAAATAGAACTTGAGCATGAAAATAAGTCTAATGATTAAAAAGTTCATTCTTCTGGACATTAATCAGCCTTGTCGTGATTAGGCATGGGAGTAGTGATCACTACAAGAGTCTTGAGATGGTTGAATTCGATTTCCCGAGCATCAATCATATCTTGGATCTTTTTCTTCAATGGCCAACAATCATTCGTATCATGTTCAGGGCTATTGGAATGATATGCGCACCTCGCATTGGGCTTATAGCTAGGAGCGGAAGTGTTGGGCTTCACAAGAGGATCCCTTACAGTAATCAAGTTTGCCTTCAGCAGGTGTTGCAGTACCTGAGCCAGCGACATATTGATCTTAAGTGAGTTGAAGTCAATGATCTTGTCGTCAATTAAGTCTTGAATCCTATGATTCAATGGTCCACAATCTTCAGTATCATGACCATGGCTGTTCGAATGATAAGCATATCTTGCATTATACTTGTACCCAGGAGAAGGATTGGCAGGAACTGAATATGGAGGCAATAGAGTTATCAAGTTCTGATTGAGTAGTTGTTGCAAAACTTGAGATAGCGACATGTGCAACGGAGTGAATGATCGCTTAGGTTTGGATTTCCATTTACCTTGACCACCTTGCTGCCTATGTTGATCCCTCTCCTTCTTGATCAGAAGTGTCTTCAATTCTTCTTGCCCCTTGGCCAAGTTAAGGATCATCTCTTGGAACTGGTTGTTCTGAGCCTGAAGATTTCTGACAGATTGCTCGAGATTCATGATGCTGAAATAAACAGCGAGAGAAGATGAAAAACCTGTGGTGGAAACCTGTTATGCGATGTTATGATGTGCAGATCCAACATTTTCAAGGATCTTTAGGGAATTTAGTTTGCAACATTAAACAATGAGTTGGTCGCATCTTTGTTCGAAGAACTCTGATTCTTGGATATTCTTCTATGGGAATCAAGCTCACCATATCGAGTGGGTCATCGCCTCTGATTCGGGATACTTCTGAATTGGAAGGTACATGGCTAGAGGAAAATAAATCCTCTTTCACCTTGACAGGTACCGAGTCTCTGAATTGGAAGGTATGTGGCCAAAGGAAAATAAATCCTCTTGCCCCTTGATAGGAATTTAGTCCTTGATAAGAGCACCTGAAATTGTGCGCCCTAAATTCCTAAGATCCTTGAAAGGGTTAGTTAACATGTGATGTTATGATGTTATAATGTCATGATGTTATGCGAATGCAGTGCATCAGGCAAAGCGTAAGATAGTAAGGACAAACAAGTCCTACAACAAAACCTACACGGAAATCAAAGGGTTAGCAGTACACACAAGCAAGCCACACAAGTGTCCTTAGGTTTAAAGGCTTGCATGGAGTTGTTGCACCCCAAAATTTGCCCACTTATTTATTCCCAAATGGCTTTCACATCACATTCATACACATACTTCATATAGGCCATTCATCCAAGGCATTCATCCATATCACTGTCACTATCCAAGAAAACCGGTGAAAAAGAGGTTCAATGTGTGGGGTATCTGTGAGCAAAAGAGAAAGATTGAGGACTTGACTGCACAACACTATCCTCATGGAAGTTCCCCTAAAGATCAGGATTTTACTCTCTCCAAGACAGGGTTCATATTAAATGATACAGGCTTCAGATTCATCAAGATCGTCAAATTAGGGTTTTCTGACCAAAGCCAACCCTGTTGATTTTCGGGTCATTGATTAATCAAAAAAATGGATGTGGAGGCAAAATATGGCTGTCTGAGAGAAATATCATGTACTGGAGTTCATTGGTTGCAAATCGATTGAGAATCGGATCAGAGGCGGATTAATCGGGAAATTCACCTGAAACTGGAAAGAATCAGAAAAATTGACTTTTTGGTCAAAATCAGGGTCAACTGTCAAATATTGATTTTTGGGTGAAAATCGGTCAAAGAAATTCAATGGAATGAAATAAAATCGAGAAAATGTCAAAGTTACCAAATATGGAAATTAGTTGAAAAATGAAAATTCCAAAAGTGGAAGTTTCTAAACTTAGAAAAATTCTTGAGAGGTTGAAGATTTGGTTGATTAGCTCACTTCATGCAGATATTTCACGCATCTCAAGACATTTTTTCAAGAAAGTCTCAACATAAAAAATGTTCATTTCATAGCCCTCTACAATATTGTAGTTGGGAGTTTTGTCAAAAGAGGTGTGAATAGAGAGATATGAAGGAAAGAAGTTTGAAGAAATTCATTTGTCCAAGTCATATCGCTGGGCAAAATTTCCAGGTCACAGGCAGCATTTTCACAAACGCGTGGCGTGCCATTTTGGAACTTAATTATAAGAAGCTACAAGTACTCATTCAACTCAATCTCAGTTTCTATGTATGCCCTTCCGTGATTTCTTCCAATTGACATCAAAACCATAGCCATTGGATATGTAAGGAACGAGTTGGAGTGACTCAAAGTCGTGACTTTACCAAGGCATATTTTGGCCAAGGTAGAGGCATAAATCCAGGGGCACGCGTGAGCAATTTATCAAACACGTGGTGGGCTATCTTCAGGTCCATGTTTAAGGAAATAGAAACAGCCATTTGATTCAAGAGTGGTGTGTATCTACTCCTTGCCATGTGTTCTCTCTAATGAGCCATAGATGATAAATTTCAAGTATATAGTGAGCGAGATATAAAGTCACAAATCCATGTCCTCGTCTAGTCATGTTTCACCTAAGTCCTTGAGGCTAAGCTAAGGCACGCGCGCGCAGAGTTTTGCAGCAACAATGCTATGAGTTTGGGACCAGTTTTCTCACACTTTTAGTCATCATTTAGAGAACTCTCCAACATCAAACATCTAGGGTTACACGTCCTCTTTAGACTGAGCCCAGGAGTGAGCCGTGTTGAGGTCCATAGCAAGAGATATATGTCCTCAAAGTTGGTATCATGGGGCATTGTTTCAAGCAAGAGCAGCTCCCACAAGTTTGCAGCATACGTAGGAAAGCACTATGCAGCTACTGAGTACACCAAAAGCATACACAAAAACTTACTCAAAATGTCAAAAACTTGTTCACTAAGCGTAAGAAAAGTCCCACTCCAACAAAGTGCACATCATACACATTCACCTCACCCTATAAAACCAGAGGCTCACCCTCATTCAGGGGGACTTCACTTTTCCAAAATCACTCCCTCTTCACTTCATTCTCTCCTCACTCTCTCATCATTCCCTTCTCCATCTTTCTCTCATCTCAACCACCTTCAACCGCCATAGCAACCAACTCCGGCCACCGTAACCGACTACACTAACCAACTCCGGCCACCACGCTTCATCACTTTCATCCTTCATTTCTCTTCGCCTTCAACCACCACAAGCCTCCATCAACACCCTCGACCTTCATCTTCCATCTATCATCCTCATCATCTTGAACCAGTTCACGCAAGATTCTCCACCACGACCGTTTTCTTCACAGCTCCGTCAAGTCCAGGATTCAAGCTAAACACTAGATTTGAGTCTATTTCTCAGTCTCCGTAAGGTTCTTCCGGAGTTGCATTCGGTAACGTCATCAAGATCTAAGGCTGGCATAGTTTTCTTTGGAGTTCCTTCCTTCAAGATTCAACAGGTAAGATTCCCGATCTCCTTTGCATTAAAAGCATGTGTTAGATCTGATATCGTCATGTTTGCAAAGTGTATGATGCGTTTGCGTTGGATGTGTGTTGTTCGTTTTGCTTAAACTGCGAGTATTTGAACACTTAAACGCGGTATATGCTTGCTATGTCTCTGGACGATTGTGGTGACGTCCTTGTGTGGCGTTTTCATGGATATTCATAATGTTAGGGCTTTTTAATTGCATTCAGTTTGCACGTTAGAGGAAGAATTAAGGAAATCCGAGGCTGGATTCGAGATCAGCGTTGAAATCCGAGTCGAATGGTGTTGGTTTTGTGTATTTCTAGGCGCGTTGAATTGTTGCCACCGTGGGGCTCGCCGGGGAAGACGATCGGAGTTCGTCTCCGGCGTCTATGCTATATGGTCATGTTCTTTTCAGATGCGTATGTGGCGTGCATGTACTGGGTGGGGTTGCCATTATACCGTTTGTTTTATCCCTTATTCAATGATTGAAACGTGTGTTGTTGGATTCTGATTGGGCGATGTGCTATTTTGTCCTTATCTCACTTAATTTATACATGACCAATTGATAACTATTATTCTGCATGTATGTGTCACGTTTCAAACAATAATGCTGAAATGGAATAAAGAGATAATAAGTGATGAATAAAAAGTGAGAATAGAATGGTTTGTGAAATGCTGGGCTGCACACGTATGGGCTTTGCTTTGTTTTTTTAGAGTTACGCTTCTGGGTTGCTAATACACCCGCGTTTCTGAATTTGGACCTGGGCGCTACGCGCTATCTGCACCCCCATTTCCTGGCCCAGTTTTTGTTTTAATGGAATTAAGCCTGTGTAGAAATGCTGATACACCTCCCCCTGTTAGTAATAAAACAAATAGATAGTTTTTTTCTTTTATTCTTTTGTGCATATTAATTGAGTTTTTCCTAAGTAAAAAATGATAGTAAGAATTGCCTTCTAGCCATTTAGAATTTTAGGATTGAATATTTGTTTTGTTTGGATTTTAATTGTTGTTTTTTTCTTTGAATTTTGATTGGGTAATAATTGATAAAAAATGCATAGTTTTTTTTCTTAGTTTTTTAATTCAAAAAAATAGTCTTAAACGTGAATAAAAATACAATATGCTTGTGAATATTTTCTTTAATAGTTTAGAGTTCTATTTCTCTTATTTTTGTGAATATTCTCTATATTTTGTAAATACCAAATGCCCTTAGGTGTTAAAACAATTTTTTTTTTAGTTAATCTCCTTAGTTTTAGTTTAGATTTTAAATAGGAATTAGAATAACAATTAGATTAGAAAATAGGTTAGTTCCCCTCATTCTTTTTTTCTTTTCAACTTTAATCCATCTAATAAAAATACTTGAATAAATTCCCCATAAAAAATACAAAGAAAATACTTAAAACATTAATAAAAAAGTGAAAATCTTAAAAAGGGAATGGAAGCTTGAACACCCCTTGCTTTAGGGAATGTTCGAGTGCTTGGATCTCCCTTGCTTTAGGGTCCCATTCAGGAGTAAGTTCCCAACTTCTAAAAAACACAAACCATAGAGTAACTCGAGTTTCCCTTGCTTTAGGGATTTCCTCGAAACGCTCAAACTCTCTTCTATCTCTCGCCCTCGTGGCATTCTTAAGAACATGTTGAATCCATTCCATAATTAGGCGTATAAGTCTCCAAAGGTCGAGCATCGTGGAGTGCGACTTTAACCTCTGTTCACCTAAAAAACACAAAAACATAGAAAATCTTGAGCCGAATTACGGTCGCTCTGATTCCTTGTAAGGGATACGTAGGCATTGGGTCGCGGGGCCTAAGCGAGCACACTTGTAAATAATTCCTTCTTTTCCCCGTATTTCTTTTTGCATTCATTCGCATTTAGTTTAGACATAGATACACCCTTTAGATAGAAACAAACATAGGTGGATACCATCGAGTACGATGGGCGTGAGGGGTGCTAGCACCTTCCCCTTGCGTAACCGACTCCCGTGCCCTGTTCTCTGGTCGAAAGACCTTGTTCTTATTCTGAGTTAGGTTTCCTGGTATTCCTTTCCCTTATGGGATAAATATATTGGTGGCGACTCTGATTCCATTTTTCGCGGTAGCGACAGCTGGCGACTCTGCTGGGGACGTTGCTAGACTTGTGCTGGTCCGTTCTTAGCGAGTCGATCCTAGCCTTTGTTTGTTTTATTTTATTGGGTGTTTATCTTGTATATATATTTGCATGTTTATTTTCTGCTTGCATATCATGTTTATTTCTGCTTGCACATCATGCATATGGATTATATTCTGTGTTCCTTGGGGTCTTCTGTTCTGTTTTGCAGGTGGGGGGTTTGTGTGAGGTAAAAGGCCCACTACCCAGGCCAGTGACACATAGGATTAGCGTGGATGCTCATGTTGACTCCCGTGGCCCTTGCTACGATCGAGTTCAACATGGGGTACCACAACTGGGCGAGGTTCTTTCATGGAACACTGTGTCTGGCACCCTTGCTGCCACAAACACTTTGTACCCCATGGGAACTGTAGACCCTAGTGACCATTAGGGACCACCTGTCCGTGTCTAGAATTCATACCCGTGAGTTTGGGGAGGGACAGGATACTAGCCTTCATCATACCCTGAATTCCATTTTGCAATCTGAAGCCGGAATTTTGAACCTGTTACATTCAGTATTACCCAGTCATTCAGAGCTGCGAGGGACATTCAGTCTCTCACTACATCACACACATGACACATCATGCTATTGCATCCACCTCACTTCATTCGTGGAGAATCCTAAAGTCTATTTCCAAAAAAAGATGTATATACTCTTGTTGCAAATAAAAAGAAAAGAAAAAGAAAAGAAATAATGAAAAGACTTTAGGATTCTCCCAATGAAATGCATTTCGCCATATCATTTAACATGCATGTTCATTTATTTTCAGGAACTTTTGGCTTTGTCTCCGACCAACACATGGCCACACCAATGAAGACTGTTAGACGCAACCCCTCTTATTCTTTCCTGAATCCGAATCTGGATTCCCTTGGGTGTTTAGCAAAGAAGATTACGCCAGATGAGACAACCAACTTCAGAAGGGAATATGGGTACATTCTGAGCCTTCTCAAGATGCCGTTCACCAAGTACGAGCAAGAGGGAGTTCATACTTTGCTTCAGTTCTATAATCCTTCCCTCCGCTGCTTCACGTTCACCGACTACCTCTTGGTTCCTACATTGGAAGAGTATTCCCTATTTCTTGGCATCCCTATAAAGAAGGAAGTGCCATACTATAGCACCATGAAGGCCCCCGATTCCATTGAAATTGCTAAGGCTCTTTATTTGAGCAAGTCGGTCGTGGAAGCAAATCTCACCAAGAAGGGAGGAGGTTTTGGTTTTTGCATGGAGTTTCTGGTTAAAAGGGGTTGTGAGGCTGCTGAAGCAAAGGAATGGGACACATTTAGAGCTATCTTGGCTCTAAGTATATATGGCATCGTGTTATTCTCAGACGTTCCTAACTTTGTTGACATGAATGCAATTCATATATTCATCTTGCAGAATCCGGTTCCTACACTTTTGGGGGATGTCTATCACTCCATTCATCACAAGAATGGTCAAAAGGGAGGTAAAGGAGGTCTGGTTAGACTCTGTGCTCCGTTGTTATACCGATGGTTCAGGTCACATCTGCCTGAGCGTGGAGCTTTCGTTGATAATAGGCACACATCTAAATGGGCTGAAAGGATTATGGGGCTGAGGGCTAAAGATATTGTCTGGTACAATAGCGCTTTAGATGACAGGGAAGTTATTATGAGTTGCGGGAAGTTCAAAAATGTACCTCTCATGGGTCTTAGGGGCGGAATCAACTATAACCCCGTCTTGGCCAGAAGAACATTTGGATATGCTTTTATCAGTCCACCTGAGCAAACAGAGATAGCTGAGAATATTTTCTATCATGTGGCCACCAACATTGGACAAATGGCAGAAGCTGTGCAGGCTTGGAAGAGTATTTGCTGGAGAGATAAGAAACATTTTGGTCAGCGAGATTGTGCTACTTATGAGGATTATACCAAGTGGGTCGAATCTATGGTCGCTGTTCAAGGGATGCCATTCTCTCCCAAAGATCCTCTGTACCCCCTGCTGGTGAACAACCCAACATTGTCTCCATGCCTCGTTATAATCAAACTGTTGAGCAGAATCGGAAATTGACTGAACAAATGGAAACAATGCAAGTCAAGATGAATACTGATAGGCAAGAGAAGCTTTCTGCTCTTCACAAGTTGAAAATAAAAGAAATAGAGCTTGAAGAATTGTATGCTAGAGGGAGCACATCTCAGAAGAGGCCGAGAATGACTGTGGGCTCTAAATCTACTGAAATCCAAGAGAAGAAGATAAAGGAACATTACGAGGCTCAGTTGGCAGAATTGACTAAAAAGCTCCAGATTCAGACTGAAAATGCCAATTCAGAGAAAACTCGTCGCAAGAAAGCAGACAAACTCTTGTTGGATCGCCAGAATACCATAGAGAAGTGTTATGAAGAGATCCGAAAGCTGAAGGGTCAGATAAGAGAAAAAGACCAAAGTAATGCCCAAGCTCAAGAAGAAGCCAGGTATTGGGAGGTGAAGAATCGCCACATGGAGACAATGCATTTCAGAAAAGACCTGCTGATTCAAGAGATCATTAAGAGGCCAACCCGTGTTGAGACCAAAAAGCTCTTTGAAGAAATGAAGACCTGGAGTGATAAGAACATCGGAGAGAGCCCCCTCCGTCATGTGGACATGGGGGATCCCGCTTAGTGATAGCTTTGTTATTTGGACCACCACCAGACTTGTTGGATGGGGTTCTTGGTTCCATTTACTTGTTTTGCTGGCTCATGAGGGCGGATTGATTTGTGATTCTGATTATGTCAAGAACTTGGTTATAAATATAATGGAATTTTCTTATTCATTTCTGGTGGTATCTCAGTTCATTCTATTATTTTGTGTTGTTGGTTTGAGACAAAGCTAAAGTTTCCTAAAAATGATAGAACATGACATATCCATGCACACATGCATTTCATGCATTCATGCACAAACAGGTACACCAGATGGTTTTCTTGTTTAACTGATCAAGTTTTCTGTCAACAACAATTGCACCTCCACCTACACATCGCTACAATACAAGGGCTAATCATTCACTGCTAATGGATCAACTAAGGGACGATCTTATTCAAATGAGGACTCAGGTTACTGCTCAGATGGCTCAGTTCATGGAAGTCATGCAAGGCATGGCTGATCGCCAAGAAGAACTCAGAATTAGAATGGATGCAGTTGCTCATACTGTAGTGAACCCTCCACAGAGGAACCCCGCTGGTATTCATATCAACGATGAACCTGTGAACGGAGGGCTTGGTGTGATTCCTCCTGCTACCAATCAAGGTAATCCTCATGGGCCTCCCCAGCCCATTCCTGAAGGACAAGCCACACAACAAATCAGAAGGGCTGCTGCCATCCCCGTGTTGGAAGAGGATCGACATGAGGATCTGTTTCCTGAAAGTGAGTTGGGATTTCCACATGATGCTGGAAGGTTGTTCAGAGGACTGGAGGAAAGGATGAGGGCCATGGAAGGCCAAGGACTTGGTATGGACATTAATGACTTGGGTTTGGTTCCTGGTGTCCGCGTGCCGCCGAAATTCAAAGTGCCAGATTTTGAGAAGTACAAGGGGAATACTTGTCCCAAGACCCATGTCCGAGCTTACTACCGCAAGATGCATGTCTATTCTGAGGATGAGGGGCTGTTGATGCATTTCTTTCAAGATAGCCTAACTAGGGCATCTTTGGAATGGTATATGAGGCTGGAAAGAGCTAGTATTCGAAGCTGGAGAGACTTGGTTGATGCCTTCATAAAGCAGTATCAATATAATGTTGACATGGCACCCAATCGCACTCAATTGCAGAATCTATCTCAGAAAGCTAATGAGTCCTTCAAAGAATACGCGCAAAAATGGCGCGAGTTGGCAGCCAGAGTTCAACCACCTATGTTGGAGAGAGAAATGATGGACCTATTCACCAATACTTTGGAAGGTCAATACTATTCTGCTTGTTCTGCATCCTCGAGTTTCGCCGAGTTGGTCATGATTGGTGAGGGAATTGAAAGTGGAATCAAGGCTGGTAGAATTCAGAATCCGAATGCTGCTAGCTCCTCCTCTGGGGTTGTTGGAAAGAAACCTTATAACGGGTTTGCCAAGAAAAGAGAGGGTGAGACGAGTGCTGCTTATTACGGTAAAGGCAAAAGCCAGGCTCATCAACAAGTGGTCGCCGTGACTATACCGAATGTTCCATTTCAGCAACATCAGCAACGAGGGTATACTCCGCGCCAGTATCAACCAAAGGCACCTGAGAGAACTTTTGACCCGATCCCGATGACATATGCACAAGTATTGCCATACCTCCTCGACTTGAAATTGGTACAATTGAGAACTCTAGCCACTCCTGCTAAGTTGCCTCCTAATTGGGATGCTAATGCAAGGTGTGAATTCCACTCTGGAGCACCTGGGCATAACATTGAAAACTGCAAAGCATTGAAGTATCAGGTTCAAAATCTTCTCGACTCCAAGGCCATTGAGTTCACTCCTACTCCAGGGCCTAATGTTGTTCAAAATCCCATGCCCCCTCATGGGTCTCATGCTGCAAACGCCCTCGATTGTGTTGAAGACACTCGTTTGGTTAAGGACGTGACTGAGTTAGGCTCTCTGTTGCCTTTACTGAAAGTAGAATTACTGAGAATGGGTCTATATGCTGGTTGTGGAGAATTCCTGCTAGAGCACCTCCTTTGGTTATTACATTACCTGGTCCCGTTCCGTATACTAGTGAAAAGGCAATCCCATGGAACTACGGTGGAGAGGTTTTTTACCAAGGGGCCAAGTTTGAACTTAGAACACCAGTTGAGAAAGAAGACGTCGACAATGTTGTGGGAGTTGGAAGAATGACAAGGAGTGGCCGTATTCTCAATCCTCCTCAGAATATTCACAAATACAATACAGAAGCTCTAGCTCAAGCAAAAGGAAAAGGAGTGACAGAAGATACTATGGACCAGGGGCAAAGTTCTAATTCTGAGGACACTGTGGCCAAAGAGATGGAAGAATTCCTCAAGATCATCAAGAAGAGTGAGTATAAAGTGGTTGACCAGCTGAGTCAAACTCAATCTAAGATCTCGATCTTACAGTTGCTCTTATGCTCCGAGACACATCGAAATGCTTTATTGAGACTCCTAGGCACTGCCTTTGTCCCTCCTGAGATCTCAGTAAATCAGCTTGAAGGGGTTGTGTCTAATATCAATGCTGGACATGGATTGGGATTCACTGATGCAGATTTGCCTTCTGAAGGTAGAAAACATAATAGAGCTTTGCACATATCTGTGGAGTGCAAGGGGACTATGCTATCTCGTGTTCTTGTTGATAATGGATCTTCTTTGAATGTGTTACCAAAGTCGTCTTTGATGAGGCTAGACTATTCTGGTGTTGAGATAAGGCCAAGCGAATTAACTGTGAGAGCCTTTGATGGCTCAAAGAGGTCGGTGTTTGGGGAGGTTGATTTACCAGTGATGATAGGTCCTCAACTCTTCACTATTACTTTCTTTGTGATGGATATCCACCCGACTTACAGTTGTCTCCTGGGGCGTCCATGGATCCATGCTGCTGGGGCCGTGACTTCCACATTGCATCAGAAACTCAAATTTGCCACTCAAGGGAAGATAGTCACAATATGTGGGGAGGAAGAGCATGTGGTAAGCCATCTTGCATCTTTCAAATATATTGATGTGGAAGGGGAGGTCCACGAAACACCCTGTCAAGCGTTTGAGGCTGTCCAGACTATCAAGATCCCTTATGTTGAAAAGAAGAAGTTGGAGGCTCCTATGTCTTCACTAAAGGAGGCCAAGGCTGTGATTGAATCTGGTCATCCTAAGGGATGGGGCCGAGTCTTAGATTTACCAATCAAGCAGGATAAGTGTGGGATTGGATATCAGTTGGGGCAGAGTTCTTCTGACGGGTCCTTCAAGAAGCCTGGAACCTTCGTTCCAATCAAGTTCTCTAGTGCTGGCATTGACAAAGATCATATCTGTGCTGCTGACAATGATACGGATAGTGACTATGATATCGAAGAATGGATCAAGCCATGTGTCCCTGGACAGAAGTCTATCAACTGGTCATCCGAGGACATCATCTCAATTGCTTTTGATCAAGAGTAATGATGTTTGTTTTTGTTTATCATGCAATAAGTCCTGTGTTCTGCCCAAGACACAGTGAACTCATGTAGGGCATCATTTGTTGTTTTTCAATGTTGAAATCATTAATAAATGGACGTTTTTGCATTCAAATATTTTGCTCCCTGTCTTTCAACTTTTTACTTTTACATTAGTTATTAATAAAAATAATAAAAAATGGCAACATTTCTTATTCATCATCCCTCTATTCTAAAATAAAGCATAAATCATAATTCATGCAGATCCAATTCTCCTCCAGATTCTGTTGATAACGGTCTTGCTATGCCTCGTTATGACTTCGACAATCCTATCTACACCGCTGAAGAAGGGGATGAAGAGGATTGTGAACTCCCTGGTGAGTTGGCCAGATTGTTGAAACAAGAAGAGAAAGTGATCGAGCCACACCAAGAGCCTATTGAGACGGTGAATCTTGGCACCGAAGAGATGAAAAGGGAGGTTAAAATAGGGGCTTCTTTGAACGAGGGTGTGAAAGAAAAGTTGATTGGAATGTTGAAAGAGTATGCTGATATCTTCGCCTGGTCTTATGAAGATATGCCTGGATTAGATACTGATATTGTCGTACACAGGTTACCTCTTAAAGGAAACTCTCCACCGGTCAAACAGAAACTCAGGAGAACCCATCCTGACATGTCCAAGAAAATCCAGGAAGAGGTTCAGAAACAGTTTGATGCAGGTTTTCTTGCGGTAACAGTTTACCCGCCATGGGTCGCCAATATTGTACCTGTACCTAAGAAAGATGGGAAGGTACGAATGTGTGTCGACTATCGAGATCTGAATAGAGCAAGCCCAAAGGATGATTTCCCGCTTCCTCACATTGATGTATTGGTAGATAACACCGCTCAGTTCTCGGTTTTCTCCTTCATGGATGGTTTTTCTGGTTACAATCAAATAAAGATGGCACCCGAGGACATGGAAAAGACAACATTCATTACTCCTTGGGGCACCTTTTGTTACAAGGTCATGCCGTTTGGGTTGAAGAATGCTGGGGCAACCTATCAAAGAGCCATGGTGACATTGTTTCACGACATGATTCATAAAGAGATTGAGGTCTATGTGGACGACATGATTGCAAAGTCCCATACTGAAGAGGAGCACCTGGTTCACCTGAAGAAATTGTTTGAGAGATTAAGAAAGTTCAGGTTAAGGTTGAATCCCAATAAATGTACCTTCGGGGTGAGGTCAGGAAAATTGCTTGGTTTCATTGTTAGTGAGAAAGGTATTGAGGTCGATCCCGCTAAAGTAAAAGCTATACAAGAGATGCCTGAGCCGAGGACTGAGAAACAGGTTCGTGGGTTCCTGGGAAGGTTGAATTATATTGCAAGGTTCATTTCGCACCTTACAGCCACATGTGAACCTATTTTCAAGTTATTGAGAAAGAATCAGGAAATAAAGTGGGATGACAATTGCCAAAAGGCATTTGATAAGGTTAAAGAGTATTTGCAAGAACCTCCAATTCTCATGCCTCCAGTGGAAGGTAGACCTTTGATTATGTACTTGACGGTCCTCGAGAATTCAATGGGGTGTGTGCAGGGTCAGCATGACGAGTCCGGTCGAAAAGAGCACGCAATTTATTACCTTAGCAAAAAGTTTACCGATTGTGAATCAAGATACTCACTACTCGAGAAAACTTGCTGTGCTTTGGCATGGGCTGCTCGCCGACTGAGACAGTATATGTTGACTCACACCACTTTGTTGATTTCGAAGATGGATCCGATCAAATATATATTTGAGAAGCCAGCATTGACCGGAAGGATTGCCCGTTGGCAAATGATCTTGACAGAATACGACATACAATACACTACTCAGAAGGCCATTAAAAGTAGTGTAATTGCCGACTATCTTGCACAGCAACCTGTGGACGATTACCAGTCTATGTACTTTGAGTTTCCTGATGAGGATATAATGTGTGTGGCAGAGACCTCCAAGAGTCAAGATCAGGAGGAAGGACCTGAACCAGGGGCGCGATGGACGCTCGTGTTCGATGGTGCTTCTAATGCATTGGGTAATGGTATTGGGGCTGTGCTTACTTCTCCGACAGGTTTTCATATTCCATTCACGGCCAGGATTTGTTTTGATTGTACTAATAATGTGGCTGAATACGAGGCTTGCATATATGGTATTGAGGCCGCCATTGATTTGAGGATTAAAAATCTCGCAGTTTATGGAGATTCTGCTTTGGTGATTAGTCAAATCAATGGAGATTGGGAAACACGCCACCCCAACTTGATTCCCTATAGAGAACATGTGGTGAAATTGGCTCAATACTTTGATGAGATCACTTTTGATCACATCCCTCGAGAAGAAAATCATCTGGCTGATGCCTTGGCCACTTTGGCGTCCATGTTCAAAGTCAAATGGGATAATGAAGCACCCTCAATCGTGATTAAAAGGTTGGATGAGCCCGCATTCTGTGGTGTTATTGATAATGTGCCTGATGAGAAACCATGGTTTTATGACATTAAGAAATTCCTTGAGACTCAAGAGTATCCCGAGGGTGCTTCCCTCACGGATAGGAAAACTCTGAAGAGGCTATCTGCCAAGTTCTTCCTTGCCGGAGGAGTGTTATACAAGAGGAACTTTGATTCCGTGTTGCTCAGATGCGTGGATAGACACGAAGCAGCAGAGATCATGCGAGAGGTGCATGAAGGATCCTTTGGTACACACGCAAGTGGACATACCATGGCAAGAAAAATATTGAGAGCAGGCTACTATTGGTCGACCTTGGAACATGATTGTTTCAACCATGTCGTGGTATGTTACAAATGTCAGGTATATGCAGATAGGGTTCATGTACCTCCAGTTCCTTTGAATGTGTTGACGTCTCCTTGGCCGTTTGCTATGTGGGGCATTGATATGATCGGAGAAATTAAGCCCACCGCTTCTAATGGACACCGTTTCATCCTTGTCGCTATTGACTACTTCACCAAGTGGGTTGAAGCCGTTTCTTATGCAAACGTCTCCAAGCAGGTAGTTACTCGCTTCATCAAGCACCATATAATCTGTCGTTATGGGGTTCCTGAAAGAATTATCACTGATAATGGATCCAACCTCAATAACAAGATGATGAAGGAGTTATGCGAGAGTTTCAAGATTACGCATCATAACTCCTCCCCGTATAGGCCAAAGATGAATGGCGCAGTTGAAGCGGCCAATAAAAATATCAAGAAGATTGTGCAAAAGATGGTAGTCACTTATAAGGATTGGCATGAGATGTTGCCCTTCGCTTTACATGGATATCGTACTTCGGTACGTACTTCCACAGGAGCAACTCCCTTCTCACTAGTATATGGCATGGAGGCTATTCTTCCAGTGGAGGTCGAGATTCCTTCATTAAGGGTATTGACAGATGTGAAGCTCAGTGAAGCTGATTGGGTTCAAACTAGATTTGATCAACTGAACCTCATTGAAGAAAAGAGGTTAGCAGCCATATGCCATGGGCAAGCCTATCAAAAGAAGATGAAGAGGGCCTTTGACAAGAAGATTCGTCCTCGACACTTTCAAGTTGGTGACCTTGTGCTCAAGAAGATCTTGCCTATTCATAATGACCCAAGGGGCAAGTGGGCTCCGAATTACGAAGGGCCTTATGTCGTAAAGAAAGTCTTCTCAGGTGGCGCCATGATCCTCTTAACTATGGATGGCGAAGACTTCCTACTCCCTGTGAATGCCGACGCAGTTAAAAAATACTTCGCATAGACCTGATCAAAGTAAAATAAAAGAAAAGGAAAGATCAGGCAAAAGAATGAAAAAGAAATAAAGTACACCCGCTAAGTTGAAAACCCGAAAGGGCGGCTTAGGCAAAAAAGGCGTCCTGGTGGATTGAAAACCCGAAAGGGCGGTCCAGGCAAAAGAGGGACAAAAAGCGAATGACTGCGTCGTGCATTAGATTCTTTGAGCATAGCCCAGTTACCACAAGTGGAAAACTCAGGAGGGTAAAAAGATCAATTCATTCGTCCATTTCGGAAAGCAAAGCAGAAGGAATATCGAAGATCTGCAAGGCATAGCAAGATTGGAACCCAATCGAATTTGTTCTTACGTTGCCATATTTGTAAATGCTATTTGTTTTCCTCTTGGTGGTCACCTCTTTAAGGGGCCACTTCCTGATGTACTCGCCTATGTTAGGCATTTCTCTTCATTAATAAAGGACATTTCACTCAAGAAAATTTCTACATCATTTTATTTTTACCGTTTTGTTTACAAAAACGTCCAGTTATTTCGATAAGCATTGCATTTCTAACATCGAAGTCTCGCAAAAAGAGCATGATCTAAAACAAATAGAATTTCTCAGAAACTTTGAGTACTTGGGATGGTGGACGAGGTAAGGCCACCACACCTGGGGCATATGTGTTTGATTTGTTTTGCAGGAATCTCCAATCATTCAGCATGGTCAGATGCCAGTACTTGCGCTTCAAGAAAGATCAATCATGCATCTCTTCTGAGATAGAGCCAAAAGTTTTCCCCTATACAGATGCCAGAGTTTATTTCTCTGGGAGTTCTCATTTAAGAGTTGAGTGCTATGCAATGCTGATTAGGGTCCCTTAGTCTTTGACGAGTATATGGGAGTTCAGAAGGGGAGGTGCAATCTCCAGATTATCAAGCTAGGTGACATCCATGTCTCTCAAGAGTTATATCAGGCCCTTTTCTCAGGATGCCCTTGGGCGCAAGGCATTCCCAGGCAAAAGTTACATACCAAGATTGACTAAGGAACCACCTGGTGGTCTCATCAGGTCGAGAAAGTCAAAAAGAATCCCCACAGAGTTCATCAAACAAAACACTTTTTCCGGTGTTCACACGAATGCCTTTATTTGGCACTTTGCATATAGTAATCATTGCATTCGCATTGCATCCTCAAAAGCGTAGTATTTCCATGAATATGGAGCATTACGTAAAGAAAATTCAAACATGCATCAATGCATAAGCCAAGTTTGTATGTGCTCTAAAGGCACAAGATAATATATTCCCAGAAGAAGTCTTGTCCTCCTCCTCCAAGGTGGATTGGATACAAAGTTAGTCCTCATTAAGATCATGTTTCATTGGTCAGTTTTCCACTTGCCGTGTTCAATAAAGTCTAACTAAGGTTAGCACCTCCTTTTTCTAAAGCCTAACTAAGGTTAGCACCTCCTTTTTCTAAAGTCTAACTAAGGTTAGCACCTCCTTTTCCTAAAGCCTAACTAAGGTTAGCACCTCCTTTTTCTAAAGTCTAACTAAGGTTAGCACCTCCTTTTTCCAAAGTCTAACTAAGGTTAGTACCTTCTTTTTCTAAAGTCTAGCTACGGTTAGCACCCTCTTTTCAAAGTCTAACTAAGGTTAGCAATTTGGTTGAGTCGTCCAAGGATGGTTCTTCCTTGTGGAGTCACGCTACGGTTGTGCCTTCTTTTCAAAGTCTAACTAAGGTTAGCAATTTGGTTGAGTCGTCCAAGGATGGTTCTTCCTTGTGGAGTCACGCTACGGTTGTGCCTTCTTTTCAAAGTCTAACTAAGGTTAGCAATTTGGTTGAGTCGTCTAAGGATGGTTCTTCCTTGTGGAGTCACGCTACGGTTGTGTCTTCTTTTCAAAGTCTAACTAAGGTTAGCAATTTGGTTAAGTCGTCTAAGGATGGTTCTTCCTTGTGGAGTCACGCTACGGTTTTGTCTTCTTTTCAAAGTCTAACTAAGGTTAGCAATTTGGTTGAGTCGTCTAAGGATGGTTCTTCCTTGCGGAGTCACGCTACGGTGGTGTCGCCTCTTCTTCAAGTCTAACTACGGTTAGCACTCTCCTTTTCAAGTCTATCTAAGGATAGCAATCTTTTCAAAGTCTAACTAAGGTTAGCAACTTGTCTGGTCCACCTTTGATACTATTCAACACCTTTTCTTTACCACAGAATGCAAATTTTGATGGTACTTTTGGGTATTCAATCCACTTTCACCCCTCATGTCTAGAACTTGTGTCGTTCGTACATTCAGGTCCAAGCAGACTGAATAGGGGCAGCTGTTGCACCCCAAAATTTGCCCACTTATTTATTCCCAAATGGCTTTCACATCACATTCATACACATACTTCATATAGGCCATTCATCCAAGGCATTCATCCATATCACTGTCACTATCCAAGAAAACCGGTGAAAAAGAGGTTCAATGTGTGGGGTATCTGTGAGCAAAAGAGAAAGATTGAGGACTTGACTGCACAACACTATCCTCATGGAAGTTCCCCTAAAGATCAGGATTTTACTCTCTCCAAGACAGGGTTCATATTAAATGATACAGGCTTCAGATTCATCAAGATCGTCAAATTAGGGTTTTCTGACCAAAGCCAACCCTGTTGATTTTCGGGTCATTGATTAATCAGAAAAATGGATGTGGAGGCAAAACATGGCTGTCTGAGAGAAATATCATGTACTGGAGTTCATTGGTTGCAAATCGATTGAGAATCGGATCAGAGGCGGATTAATCGGGAAATTCACCTGAAACTGGAAAGAATCAGAAAAATTGACTTTTTGGTCAAAATCAGGGTCAACTGTCAAATATTGATTTTTGGGTGAAAATCGGTCAAAGAAAGTCAATGGAAAATAAAATCGAGAAAATGTCAAAGTTACCAAATATGGAAATTAGTTGAAAAATGAAAATTCCAAAAGTGGAAGTTTCTAAACTTAGAAAAATTCTTGAGAGGTTGAAGATTTGGTTGATTAGCTCACTTCATGCAGATATTTCACGCATCTCAAGACATTTTTTCAAGAAAGTCTCAACATAAAAAATGTTCATTTCATAGCCCTCTACAATATTGTAGTTGGGAGTTTTGTCAAAAGAGGTGTGAATAGAGAGATATGAAGGAAAGAAGTTTGAAGAAATTCATTTGTGCAAGTCATATCGCTGGGCAAAATTTCCAGGTCACAGGCAGCATTTTCACAAACGCGTGGCGTGCCATTTTGGAACTTAATTATAAGAAGCTACAAGTACTCATTCAACTCAATCTCAGTTTCTATGTGCGCCCTTCCGTGATTTCTTCCAATTGACATCAAAACCATAGCCATTGGATATGTAAGGAACGAGTTGGAGTGACTCAAAGTCGTGACTTTACCAAGGCATATTTTGGCCAAGGTAGAGGCATAAATCCAGGGGCACGCGTGAGCAATTTATCAAACACGTGGTGGGCTATCTTCAGGTCCATGTTTAAGGAAATAGAAACAGCCATTTGATTCAAGAGTGGTGTGTATCTACTCCTTGCCATGTGTTCTCTCTAATGAGCCATAGATGATAAATTTCAAGTATATAGTGAGCGAGATATAAAGTCACAAATCCATGTCCTCGTCTAGTCATGTTTCACCTAAGTCCTTGAGGCTAAGCTAAGGCACGCGCGCGCAGAGTTTTGCAGCAACAATGCTATGAGTTTGGGACCAGTTTTCTCACACTTTTAGTCATCATTTAGAGAACTCTCCAACATCAAACATCTAGGGTTACACGTCCTCTTTAGACTGAGCCCAGGAGTGAGCCGTCCTCTTTACACTAACCAACTCCGGCCACCACGCTTCATCACTTTCATCCTTCATTTCTCTTCGCCTTCAACCACCACAAGCCTCCATCAACACCCTCGACCTTCATCTTCCATCTATCATCCTCATCATCTTGAACCAGTTCACGCAAGATTCTCCACCACGACCGTTTTCTTCACAGCTCCGTCAAGTCCAGGATTCAAGCTAAACACTAGATTTGAGTCTATTTCTCAGTCTCCGTAAGGTTCTTCCGGAGTTGCATTCGGTAACGTCATCAAGATCTAAGGCTGGCATAGTTTTCTTTGGAGTTCCTTCCTTCAAGATTCAACAGGTAAGATTCCCGATCTCCTTTGCATTAAAAGCATGTGTTAGATCTGATATCGTCATGTTTGCAAAGTGTATGATGCGTTTGCGTTGGATGTGTGTTGTTCGTTTTGCTTAAACTGCGAGTATTTGAACACTTAAACGCGGTATATGCTTGCTATGTCTCTGGACGATTGTGGTGACGTCCTTGTGTGGCGTTTTCATGGATATTCATAATGTTAGGGCTTTTTAATTGCATTCAGTTTGCACGTTAGAGGAAGAATTAAGGAAATCCGAGGCTGGATTCGAGATCAGCGTTGAAATCCGAGTCAAATGGTGTTGGTTTTGTGTATTTCTAGGCGCGTTGAATTGTTGCCACCGTGGGGCTCGCCGGGGAAGACGACCGGAGTTCGTCTCCGGCGTCTATGCTATATGGTCATGTTCTTTTCAGATGCGTATGTGGCGTGCATGTACTGGGTGGGGTTGCCATTATACCGTTAGTTTTATCCCTTATTCAATGATTGAAACGTGTGTTGTTGGATTCTGATTGGACGATGTGCTATTTTGTCCTTATCTCACTTAATTTATACATGACCAATTGATAACTATTATTCTGCATGTATGTGTCACGTTTCAAACAATAATGCTGAAATGGAATAAAGAGATAATAAGTGATGAATAAAAAGTGAGAATAGAATGGTTTGTGAAATGCTGGGCTGCACACGTATGGGCTTTGCTTTGTTTTTTTAGAGTTACGCTTCTGGGTTGCTAATACACCCGCGTTTCTGAATTTGGACCTGGGCGCTACGCGCTATCTGCACCCCCATTTCCTGGCTCAGTTTTTGTTTTAATGGAATTAAGCCTGTGTAGAAATGCTGATACACCTCCCCCTGTTAGTAATAAAACAAATAGATAGTTTTTTTCTTTTATTCTTTTGTGCATATTAATTGAGTTTTTCCTAAGTAAAAAATGATAGTAAGAATTGCCTTCTAGCCATTTAGAATTTTAGGATTGAATATTTGTTTTGTTTGGATTTTAATTGTTGTTTTTTTCTTTGAATTTTGATTGGGTAATAATTGATAAAAAATGCATAGTTTTTTTTTCTTAGTTTTTTAATTCAAAAAAATAGTCTTAAACGTGAATAAAAATACAATATGCTTGTGAATATTTTCTTTAATAGTTTAGAGTTCTATTTCTCTTATTTTTGTGAATATTCTCTATATTTTGTAAATACCAAATGCCCTTAGGTGTTAAAACAATTTTTTTTTTAGTTAATCTCCTTAGTTTTAGTTTAGATTTTAAATAGGAATTAGAATAACAATTAGATTAGAAAATAGGTTAGTTCCCCTCATTCTTTTTTTCTTTTCAACTTTAATCCATCTAATAAAAATACTTGAATAAATTCCCCATAAAAAATACAAAGAAAATACTTAAAACATTAATAAAAAAGTGAAAATCTTAAAAAGGGAATGGAAGCTTGAACACCCCTTGCTTTAGGGAATGTTCGAGTGCTTGGATCTCCCTTGCTTTAGGGTCCCATTCAGGCGTAAGTTCCTAACTTCTAAAAAACACAAACCATAGAGTAACTCGAGTTTCCCTTGCTTTAGGGATTTCCTCGAAACGCTCAAACTCTCTTCTATCTCTCGCCCTCGTGGCATTCTTAAGAACATGTTGAATCCATTCCATAATTAGGCGTATAAGTCTCCAAAGGTCGAGCATCGTGGAGTGCGACTTTAACCTCTGTTCACCTAAAAAACACAAAAACATAGAAAATCTTGAGCCGAAATACGGTCGCTCTGATTCCTTGTAAGGGATACGTAGGCATTGGGTCGCGGGGCCTAAGCGAGCACACTTGTAAATAATTCCTTCTTTTCCCCGTATTTCTTTTTGCATTCATTCGCATTTAGTTTAGACATAGATACACCCTTTAGATAGAAACAAACATAGGTGGATACCATCGAGTACGATGGGCGTGAGGGGTGCTAGCACCTACCCCTTGCGTAACCGACTCCCGTGCCCTGTTCTCTGGTCGAAAGACCTTGTTCTTATTCTGAGTTAGGTTTCCTGGTATTCCTTTCCCTTATGGGATAAATATATTGGTGGCGACTCTGATTCCATTTTTCGCGGTAGCGACAAGAGTCTGACCAGGTAACTACCCTTTCCCAAAGGTACTTATATGGATAAAGAGATTTCAGCAACAGGGTTCTACCAGTTACTCAGAATTGTCAGCCCCTCTAAATCACCCTCGAACATGGTACATGCATACCACGCAATGATACTTTAAGAAGAAACCTATTTGAGTTGTAGTATCGGGTCGCGACCATGACTTGACATGAATCAAGAATAGCCCTCCCACTATGTTCCTAAGAGTTAGGATGGATTAACGGTGACTAAAGGTCCTTGAGCTCTGACGCACCCAAAGGTACATACGTAAACCTCTCTCATGCAAAAGAGGTACATAATAACTAGTGGAGGCCTAACTCAAGCGCGAACTCTCATATTGACCAATCCCAAGCATGCACAAGGGAGGTCTCCATGACTATGTCGCTCCTATCTTAAGGTGTACTCGAATCCGGGTATAGGATTCATCTTCCATTCAATACCCAAAACAACCTTGAAAAATAAAGCAAGCAAACAAACAATTATTAAAGTGAACTAGCTCTAAGGTAACCCCTATTTAAATAAGTATCCCCAGCAGAGTCGCCAGTTCTGTAATATGGTGAACTGACTTTTTTGAAATGTCGCGGTTAAGCAAGAGTCGCTACCGACTTTTATTTTATCCAATTTAAAGAAAGACTAAAAGAACAGGAAAAACCTTTTAAAAGAAATTTTGAGTTCGGGGGGTAATTTATACAAAGGGAAGGTGTAAGGCACCCTTTGCATCCATGGTTTTCCATGGGCTCTTAATTGCTTAGCTTACTTTGAAATGTTTGAAGTGTCGGGTGTGAATTGAAAAGATTTGAATAAGGACTTTAGTTTGTAAATAAGCGTAGCCTTTTTGAATTGATTTGAAAAAGGGGTGTGAAAAGAGTTTTGAATTTGGAATTTGAAGAAGAGCAAGCAATTAAAAAGCAATTACCCTTAAGTTATAAAAAATATTCTTTTAGCTTTTTAGGGCTATCTGTTATACCCCAAAATTTGTCCGCGTCTTTTTTTCAAAGAGAAGTCAACAGACTTCTGTCTAAAAATTTGGAGTTTTATACAATCTTGGATTTTTATTTCATAAATATCCTGATTTTATGAATACTCAATTTTTAGAATTTTTTATACAGTATTTTGGTTCGCTGTTGAATTTATTCTTACATAAACGCCAAATACTGTTTATCACTTCATACACTGTTTATTTGAGATTTATTTTCAGATAAATAATGCTGACACAGTTGGTACAGAATTAAAATTTGCAGGCGCAGAGTCCGGGGTTTCAGATTATACTGCCAATTACCATTCAAACCCGCTATCAGTGCAATTCTCCGTGTTTGTACCATCAGTCAAATCAATCTTTCGCACTTCAAATTTCCAAGATTTTTGTTCTAGAAGTCTTCTGATAATCACGTGATCAACAGAGACTCAACACTGCACAAAAATCAGGTACGCCTAACTGTCTCCTACACAAACAGTCCCTAACTAGGGTTTTTGTTTTTTTTCAGAAGAACGAGTTTTTGAGACCTCAAATGGATTTCATGGATCTCCGTATGTTTCAAAGTACCACCAGACAAATTTTCAAACTTCGATTCGCTCGGACGCACAGTCAACAGCTCAAACAGTCAACAGACGACCAGTTTGACCAAAAAGTCAACAGACAGTCAAAAATGCAACTTTTTGTCAACATCCATATTTTGTCAAAAGATTCATCATTTGATCAATGGTTGATCATAATTCATCAAGAAAAGTTCAGAAATCGACAAAATTCCAAGTTTCAAAATTAGGGTTCTCTCCTAAAAAGTCAACTCAACTTTGACCGGCCATAACTCTCTCCTCGTTCATCCGAAAAATTTCAACCAAAGCTCATCTTGAAGGAAATTCAATTATCTTTCAAATGAAATTGGTCCCATGGTCATTGGATTTACCATTTGGGAGATATGAGCCAAGACATTACAGGTCATTTTCAAAGTCAACAAAAAGTAGTTTTTGTCAAAACCCATAACATCAAGATAACTTCTCCAAATGCAAAAAAGCTTCCAAATTGGCTTGTAGAGGACATCTTGAGGATTCTAAAAAGTACAAGAACTCCTTCATATGATAAAAATTGAGGGAGTTATGCCTTGTTGAAGTTGGCCATTTTTTGGGAAAATACATGAAACCAACATTGACCAAACTTGTTTTTTTTTCAAAAGGGCCCAATCTTTTGTGATCCAAACATGTTTCTAAGATTGCTTAAGGCCATCCACGACCAATCTTAGGCCCATGACCTTTTTATTTCATTTTTAATTTAATTTTATTTCATTTAAAATTAAATTAAAAAAGAAATAATCAAAGATATTATCCAAGGCTCTTGTTTCTAGTGTGAGTTGCCAAGATTGATTCAAAGATGGTGCAGAGAGTACAGAGTGACTTATTGGCAAGAGTGGTTGAAGAAATTTGGAGCCATGGCCATTTTTTTCAAAGTTCCATCCATGAAAGTCAAAGTACTCAAGTATGCAAGACTAGGCTTGTTTGCTTGAGTTTATCTGCTTCAAATCATTGCTTATATATACATAAGCTTATCAGCATCAAAGGAGGACGAATTCAGAGCCAAAGGGATACCATTTTCACACTTGAAATTTTCAAAGAAACTCAAAATTCGAATTCTGAGTTTAAGCTCAATTCAAGTCCAAATAAATATCCAAACACGATCCTTAAACATCACTGAACCTATCCCGACCATAATCAAGCATTGAAACACCCTAAACTAAGCTATATAGCTCACGGTTTGTTCAAACAAAAACTGACAAAAATCCAATTGTACATGCATATTTAACACGATGTAATTGTATATTTAAGTTTGGTTTGATGTTCTGATCATTTCTGGAAGTTTAATTGATGTTTGGACTCTTGTACGAGCACTTACCATTTTAGGGTTCTTGAGCTCAAAAATAGGGCTTCATGATTTAGGCAAAATTGCAGGGTTTAATTGGTACCACCGCACTCGTATGAACGAGACGAATCGATTCGTGGCCTCGCGCCAAATTTATGTTGCGTTTTACCCTTATTCGTGAAGCACAGGTGTAATAGAGTGGAAGTTTTTACAGCTCTCTGTAAAAGAACATTGTAAAAAGCTTCTTGATGAAGAAGATGAAGACGTGGCTCCCTCCCATTGGCCAGAGGGACGTGCGCGTTTTGGTTTCAAATCCTTGGATCCTGTGCTTTGCAGTCCGCACTTTTGCCATGTACCTTACTCCATTCACCATCAGATGCATCTGATCCTCCGTCCAACACACGTGAGCACGCAGTCCACCATGCTCCCTCAGAGGAGCACCACACAGGATCCTTTTATTTTATTTTTCTATATTTCTTTTAATTAATTTAATTTCTCTTTTAAATTGATTAAAAATAGTTTTAAAAATCAGAAAATTATTTTAATTTCAATTTTAGGTTGATAAAATGTTTAATTAATTTTTTTACATGAAAATATTTTATTTTTCTTCACAAATAATTTATTTTGATTAATTAATTAGTAATTATGTAAATATTTGCTATTAATTAATTTTCAGCCAATCAAAAACTCAAAAAAATAATTTTCTCTTTTATAATTAGGTTTAGATCTTTATAATCTAATTTTTAGACATAATAAAGCATATTCTTCTTATTAGGTTAATTATTTGTATAATTATTTGTTTAATTAACTTAATTAACTTAAAAACAATTTCAAAAATCACAAAAATTAATTTTATTTTAAAATTAATTAACAAACAATTTGGAAATATTTTAGACTTAATTTTTTAGGTTTAAATTTTATTTCAAATTGTTGACCTTTTAATTAGATTAATTATGCCTTTAATTTTAATTAAAACACCATCCAAAAAATCCAAAAAAAAAACCTTTTCCCTTTATCTTATTGCAATTTAAATTCTTAGATAAGTGTATTAGGTTGCAAATTTCATGTAAATAGCGTAGTTTACATTTCTCGCACAATCGATGTAATAGCGTAGATTTACTTTCCGCACTTTACATTCTGCATTTTAATTCCTGTACATATAAAACTGCGTGTATAACAAGAATAAAACTGAAGCGCTAGATCACTAATCTCAAAGATAATATATCTGAAAACAAAACATAATTACACTTGCACCTCTTAGGGTAATCCCTCTAATACTCTTTTCAAATTACCTGATTACAAATTCAAATTCCTGTTTGTATCCAGTTAGGGAAAATTTTATAAAAGAAATGGGAAAGGACCTTACAAATTTAGGGTATATCTCCTAATTGCTTGCTCAAACAAAAATCAAACAAAAAAATGTTTCACACATCACTGTTTTTTTTTAAAACAAACTTTCAAAAGACTATACTTTGTATATATATCCAAACAAGGATCATTACGAAGTTAAAAATCTTTTTTTCAAACCATCAAAACATCTTTCGAAAGATAAACACTTTGTATACATCCGCACAAGGATCATTACAAAGTTAATTCTTTACAAAATATTTAAAACCACATACAAGCATTTCAAGCAAATCAAACGATTCAAACAAGTGAGCTAAGCAATTAAGAGCCCATGGATAACCATGGATACAAAGGGTGCTAACACCTTCCCTTTGTATAACCTACCCCCCGAACCCAAAATCTCTTTAAGGTCTTTTTCTGTTTCTTTTATAAACCTATCCTTAATTGGATAAAATAAAAGTCGGTGACGACTCTCTGCTTTTCGCAATTCAAAAATAAAAAGAAGAGTCAGTTCACGTCCAAAAACCGAGGTGACATAACTGGCGACTCTGCTGGGGATTTCAAAAACAAAATGTTTTTAAGAGGGGTTACCTTAGAGTTTAGATCACTTCGATGTTTTCAATTGTTTGTTTTGTTTGCTCTATTTTTCAAAGGTTTGTTTGGGAATTGGATTCACTTGTGTGAAAGATTCTAGCCCGAATCTCGAGATACCTTAAGTATGTGGCAATAGACCAAGGAAACTGTACGGCATGTACCGATATGGTTGATCTGGTAGTCACCGTTAGTGCGACACTTTGGTCTGTACTGATATCCCTTGAATACGATCAAGGAGTATGTTAGGCTTCCGAAATGTCATCAAGCACTAATTTACCTTAGAACCTTTAGTTGAACTTGACTTGTGACCTATTAAGTGACTGGCTTTGAAATTGATCGAAGTTGGTTATCCTCGAGGAATATTTTGATCGGCCGTTCGAGTGCTGTATTGAGATGTTGTCTCTAAGGATCATAGAACCCGAATACCATTCTAAGACAGGTTTAAACCAACTAAACTTCAGTGGGGAGGGTATCACCTGTGAACCTCGTGCAAGCCTTTAAACCTAAGGCTATTGTGTGATTTGTTTGTGTTTTCAACATGTTTGACATCATAACATCATAAACATATCATTTTTCACTAATCATTTCAAGGATCGAAGAGTTTACTTTTGTTCTGTTGTTGTAGGTAATGGCTCCCGCTACCAGAAATTACATCCGGATCAACATCTCAACAGTACCATCCGAACTTAAGGAATTAATATCAGAACTTCCCAGAAATGCTCAATTCACCGAGAAGCATGGTTACCTACTCCATTTGGTTACCTCAAAATTTGAAGAAGACATGATACGGGTCCTGTTCCAATTCTTTGATCCCGAACATCATTGTTTTACATTTCCCGATTACCAGCTAGTACCCACCTTGGAGGAATTCTCTGAACTGATTGGGTTACCTATTCAAGATCAATTACCTTTCACTGGTTTAGAAAAGATTCCGAAGCCTGAAATCATTGCTGCTGTCTTACATTTACGGAAGTCGGAAATCGAGTCTAATTGGGAAACAAAGAGTGGAGTCGAGGGTTTCCTTGCTAAGTTCTTGATAGGAAAGGCTCGATCACTATTAAAGGATAGGAGTTACCAAGCTTTGGAAGAAGTTGTGGCTCTTTTGATATATGGGTTGGTGTTATTCCCTAATCCTGACCAATTCATAGGCGTGCACGCTATTAACATTTTCTTAACCCGCAATCCGATACCTATTTTGCTGGGAGACATTCTACATTCTCTACGCACTCGTACCATGAAAAAGCGAGGGAATCTTATGTGTTGTGTACCACTACTAGCTAGATGGTTTATATCACACCTTCCCCGATCGGTGTTGAAAAACGAGCAAAGGATGCAATGGTCCCACAGAATTATGTCCTTATCTCATTCAGATATCCGGTGGAACAACTTCTTTCAAGAAGACATCACTCTTATTGACCATTGTGGGGAGTACCCTAATGTGCCGCTCCTTGGCATTAGGGGAGGCATCACCTACAATCCCTCTTTAGCTTTGCGCCAGTTTGGATATGCACGAAGAAATGGTCCTCATGACATGATCATCCACGGCATTGTGTTCAACTACGAAGATGATTCCCAAGGATATCAACAAAGGTTTATACATGCTTGGGACAGTGTCTACAAAGTAGAAAGCAAGTCTTTAGGACAATGGAATTCTATTCCCATGGAGCCTTACCTCAAATGGGTGCGTGCTCGTGCTCAGAAGTTCATCATGCCATATCCCGCTATCCTACATGTGACCATTGAGCCAGAAGTCGAAGGGGAGGAACCTCGAGTTATTCTACATCCGGACATGCCGACTGACCTGGAAGAGCTGCAGAAATCTTGGGTTCAACTAAAAGAAGAAAGGGACACCTTCAAAGCACATTGTCAGGACTATGAGAGGAAAGTGTTGGAGCTCACCAAACAACTCCATGAAGAACAGCAGATCAACACGTTCCTGGGTGCAAAGAGAAAGCGTCCATGGGAGGCTTGAAGAATATTTTATTTTCTTTTATTTGCTTTATCTTGTAAGCCCGAGAGAGGCAAGAAAAAAAAAGAGAAAAGGAAAAGAGAAAAGAAATAAAATGTTTGGCTAATACACGTTTGTTTCTCTTTTGTTTAAACGAATCTAAATTCTAAGATCCTTGAAAACATTGCATATGCATCTCATTCATAAACATTGCATAACAGGTTCACATAACAGGTTTCTCATCTTCTCGCTGTTTATTTCAGTTAGAAAGGATGGATTCCGAAGCAAGCATCAAGAATCTCGAGGCACAGAGCGCCCAAGTTCAGTTAGCAATTCTGGAGTTATCAAAAGGGCAAGAGGAACTAAAAGCCCTGATGGCCAAGAAGAAAAAGAGGCCTAAGGGATCTGTAGGTTTGAGCCACCTCGTGAGGAAAGTCAGAGTCCCAGCCAGGAAGTACAAAAAGGCGCCAATCCCTGAAATAGTCGGTGAAGGTGATCAAGAAGACAATCACAGCAACCAAGGTTCTGCCAAACCCTCTCTCTCTTCTAACGAAGAAGATTATCATTCCGATGACGAACATGGTGATAGCAAATACCAGAAGTTGGAAGAACGCATGAAAGCTATGGAGATACAGAAAATACCGGGTTTAGACTTCAACGATCTTGGACTCGTCTTAGGGGTTGTTATCCCTCCAAAGTTCAAAGTTCCTATCTTTGCAAAATATGATGGAGTCTCTTGCCCAAAGCTGCATCTAAGGTCCTATGTGAGAAAGATACAACCTCATACGGTGGATAAAAAATTGTGGATTCATTTCTTCCAGGAAAGTCTGTCGGGTACACAACTCGAGTGGTACTACCAACTGGAGAGTGCAAAAGTTCACACCTGGGAAGATTTGGCTGCTGCTTTCTACAAACAGTATCAATACAATGTTGACCTTGCACCAACCCGTACTCAACTACGGGGCATTACCATGGCACTGAAAGAAAGCTTCAAAGGGTATGCACAAAAATGGAGAGATCTAGCTGGAAGGGTTCAACCTCCCTTATCTGATCGCGAGCTGGTCGACATGTTCATGGGCACTCTGACTGGCCCTTTTTACAGTCATTTGCTGGGAAGCTCGTCGTCAAGTTTCACTGACCTGATATTAACTAGAGAGCGTGTCGAAAGCGGCATTCAAAGCGGAAAAATTCAAGTAGGCTCCTCCTCTGGTACTACAAAGAGGCCCATCAGCGGGAGAAATGAAGTCAATACAGTGCACAGTCAGAAGGGTCGCAACAAAAGTGAGCATCACCAATCTGTAGGGGCTGTTCTGATCTCTACGTCTGCACCTCAACAAGATCAACCGCGAAGTATACGCGTCGGCCAGACGCACCAAGAAGGAACTTCACCAAAATCAACATGCCAATTTCTCAAGCATTACAACACTTGTTAAAAGCAAATCTTATGACATTGAGGGATCCTCCGAAGAATGTCAACACTTCCTCTCCTAGTTATCTCCCCGACGCAACATGTGCATACCATTCCAATTTTCCTGGACATGATGCAGATCACTGTTGGGCCTTGAAAAATAAGATCCAAGACATGATAGATGCTGGGGAAATTGAATTCGATCCTCCAGAGACTCCAAATGTCATTACTTCTCCTATGCCCAAGCATGACAAAGCCATCAATGTTGTAGATGATGCTTCTCATGTTGCTGATGTGATGAATTTAACTACTTCCCTATTAGCTATCAAAGTAAAGCTGCTACAATCCAGTTTATTTCCGGGTTGTAATGAGAATTGTTACCATTGTGCTTCTCAGTCCAACGGCTATGTGAGATTGAAGGAAGGCATTCAGCGCCTGATGAACAATCATGCAATAATGTTTGAAAGAATTCCCCATGTGAAGAACAATTGCCAGGATTTGTCTGTTATTTCCACAACCCCAGTGAAAATTCCAACAAATAAACCCGTCAAAATTACTGCTGCACCTAGAGTAGCATCTGTAATCATCACCAATCCGGCTCCATTTCCATATTCATCAGACAAAGTTGTTCCGTGGAGTTATGGCGCAAATGTTTATGTCCATGGAGTTAAACAAGACACCTCGACTGATGAGGCCGTAAATGTTACTAATCCAGTTGTTGATAATATTGTGGGGACTAGTAAGATTACAAGAAGTGGAAGAGTCTTTTCGCCAGAAATTTCTCCAAATGTTACTACTACTCCAGTCCAGGTCCCAGTTCCTAATCAAGCTGTCAATGCTCGAGGCAAAGAGCCGTTAATTGAACCAGTTCAAGTACCTGTTGAAGTCACTGTTGAAGATCCTTCAAAGCAAGAAATGGAGGAGATTTTGAAAATCATCTGCAAAAGTGATTACAATATTGTTGAACAACTGGGGCACACTGCTTCAAAGATTTCAATGTTATCTCTGTTGAGGTATTCAGAAGCTCATGCCAAGGCCCTGATGAAATTCTTGAAAGTTGCACATGTACCACAAGAGATCTCAGTCGACCAATTTGAAAATTGTGTTGCCAGTCTAACAGTGGATAATGGTCTCGGTTTCTCTGATGCTGATTTAACCCCTGCCGAGAAAAATCACAATAAAGCCCTGCACATCTCTATTGAATGTAAAGGCACCACTTTATCTCATGTGCTGGTAGGCAATGGTTCCTCGTTAAATGTGTTACTAAAAGTCATACTGGAGAAACTTGACTTCGAAGGGGTTGTGTTACAACCAAGCGATGTTGTGGTAAGAGCCTTCGACGGGTCAACAAGAACAGTACACGGAGAAGTTAAGCTCCCAATCAGAGTGGGCTCTCAGATCTTTGATTCTACCTTTTACGTGATGGATATTCATCCAGCGTACTCCTGTTTACTAGGACGCCCATGGATACATGGTGCAAGCGCTGTAACTTCTACCCTGCATCAGAAGTTAAAATATCCAATAAAAGGCAAGGTCGTCATAGTTTATGGTGAAGAAGAATATGTGGTTAGCCACCTAAGTAACTCCAAGTATGTTGAGATGGATGGTGAATTTATCGAGACCCCCTACCAAGCTTTTGAGGCAGTCCCTCCGGCTGTCTCTACTGCCAAACATATTTCTGCTACTCCTGCTACAAGAATAACTCCAACAATGGCTTCTCTCAAAGATGCTAAGGATGTGATCGAAGAGGGTGGTTGTACAGTGTGGGGACAACTCCCTGATGTGCCTTACAAGTTCAATAAGCTAGGTCTGGGCTATGCTAATGGAACTCAGAAGAATGATCAATGCCCTCGTTCTGGAGGATTAATGTCACATGTCATCAGCCAAGGAGTAAATGCTATCGAAGACAGCAAAGTGATCTCAAACCTTATTACTAAGCAACATCCAAAAGAAGTTCCACCCGTTCCCAAAGAGGTTTGGGATGCTTTGGGAGAACCAAGCAGCAAGTACGACTTTCTAGTGAAGTACACTGCTCCTCAGAGTTCTCTGATTGTCATTGAAGACATTGTCCCAACTGTCGCTACCGCAAAAATTAACAGAGTCGCCACTAACATATTTATCCTGAAAAGGAAGGGAATGCCAGCAAACCACAAAACAAAACAACGGTCTCACGACCAGAGAAAAAGGGTAAGGGAGTCGGTTACGCGAGGGGAAGGTGTTAGCACCCCTCGCGCCCATCGTACTTGATGGTATCCACGCCTGTGTCTAAATCTATGGGTGTGTAAGCAAACTACGCTAATCTGGACTAAAATGAATGTAAAATGTAGGGAAAAGAAAGGATTGTGCTCGCACGAGCCCTACCCCGATGCCTACGTATCTTTTTTGCAAAATCAAAGCTACCGTAGCTCTGCTAACTAGTTTCTGTTTGTTTTGTGTTTTTTAGGTGAACGAGTTACATTCACACTCCGCTGCTCGACCTTTGGAGACTTATGCTGGGAATGGAGCGGAAATAGCAAGCTCTTAAGAAAAGAAAATCAAAGAGTGTGGTCTGTGTTTTAAAGAATGCATGAGGAAGACCTAAGCTAAGGGGGAAAGCTTGCTACCTAATGTTAGCATACAAAGGGTACCAGTCTACACTAAACTATCAACCTACGGGGATAAGCGAAAGCAAACAAATAGCACACAAACGAGCATCCGCTCGTAAAGCAAACAAACCAACGTCACTGGCCGAATGGTAGAAAGGCGGTCCCGCCATAGCCAAGGGGAGCAACTCAACCCGAGTCAACCAAGCATTAGACCTCGCGAAAATGATCGGGCCATAGACAAGAGGAGCGAGTCCCTCTCAGCAACCAAGTCGTCACGGATCGTAAAGAAAAACGGTGCGTGCGTACACCGAGCGTCAACGTCGAGCGACGCGAGCTATAGGAAAGGCGGGGGTCCGGTTGCATGAACCCTTTTCCTGACATACTCGATAACAAGATCTTGTGCTGGTTCGGAAGCAAGCGACGCGTAGCGTCCGCATATCGAACGGACTCGATGAGACTAGGCGGGGGTTGATTACTAACCCTTTCCGCGTGCCTTCCATGAGGACTTAAAGGAGTGCCATATAGGACTTATTACACCGTGACTCCCTGCCGCAAAGCACAAATATAAACACACCAACAAAAACAGAGCCTCTTTCGAGGGATTGGCCGGATGCATGCCTAAGTCCTACTTCTCATGTTATAGGATGATGCGAGAAAGCGATAAAGTGCAAGAGAAATAAAATGAAACGGGAGACAATACCGAACGGATAGCAAATCCGCAATGAGCTAGCAAGCGTAAGCATAGAAGTCCAAAATACTTCGCGTAATCCATCATCAAGCAAAACGAGTCAGAAAGCGTCGTCGTGAAAGCCATCATCAAGCAAAGTTACAAGCGACATGTGGCACGCGTCGAGCATAACCACACGAGCAACCTACAAGAGAACACAAGCCAGACAATACAGGGATATACATCTCAATGAATGAGAGATCAGATGAATCATATCGGAAATAAGTTCGTGTCACACAAATAAAGTGGAACACGACTCAAATCAGGTCGCACCGGAAGCGAATTCGTGTCCCACAAATAAAGTGATACACGAGACAAGTCGAATCGTAATCGAAGGCTCTCTCGAAGTACCTCCCACATCTCAGCAAAGAAATCAGTAATAACAAGGAAGCGTGCTATAGAAAATACTAGCAATTAAGTTCTAATTAAATCCTAAACGAAAATCTAACAAAATTAAATTGTTTTTTATGACATTTTATCAAAGAATTAGAACTAGACTATGTAACAAAACAATTAAAATCTAACAAGAGAACATGTTTTTTATTATATCTAAAACAAACAAAATCTAATTCTAATTAAAAAGATTACATGTTTTTATCCATTTTTATCATACAAAAATCTAGCAAAAATGTATTATTTTCATAGCATTTTATTTCCTAAAATATGAACAAAAATTAAGCCATCTAAATATGAAAAATAGTGGGTACAAGGAGTTTATGTGTGAAAGTTAGGGTGTAACCAGTATTGGGCGCAGGGCCCATGGGTGAAAGGCCCAAGCAGAGTTTTTGTTCAATTGTTTTTTCAGCCAAAAATGGAACTTTGGTGGGCTTCATGGGTGGTGTAGGGAGCATTTTCGGTCAAGGCCTAAGGCTTATTGAGTCCATTCAGATTTTAATTCAATTTTTGCATCAGATTTTTATGACTTAATGATTATTAATCCACAGATTTTCTTTAATTCACCATTAATCACAATTACTCAAAATAAAACTCAGAATTAAGACAAAAGGGGATTAGGTTTAGAAGTTGTGACCATTGGAGTCGTTGAACGAATCTTCTTCCTCTTCTCTCAAAACGGCGACGGCGGTGGCCTTGATTCTCCCCGTCTCCGATCAAAAACCACGAACAACAACGCAGGCAACACCGAGAGCACATCATCTTCGCCTCAATTTCCTCCAACCTCGTCTCTCCGTCTCGAATCTCTACGTTTTTCTGAAACTCCGAAGACTGGTCCGGTTCGAGTTTGATGAAGACGAAGAACAAACGTTCTTCTTCTTCTATTCTGAATCGCGAGCTTATGCGTTCTCGGTTGTGAACACGTTGATGTGTTGTTGTTGTTTCGTGTTGATGAAGAGAATTCGGATGCGCTGCGAGATTGATGATGATTATTGCGTCATGAAGAACATGTAATGGAGACTGCAAAGAGAATGTGTAGAGAAGTGAAGATTCAATGTTGACAATTCGAGATCGAAGAAAACGGTTATCGCGAAGAGAAATCGAAGATGCCGTAAGGAAATATGCAGTGCGGTTCCAAGAGAGAACAGAGAGAATTCTTGAGATTGAAGGTTGGAGGATCTTGCGATGATTGGAGAAGATTGAAGAGATGGTGGTGATGATGAACCGCGATGGTGATGATTATGCAGGTAGCATTTTTGGATGAAGATGTGAAGATTCTCGGCTGAGTCTCATGAAGGTCGATGATGAGAGGGAAGAGAAAGATGCGGTTATCGTTATTCAATTTCTTTTTTCAAAGAAGTCTCTTTTCAGATTCTGTTTCAATTTTCTGCAGAATTGAAGATGGGAGAATGATTGGTGAAGAAGATGGATGAGAATTGAAGATTAGATTGGTCAAGATAGTGATTCAGAGATGATGTTGATTTAACTCGGTTTAGAGAGAAAGGGAGCATTGAATCGGGAGGTTTGTCACATTTTGTTGAATTTTTGTTATCGATTTCTTATCAATTCTGTTATCGTTCATCCCTTTATGCAAAGTTTGGTTCGTTTTTACTGTTATGACTGAACCGGGTTTCTCTCATGTGCAGGGTTATGCAGGGGTCAGACTTAATACCGTTTCGGTTCGGTTTTTGTGTAGGGTTGGCTTGATTTTGAGTTATGTTGAAGAATGGATCGTTTTTTTTCAGCCTGAAGGATGATGTTTAGCCATTATGACCAGTAGGCTAAGGCTATCTTTTTGTGTAATTTTTGTAATGAATGTATTGTGATTGTAATGGACTGGACTTTGTAATTTGAACTTTTGTAATTTCGTATGAAATTGGTTTTGGATTTTGGATAATGGTGAATTTACTTTGGATTTGTAATGCACTGAGCTTGTAATTTCCTTTGAATGAATGACTTTGGTCTTATTTCTTTGATACAATTTTGAATAAGAGTACACTTGAATAAAACTCGAACAATGGATATTTGAACGGTCTTCGAATCGTGAATGGGTTTTCAATTTGAACTTCAATCTCTTTTGCAAAGCAACAACCCATGGAATGGACAACCTTGACTTTCACTTTGATTATCTTTACACCCAAGTCCACTTCAAATCTCAAGGAATAAATTTTCATTAAATTGCATCTTTTATGAAAACCCTTAACTCAATCTGATTCAACAATTCAAACCAACATCACATATCAAGCCAAAAATAGTAGGAAGAATGGTGTCTTGTACGTAATGCTCTCATTAAGCACATAACCTTGTACCATGACTCAGTATCTTTCGCAATTCACCTCACAAATCCCTTGACTTAACAATCTCCAAACAATAGAAACTCTTTAATTTTTCTCGATTTTGAACGACGAAATAAATGTCATTTTATAACTTATAGCACAGAGAAAGAGGGCAAATTTTGGGGTGCAACAACTGCCCCTATTCAAACTTCTTGAACCTGACGAGTGAGAAATGAAAGTTCGAACCGTTGAGGTGGAAGGAGATTGAATACCGGAATGAACTCAAAAATTTGCGCTCTTGATCAATAGAAGATTCCATCTTGCATGAAGAAGGAATGTACCACCCCGCAGGCGAGGAGAAAAAACTTCAATTGATCTGGATAATTAAGTAGCTCCAACTTGCGATAAGAAGGAACAGGCAACCCCACAGGCAGGGGGAAAAACTTCAATTGATCTGGGCATCAAGAGAAGGAACATCTTCGAATGATCTGGGTATCAGACGTAGCAGATGTCTTCCGAACAAGAATCGGGGATAGATGTCTAAGTCGATCTGGGAATCGAAATGAGATATTCCGACTGATCTGGGCATCAACGGGTAGTAAGTATCTCTGGTCTGAGTACCAAGGCGACATCTCCATCTGATGCAATTAAATCATCAGGCAGATATTCCAACTGATCTGGATATCAGCGGCTTGCTCCTTCGTAAGATCGACGAGATCCGGAGGCGGTTCCCTCAACTGAAAGTCTGGTTTATCAGGACAGGAACAATATCTCTTCCGATCTGTGTACGCCGGGAAAGGAAGTCTTTAACTGATCTAGGCTCGATGCTAGAAAATAAGTAGAACAATCCTCTTCTGAATGACAAAGTCAATCAGGTAGATATCTCCATCTAATTTGGGTATCAGTGGCTTGCTCCTTCGTAAGATCGACGAGATCCGGAGGCGGTTCCCTCAACTGAAAGTCTGATTTATCAGGAATAGGAACGAATATCTCTTCCGAACTGTGTACGCCGGGAAAGGAAGTCTTTAATTGATCTAGGCTCGATGCTAGAAAATAAGTAGAACAATCCTCTTCTGAATGACAAAGTCAATCAGGCAGATATCTCCATCTGATCTGGGTATCAGTGGCTTGCTCCTTCGTAAGATCGACGAGATCCGGAGGCGGTTCCCTCAACTGAAAGTCTGATTTATCAGGAATAGGAACAGATATCTCTTCCGAACTGTGTGCGCCGGGAAAAGAAAACATCTTCAACTGATAGTAAGCATCAGGACTGGGCAGACGAGTTCTTCTTCTGAACGAAAATAAATCGTCAAGATGTAGATATTTCCAACTGATCTGAAGTATCAGCAGGCTTGCTCCTTAGGAAGATCTTGGGAGATCCAGAGGCGGTTCCTTCAACTGAACTGGAATCAGGATAGGAACAAATATCTTCAACCGATTTGAGGGCATCGGGATTAAGTAAGCCTTCACGTAATCTGACGGTGTCAAGATAAGGAGATAAACTTCTTCTGATTTGAACATCAGGATAAGCGCCTGTAATGACTAGGCGAATATTGCTCTCTGGGGAACATTTGTATCTTGATAACTTTCCTGCAGAAAGAAACAGATATGATATGATTTATGCATGATGCATGTATGAATGTTTATGGAATAACGTTCCAGAGAAGGAAGACGCTACACGCTTTTGAGAATGCAATACGAATGATGCATGATTCAGATGTTGCTTAGGGAGACAACATAGGAGCACTGAATTGCTGAAGCAGTCTTGGAGAGAGTATAGAACTCTGCGGGGAGGACAAGATGAGTGACCAGAAGTCACAAACTGTGAGCTGGCAAAGATGGATCAGAAATCAGCTGGAGATGATCAAATCTGGATGCGAGCTCTGTTTGAGGAATAAATCCTGCTTGGGGATATGAACATCCCACTTAACTGCTTGGGGAATACCCTAGAAACTTCAATGGAGAAGCAAATTCTTGACACTCTGGGGGTGTGGAGATAAGGGCAAGTCATGGAAACAACTCTGATGGGGAGTGACCAACTTGCTTGTGCAGAATGCATTCCGCTGGGGAAATCCTTGAAGGACACATATTCTGCTGAGGATGCAAGTGAATTTCTGCTGAGGAAAGACTCAGTGAGGAAGACCAATACTTCTGTATAATGATCCACTGAGGAGATAAGAAATCCGCTGGGGATAAGGAACTTAGCATAAGAACCTTTTGTTAAGACAACTCCACTGGGGAATAAGATGACTCTCCTGGGGAAACAGTTCAATCTATTGGGGAGAGAAAAGCTCTACTGGGGAAATGAGGAACTCGGGTAAGGAACTTCATTAAGAACTTGCTGGGGAATCAGATACCATTCAATCATAATTCAATTGGAGAGAAAACATTCCACTGGGGAATAAGGCTTCTGAAGCACGGAGATTGCATTGAGATGTGCTTTGTTGAGGAGATGAGAATCTCGGAACAAAGAAAACTTTATCTGGATGCACTCAGCTGGGGAATGAGAATCTCTCACTTGGCTAGATCCGCCAATGCGCTGACATGATGCGCTCAAAAGTACGTATCTGTGAAATAAACAGATGAAAATTCCCAAGGATATAGCATGACTTCTTCACGGGGTTTCCTCACATGACAGAGGATAGTGATGCTCACCCACAATGGGCAAATGCAAGAGCACACAGATTGTCCGACCTCTTGGCTTTGTAATCTTCCAAACGGGCAATGGATTCAATGAGCTGACAAACAAACAATGATTAGAACACCAAACAAGTATCGGTCGGAGCATCAATCAGGCATTGGTTTTCCGAGAGAGTGCCACCAGGAAGTGAGCTTAATGGGTCAAGCAAGTGTTGACTTCAAAGAGACCAAACAGGGATTGGCTTTCACAATGTTCCGCATATTCACCTTGATTGTGAGGATGCCAACAAGTAATGGACCTTCAGCTTCTGACTGCTGAGGATGACGACCTTGATGGTTCTCAAGTTCATAAGTTGTTTAGCTCACACCTGAACTTTAAACTGAATATCTCCTGATGAGGATAAAATGCCACCGCATAGCGCTTTGCCCCAGTCTGTAAGGACTTTGAAGAGATTAGTCTCGTAAAGACTTTTTTGATATTCGTGCCTATCAAACCAACTTGCCCCAGTATCATGAACTTTGAAACCGTGCCCTGATTGATCAGTGTTGGAAGTAGTTTCGACTGGGCTTGGGTGAATGCCCCTGATTATCCAACACTATGAGAGATTCTTCAAATCTTGACCTGATTGCCTCAGAATGAGTGAAAACTTACTTGATAGAGTATTCAAACGCTTTTGTGCCCCTGAGGGTGATCGGACTTTGAAATATTGCTGCCTCTGCTCAACGGAGTTCGGAAGACAACTTGTCCTTCGGGAGGATAAAACTTTTCATCTGAAGTTCATTATGGAAACTTTCTTGATGTCGAGCACTTGTTCATATGCAAAGAATGTTTATTATGAGAAATATAATTCTAATGCAAAGTTCATGTTTGTCTTGAAGTTTAAAGAAACTTTTTGAAAGGATGCCGTAACATCGATTTTTTGTTAAAGAAAGATGGTGCGATACCAACTCAAGCATCAACAAACTCCTAGGAGTCAGTTTACTGTATTCTCATGTATAGTCCGCTTTCGAATGAACCCATGCTTCAATTAGGACTTTTAAGGGTTGTAACGTGGCCAGGTTCATGGTTTTTAGAAAAAAGGACTTTTAGGCTCAAATTATTTGGTGCCCACCCCCTTTGTGATGTTCTCCAGTCCTAAGTTCAGTTAACTTGAAACAAACATTCATCTTTCAAGAGGAACTTGAGATGGTTGAGGAATTGATGAGGTATCTGGACACGGCAGTCACTTTACCTTTCGTTTTTTTTTGGTGTCTGATCACACGACTTTGTTCTTTTACGAGGATTCTTATTTTGTAATCCCTTTTTTTCGCTTTTGCTTTGCTTTATTTTTTTGTTTCCCTAACTTTTGCTTGGACAAATTCTTTTGAATTTTGATTTCGATGTCCAGCGGGATGCCCTAACTTTTGCCTAAGTCGCATGCTTTCAACTTGTTGACTTAGCGGGCTTTTTCTTTTTTTCATTCTTTTTTTTTGAACAAGTCGTGTGATCGTGAATCTCTGAATTGTTGGAAATGCATAGTGATTTCCTGAGTCACTGATTGATGAACAATTACCATTATGGTATTGTCATATCTTGACCTCCTGATGTGAGGGATAAACCACAGCGGCTTTGATGTTGGTCTCGACCTCCTGATGTGAGGGATAATTTTGATGTCTCGACCTCCTGAGGTGAGGGATAACTGTTGTGGTTTTGATTTTCCCCAACCTTTTGAAAGATAGCCATTGTTGTATCTTTAAACGTGTGCTCCTGATGAATTTTGAACGCTCGATCAGGTTAACTGAACACTACCCTGCCCCTGGGTTAAAAATGAGGGTTTTTTCGTATAGAAAAGAAACTCCTACTTCGAAGGCTCAGAGGGGTTAACGAAGGTTTCACTCCCTTATATCTCCAGTGTTTGGGAATTTGAAACAATGCTTGTACATCATCAACAAGGTTCTACTCGAAAGCATACCATTTGAGGTTTCTTGGTATTATGTTCATCATTCTCCCTTTGGAGTTATCATGCTTTGTTAACAAGAGTTGAGTATCACAAAACCATAGAGAAACATATAAGAGCAAAAGCGAATGGATTTTTCCAAGACAAACATATCCAATGCATTATTATTATCGTTCAAAAACAAACAAGTTTTGCATGTAAACAGTATTGAACAAAAACAAGAAAGCTTAAACATGAACATGCATGATGAATTAGGAGTTGCCAATGTTGAGGAGATCCTCTCTATATGGACTTATTGCTTCAAAAGATCCGCTGAGTAAAAGGAGAACTTCAATTCTGGTCTTCAAGTGCGAATGTGATAGCCTTTGAGTCAATCAGGTCTTGAACCTTTTCTTTGAATGACTTACAGTCTTCAATCAGATAACTGGGTGCCCCAGAGTGGAAACACACCAAGCGTTGCATATGTTCCTGTAGAACCCTTCAGATTACCTCCTGGAAGAAGATTTCGGCAAAGTCATACAAAAGTTGCAAGTGCTCAGTTTCAGGGATTTGAGTTGTGCCAGTGGTGCACAAACTCAAGATACAAGGGGTCTTGCTTATCCCTCGGTCGAGAGCCCCAAACAACAGCGACGAGAGTTTGTGAATGCTTTAGGGATTTGAGCTGCCAATGATGCGAATTCAAGAACACGGAGTCTTGCTTATCCCTCGGTCGGGAGCCCTAAATATAGCTGCTGAAACAGAAAACACCATCATTAATGGAGGAAACTTGTATTACTATCAGCGAACAACAATAACCTCTGACGCTTGGCTATCAAAGTCATTACTTGGAACACACAATAGCTGTTGGGAAGGAAGCCTCTGGAAGTACAGATTGCAAGTGATTCTTATGAGTTACCCTTTGAGGAGGAACCAACATTCTACTTGCAGTAGACGAAATGGGATTGACCAGTAGAAACCATTATGAATAAACTTGAACATCCCTTCATCGAGTAAGTTCTGGACTTTTTGTACCTCAACACCTTGTAAGGCTTGTCATTATGATCAGATGCCCCGATAATGGAAAACACCGAGTATTGTCATCGAAATCAGGAGAGCTATCTGCGGTGAGAAACACCCAAAGCACTAATCTTGATCAACAGAAATTCCAACAAGCAGTGAAGCAACTTGACATGAGGGCATTAGGATCACATCGGCTTGCTTCTCATATTCTCTTTCAGTCTCTGTTGACAAGCAAAGATTGTTAAAAAGGAAACTCTTGGAGGAGGTAACCCAAGATACGAAGCAGAACCTCGAGGATGAGAGGTGTGTCCCTGCAGATCACTCTTGATTACTATCTGGCGGAAGATTTTGGCGAAGTCACACGGAATATGTATGTGCTTTAGGGATTCGAGCAATGCAAATGGTGCAATGCTCAAGATAGACAATGTCTTGCTTATCCCTCGTGCGGGAGCCCCAAGCAATTTCAAAGACGATCTTAACATCATAACCAGGTGCCCTAGAATAGAACTCACACCTAGTGTCATCATCATCAAGCAGAGAATCTGTAGACATCCACAAAGTACGGAGCTTAACCAGTTGCAAATAAAGCAAGCATGGAAGCAAATGAGCATAAGGCACATCTTCATAAATAACCCCAACTGAGCTTTCTTCTTGGTCACCCCACAAAGTTGTTTCATGACTAATCTTTGAACAAACAATAAGAACAAGTCGAGTCTGTGAGTCTGGAGAGAAGACCAAGTCTGAATAAGAATTCCTCAACCCTGAATACCTGTTATGCATGAAATGTATGAGATGCATGATTTGCGTGCAATGCCATGTTCAATCAATTTCAAGGGAATCCTCGTGTTTTGATTTTTTAGAAAGCGAGAGATGGAAAAGCTCGGCACGAGACTCAAAGACACGATTCCTTGGAAATGGAAGGAGCATGTATGCTAGTTATTTTTTGTACATCATTTTTTAGAAAAGTAAATATGCAATGATGCAAGGTGGTGGGAACCACAAATACTGAATATATCTGGGATACCGAGAAATCACACGGCACAGGTTCAAAGGTTCGGCACAGTTTCGGACCACCACACAAACCACAAGTCACCAACGGAACAAGTTACCATCGGAACCAGAACATATAGTCACCAACACACTGGAATAGAACATAGATTACCACTCGAACAAGAACCATAATACCCCATGAACAAGAACCAATAGTACACTCGAACAAGATCAACGGTAACCCACGAACAAGGACCATGGTAACAACCCTCGAACGAGAACAACGATAACCCACGAACGAGAACAGCGGTAACCCACGAACGAGAACAACGGTCACCAACAATGTACCTGTTATATGATCATTGATTCCCGCCCCACTCACGGGTAAAATCTAGGCCAGGGTATGTCGAAAAGCCAACAGAGGATCGAATGTAGGCGCTATCATACGATATTGCCTCATTCCACCAAGCTCTGCCCGTGGATACGTGATCAGATCAATCAGGCATACGCCTTCTGTCTGTCACGGCCACTCTAGTCCTAGTTCCTAAGGTATCACTCATAGCCTGGGTATTGGGCCTTTTACCTCTTGAAACACCCACCCAACAAATAGAGATCCAGACAGTCCAGAATATGATGCAGAAAAGTAAAAGCGCACATAGAATGCAATGCAAAAAGATAAATATGCAAAGCAATAAAACACCCAAAGATAAACACACAAGCGCTAGGATCGACTCGCTGAGTTCGGACCCGCAATAGGTCGAGACGTCCCCAGTAGAGTCGCCAGCTGTCGCTACCGCGAAAATTAATAGAGTCGCCACTAACATATTTATCCTGAAAAGGAAGGGAATGCCAGCAAACCACAAAACAAAACAACGGTCTCACGACCAGAGAAAAAGGGTAAGGGAGTCGGTTACGCAAGGGGAAGGTGTTAGCACCCCTCGCGCCCATCGTACTCGATGGTATCCACGCATGTGTCTAAATCTATGGGTGTGTAAGCAAACTACGCTAATCTAGACTAAAATGAATGCAAAATGTAGGGAAAAGAAAGGATTGTGCTCGCACGGGCCCTACCCCGCTGCCTACGTATCTGTTTTGCAGAATCAGAGCTACCGTAGCTTGGCTAACTAGTTTCTGTTTGTTTTGTGTTTTTTAGATGAACGAGTTACATTCACACTCCGCTGCTCGACCTTTGGAGACTCATGCTGGAATGGAGCGGAAATAACAAGCTCTTAAGAAAAGAAAATCAAAGAGTGTGGTTTGTGTTTTAAAGAATGCATGAGAAAGACCTAAGCTAAGGGGGAAAGCTTGCTACCTAATGTTAGCATACAAAGGGTACTAGTCTACACTAAACTATCAACCTACGGGGATAAGCGAAAGCAAACAAATAGCACACAAACGAGCATCCGCTCGTAAAGCAAACAAACCAACGGCACTGGCCGAATGGTAGAAAGGCGGTCCCGCCATAGCCAAGGGGAGCAACTCAACCTGAGTCAACCAAGCATTAGACCTCGCAAAAATGATCGGGCCATAGACAAGAGGAGCGAGTCCCTATCAGCAACCAAGCCGTCACGGATCGTAAAGGAAAACGGTGCGTGCGTACACCGAGCGTCAACGTCGAGCGACGCGAGCTATAGGAAAGGCGGGGGTCCGGTTGCATGAACCCTTTTCCTGACATACTCGATAACAAGATCTTGTGCTGGATCGGAAGAAAGCGACGCGTAGCGTGCGCATACCGAACGGACTCGATGAGACTAGGCGGGGGTTGATTACTAACCCTTTCCGCGTGCCTTCCATGAGGACTTAACGGAGTGCCATATAGGACTTATTACACCGTGACTCCCTGCCGCAAAGCACAAATATAAACACACCAACAAAAACAGAGCCTCTTTCGAGGGCTTGGCCAGATGCATGCCTAAGTCCTACTTCTCATGTTAAAGGATGATGCGAGAAAGCGATAAAGTGCAAGAGAAATAAAATGAAACGGGAGACAATACCGAACGGATAGCAAATCCGCAATGAGCTAGCAAGCGTAAGCAGAGAAGTCCAAAATACTTCGCGTAATCCATCATCAAGCAAAACGAGTCAAAAAACGTCGTCGTGAAAGCCATCATCAAGCAAAGTTACAAGCGACATGTGGCACGCGTCGAGCATAACCACACGAGCAACCTGCAAGAGAACACAAGCCAGACAATACAGGGATATACATCTCAATGAATGAGAGATCAGATGAATCGTATCGGGAATAAGTTCGTGTCACACAAATAAAGTGGAACACGACTCAAATCAGGTCGCACCGGAAGCGAATTCGTGTCCCACAAATAAAGTGAAACACGAGACAAGTCGAATCGTAATCGAAGGCTCTCTCGAAGTACCTCGCACATCTCAGCAAAGAAATCAGTAATAACAAGGAAGCGTGCTATAGAAAATACTAGCAATTAAGTTCTAATTAAATCCTAAATGAAAATCTAACAAAATTAAATTGTTTTTTTTGACATTTTATCAAAGAATTAGAACTAGACTATGTAACAAAACAATTAAAATCTAACAAGAGAACATGTTTTTTATTATATCTAAAACAAACAAAATCTAATTCTAATTAAAAAGATTACATGTTTTTATCCATAGGGTGTAACTAGTATTGGGTGCAGGGCCCATGGGTGAAAGGCCGAAGCAGAGTTTTTGTTCAATTGTTTTTTCAACCAAAAATGGAACTTTGGTGGGCTTCATGGGTGGTGTAGGGAGCATTTTCGGTCAAGGCCTAAGGCTTATTGAGTCCATTCAGATTTTAATTCAATTTTTGCATCAGATTTTTATGACTTAATGATTATTAATCCACAGATTTTCTTTAATTCACCATTAATCACAATTACTCAAAATAAAACTCAGAATTAAGACAAAAGGGGATTAGGTTTAGAAGTTGTGACCATTGGAGTCGTTGAACGAATCTTCTTCCTCTTCTCTCAAAACGGCGACGGCGGTGGCCTTGATTCTCCCCGTCTCCGATCAAAAACCACGAACAACAACGCAGGCAACACCGAGAGCACATCATCTTCGCCTCAATTTCCTTCAACCTCGTCTCTCCGTCTCGAATCTCTCTACGTTTTTCTGAAACTCCGAAGACTGGTCCGGTTCGAGTTTGATGAAGACGAAGAACAAACGGAGCAGCTTCGATTTCCAGGTATTCCGTCCTCTCTCCTTTTTCTTCTTCTTCTATTCTGAATCGCGAGCTTATGCGTTCTCGGTTGTGAACACGTTGATGTGTTGTTGTTGTTTCGTGTTGATGAAGAGAATTCGGATGCACTGCGAGATTGATGATGATTATTGCGTCATGAAGAACATGTAATGGAGACTGCAGAGAGAATGTGCAGAGAAGTGAAGATTCAATGTTGACAATTCGAGATCAAAGAAAACGGTTATTGCGAAGAGAAATCGAAGATGCCGTAAGGAAATATGCAGTGCGGTTCCAAGAGAGAACAAAGAGAATTCTTGAGATTGAAGGTTGGAGGATCTTGCGATGATTGGAGAAGATTGAAGAGATGGTGGTGATGATGAACCGCGATGGTGATGATTATGCAGGTAGCATTTTTGGATGAAGATGTGATGATTCTCGGCTGAGTCTCTTGAACGTCGATGATGAGAGGGAAGAGAAAGATGCGGTTATCGTTATTCAATTTCTTTTTTCAGAGAAGTCTCTTTTCAGATTCTGTTTCAATTTTCTGCAGAATTGAAGATGGGAGAATGATTGGTGAAGAAGATGGATGAGAATTGAAGATTAGATTGGTCAAGATAGTGATTCAGAGATGATGTTGATTCAATTCGGTTTAGAGAGAAAGGGAGCATTGAATCGGGAGGTTTGTCACATTTTGTTGAATTTCTGTTATCGATTTCTTTACAATTCTGTTATCGTTCATCCCTTTATGCAAAGTTTGGTTCGTTTTTACTGTTATGACTGAACCGGGTTTCTCTCATGTGCAGGGTTATGCAGGGGTCAGACTTAATACCGTTTCGGTTCGGTTTTTGTGTAGGGTTGGCTTGATTTTGAGTTATGTTGAAGAATGGATCGGTTTTTTTTCAGCCTGAAGGATGATGTTTAGCCATTATGACCAGTAGGCTAAGGCTATCTTTTTGTGTAATTTTTGTAATGAATGTATTGTGATTGTAATGGACTGGACTTTGTAATTTGAACTTTTGTAATTTCGTATGAAATTGGTTTTGGATTTTGGATAATGGTGAATTTACTTTGGATTTGTAATGCACTGAGCTTGTAATTTCCTTTGAATGAATGACTTTGGTCTTATTTCTTTGATACAATTTTGAATAAGAGTACACTTGAATAAAACTCGAACAATGGATATTTGAACGGTCTTCGAATCGTGAATGGGTTTTCAATTTGAACTTCAATCTCTTTTGCAAAGCAACAACCCATGGAATGGACAACCTTGACTTTCACTTTGATTATCTTTACACCCAAGTCCACTTCAAATCTCAAGGAATAAATTTTCATTAAATTGCATCTTCTATGAAAACCCTTAACTCAATCTGATTCAACAATTCAAACCAACATCACATATCAAGCCAAAAATAGTAGGAAGAATGGTGTCTTGTACGCAATGCTCTTATTAAGCACATAACCTTGTACCATGACTCAGTATCATTCGCAATTCACCTCACAAATCCCTTGACTTAACAATCTCCAAACAATAGAAACTCTTTAATTTTTCTCGATTTTGAACGACGAAATAAACGTCATTTTATAACTTATAGCACAGAGAAAGAGGGCAAATTTTGGGGTGCAACACCAACTGGACGGGATGATTAGTTCGAAGATGACAAAAGTATCACAGGTTCCGTTGCTAAGCAATGCCAAAGTCCACCTATTCCAAGAGAAGTCTGGGATACGCTGGGAGAGCCAAGTGGCAAGCATGACTTTATGGTGAAGTATTCCGCTCCCTTGAGCTCAAAAATCGCCATTGAAGACATTGTCCCAACTGGATAGGATGAAGACGATAAGATAATCACAAGCCCCAAAGAAATCTGGGATACACTAGGAGACCCAAGTGGCAAGTATGATTTTCTGGTGAAGTACACTGCTCCCTAGAGTGCGCAAATCTCTATCAAAGACATCATCCCAACTGGATGGGACGATCTTATGGAGTATCTCTCTCAGCCAACAGAGATACCTCAGCCTGGGCTCTCATCTCCAACAAAGCATCTTGCTCATCCGGAAGGATCAATAGCCCGTCTCGTCACCAAAGAAGTCAATGCTGTGGAAGACGAAGAAGACAACTGCAACTGGGGCAACTGGATATTCCCCACTCACAACAATGGATTGAACAAGTGGGAAGCCGAAGATGTTATATCCTTTGATCAGGAGTAAATGAAATTTCCTGTATTCGTTGTTTATATGTTCAAAAAATAAAAATGGTTCATGTACTATCGAACCATGAACTTTAAAGCCAGGTGCCTTGCCCGGGGCACACTGGTCCTTTTGATAAGGGTTTGTCATATCATGATCATATGTTCATTCAATAAAATCATGAGACGTTTGCATATTCAAATTTTGCGATCCTTTTTGTTTCTTTTTTTACTTTATTCATTTTCAAATTGCTATGTGTTCTTACACACACCCACATAATAAATGCAGATTCACATTCACTCTGGATCCTGTTGATAACGATTCTGCTATTGCCAGTCATGACTTTGAAAATCCGATCTACCAAACTGAGGACGAAAGTGAGGAAGATTGTGAAGTACCTAGGGAACTTGCAAGGCTGTTAGAACAAGAAGAAAAGACTATACAGCCGCATGAATAGCCAATTGAGGTTATCAACCTGGGCAGTGACGAAGAAAAGTAAGAAGTCAAGATAGGGGTTGATTTAGAAGACAACGTCAAGCAAATACTGATTCACATGTTACAATACTATGTCGAGATATTCGCTTGGTCCTATGAAGATATGCCTGGTCTCGATACCGATATTGTGGTCCATCGTTTGCCGATCAAAGAAGGTAGCACTCCAGTTAAGCAGAAGCTACGGAGAAGTAGGTCCGACATGTTCAAGAAGATTAAAGACGAGGTTGAGAAGCAATTCAATGCTGGCTTTCTAAAAGTTGTGAGTTATCCTCCATGGATAGCTAACATCGTTCCTGTACCTAAAAAAGACGGGAAAGTCAGAATGTGTGTAGACTACAGAGATCTAAATCGGGCAAGCCCCAAGGATGATTTCCCTTTACCTCACATCAATGTACTGGTTGACAATACTGCACAATGCAAGGTATTTTCCTTTATGGACGGATTCCCCGATTACAATCAGATCAAGATGGCGCCAGAAGACATGGAAAAGACAACCTTCATAACACCCTGAGGAACCTTTTGTTACAAGGTGATGCCCTTTGGTTTAAAGAATGCGGGAGCAACGTATCAGTATGCAATGATAGCTCTGTTCCATGATATGATTCATCAGGAAATAGAAGTCTATATGGATGATATGATTGCAAAGTCCAACACCGAAGAAGAACATCTAGGTCATCTGCACAAGCTGTTTGACAGACTCAAGAAGTACAGGTTGCGACTGAATCCGAACAAGTGTACCTTTGGGGTGAGATCTGGTAAACTGTTAGGTTTCATTGTCAGCAGCAAGGGTATTGAAGTTGATCCTGCCAAGGTCAAAGCCATTCAAGAAATGCCCATACTGTCATACCCCAAATTTGTCCTACCCTGTAATTTCTAACTGGCTTTAGCTTTGCACTCATTTGCATACTTCCATTAGGTCATCTAACACATCATGCATTCATTAACCAATAAACTTGGCTTTAAGATCAAGGGTTGAAAGTTTAGGGCTTATATATCTAGGGAAATAAACCCGGAACTCTTGATCTTGGTGAATTGTGAGGAAAAATGACCTTGTGATGAAAGAGACGTCCACGGTAACCATGAATCCAAACTCTGATTCCAACCGCCCAAAGCATATAGAAGAACCAGTTGAAACAAGTTAATCTGAAATAGGAACCTCAAAGCTGTAGCAGAAGATCAGAACTCCTTGACCATGATATCCGCGTTGGTTAATTCAAGTGAGATTTATTGGATTTCATGTTAAAGTGTTTTGTTGGGCCTTATTTCTTATCGTACTCAAAGACGCCATGCATTATTGTGGTACAAGCGCAATGGTATAAGAGGTGAGCTAGTAGACTTTGATCAAAACAATTTTGTTGCTCCCAAGTGCAAGAGGTTATGTGCCAAGGATTTCGTGAACATAAAGTCAAAGAAGATTGAGAATTCGAGCTCTAGATTTGAAAGAGAAAAAGATCCTGAAAGATGTATCATTTTTATTCTAAAATTTCGAGACAAAGTTTTCTCGCAAGTTCAGGTCATGCTAACAATACTTCAAACTATTATACAAAATGTCATTCACATACATTCAAATCCCATACAAAATATACTATCCATTATACATCCAAGTCCATCACTATGTCAAGAGGAAATGCATAAAAAAAAAGGAGAAGAATGCTTTTGGTATATTGTTCTTAGTTTTAATCTTCATGATAGTTTTGTTCACATATCCAAATTCGCAATCATCACAGTATCTTTCCATTTGCGAGCTGCTCACAATGAATAAAAAGAGGATGCAACACTCTATGCACTTTGGTTAAAAACCCTGCACAAAATTAAATCAGCCAATGTATTTATGGATGAAAGGGGGAGCTGCAAGCAGTTCTGTTGCTTCGCCATTATATGATTCCGGCTTGCCAAATCCGAAAGCTGTTAACATTTAGCAGTGGTCATTGAAGACCATAACACCATTTTCCTTCAACCAAGATTCTGCATAAAACAAATTCAACTCAGGAATCCAGGAAAATTCATACACATACAGTTCCATCCCTACCAGTTTCCATAAACAAAAAACTCAGCCTTCATAAATAGATTTCATTTCAATTCTAAACCAACTTGACAATTATAGCTTATATTCATCATCCACATCCAACAGAAACCTATTCAAACATTCACCAACATAACAATAGCCTATTCTATCATATTATATCAGTCCAAGCTCACAAATTTCAACCATACCTACATAAAAAGAAAAAGCATTCAGCTCAGCATAAGTAGTGCAACTCCATACATTCACTAGTCAAAGAAAACCATATTCATAACTCTAACCTTTTCTAAACCTGAACATTAACAGTTTCTTTTGAACCATTTGTTTCCCTCACTCTTTTCAACTAACATTCCATAACTACAACTAACCAACCAACACTTCTAACCCTAACTGAGTTTAACAGAAATTTAACTACCCATCCTAACCAACCTTTTTTCCAATTCCTAACTAACCAAAATAGAACTCAGCATACCACATAACTAACTTCCCAACAACAAAACAGAATTGTAACTGCCATCTAACTGACTTTTTAAACCAACTTCAAAACAGTTCATAACAAACCTAACAGCATTTCCTAACAGCATTTATCAGTTACAAATTACTAACAACTCTAACAGAAGGCATAACAGATTAATACCAGAAAATTCAGAAAGAAAACTAACCTTTCACCCCTATATATCATCAGCATCCCACTCTCTTCACCTCTCTTCATCATTTTCACTTCCTCACCATAATCCCACTGCAACTTTGCTTCCAGAATCTTCAGTCACCTTTCATCTTCATCATTCTCCTCCACTCTTCAATCTTCAAACTCTTCATCATCAATAATCTCCATTACACAAATCTGCAGAGAACAACAATCTCCACCATCTCCAATCACCTTTTCATCATCAACAGCTTTATCTATCCTCGTTCTCCAATTCTCAGAAAGGCTCCAAGAAAACAGAATCAAATCTTCGTCTTTGCTTCATCTTCATCAATTATCATCACATAATTCTTCACCGCATAACCTGTAGAATCGATAACACAGTGATACTCATCAATCACGAATAATAATCGCCTCACAGTTTCATCGCCATACACGAAACGTAATCAGACTCAAAGGAAAAGAGAAGAAATTCCCAGCAAACAGAAGCAAGAGAAGAAGAGCGAATCGTATACATACCTGAGTCTCGATCCAAAAAGCACTGTGCATTCTCCGGCTGAAATGCGATAATGAGATCGAGAAATATGTGTGGTCGCGAGAGAGATCGAGCGAGAGATTGGTAGGAGTCGCGGTGGCATTAGAGAGAGAATGAGAGCGCGACGAAGTAGTGAGAGCGGTGCTATGGCGGCGCGATGAATCTTTGATCGGAGGAGAAGCCAACTTCCGGTTACCGCCGCTGCTCGCAAGAAGGGGAAGAAGAAGTTTCACGAAAAAATCCCAAAGGTCACAATTAATTGAACCCTAATCCCTTTCTTCTTGTTAATTAATTAAATTATTTCTTTTATTTTTTATTATTATTACAAAATCTTGATGTACAAAAAATCTGAAAATGGATAGAAAAGCTTTGGGCCTATACCGGTTTACCATCAACACCCCACCATGGCCCATGACACGCCATTTTGGCCAAAAACTGATACAAAACCACTTTGGGCTTATTGCTTCCATACCCCCCTTAGGCCCATGAACTTTCACTACAGAAATCTGAAAATTATGACAATAAGAAACATATACTGGGCCTGCCTCAATGGGCCTAGCGCGATTGTTGCTTTTCACACCACTAATTCAGGCCATGCACCCCCCTGGCTCCATCAAAATCTTCTAGATTTTAGGTTTATTTCACAAAAGTTTTTTTAGTATTTCTTAGTTGATAAATCGTGTATTTTGTTAGATTTTTAGGTAATTGTTGACACATAAAATCAATAAAACTTGTTAGATTTTTAGGTAACTTTTAGGTTTAATTTTAGTCTTAGAATTTTCTCATAAAAACTCATAAAAATAGTAGATTTTTTAGGTTAATTTTGACATTTAAATTTCTCATAAAAACTCATAAAAATAGTAGTATTTTCTAGTTTAATTTTGCACTAATGTTTGAATTGCTTTTGTATCATTTACGTGTTAATTTTGGGTATGATTTTGTTGTGTGACTTTGGCCATATTTTTGGCCTATTTTGTTAGTATCATTTGTAGCTCCTTTTAGAATTATTCCATTATCATGTTAACATAACTTTAGGTTACAATCGCTCCTTGTACATAAACAACAACACTTAGGCTAGTATATTAGATTAGGTTTCATCTTCTTTTTCTTTTCGACTTTAAAATATTTAATAAATAAAAGATGTGAATCACACGTTACTAATAGTGAGAGAGAAATGAGTGGGATTTATTCCTTAATCTGTTTCTCAATCACTTAGTGGGAGAGAAATGAGTGGGATTCATTCCCTAATCTGTTTCTCGAACACTATATAATGGAAGTGAGATGAGTGGGATTCATTCCCTAATCTGTTTCTCTACCGTTATACACTTTTATGTGATTCAAATCGCAAACAAATTCCCCTTAAAAGATACAAAACCAAAAACACATAAAACACCTAACAATGGTTCAAATTAAAACAAAGTAGAGAAAGTGGTGAGTGGCCCGATATTGGGAACTATTCATCACTTATCTACCCTAAAAGATACAAACCAATCATTTCTTTTTCTTTTGCCTCGTTGGCACCTAAGGGCATTGTTATTTCCGCTCGATCGCATCGTAGGTCATCCCCTTATGCAAGAGCGCGAATGTTAACTCCGCCCAACTAAAAAACACAAAAACAAACAGAAAATCGTGAGCCGAGCTACGGTAACTCTGATTCCTGAAAAGGATACGTAGGCAGCGGGGTAGGGCCCGTGCGAGTACAATTCTTTATTTTCCCTACATTTTGCATTCATTCGCATATAGGCTTAGACATAGTACACACCCTTTAGATAGAAACAAACATAGGTGGATACCATCGAGTACGATGGGCACGAGGGGTGCTAGTACCTTCCCCTTGCGTAACCGATTCCCATACCTAGATTCTCTGGTCGCAAGATCCTGTTCCTTCCTTTGTTAGGTTTTCTGATATTCCTTTCCCTTATGGGATAAATATATTGGTGGCGACTCTGTTCATTTTTTCGCGAGCGTGCGACACATACCCCGTACCGAGAAACAAGTCAGAGGATTCTTGAGACGTCTGAACTACATCGCCATATTTATTGCCCATATGACTACTACTTGTGTGCCGATCTTCAAACTGTTGAAGAAAGATCAAGCGGAAAGATGGAACGACAAATGCCAATTAGCCTTTGACAAGATCAAAGAATATCTTCAAAAACCACCAATCTTGTTACCACCAGTGGAAGGAAGACCTCTGATAATGTACCTAACAGTGTTAGAAGGTTCAATGGGGTGTGTACTGGGGCAACATGACGAGTCTGGCCGAAAAGAGCATGCAATCTACTATCTTAGCAAAAAGTTTACCGATTGTGAAACAAGATACTCACTGCTCGAGAAAACTTGCTGTGCCTTGGCATGGGCGGCTCGCCGACTAAGACAGTATATGCTAAACCATACCACTTTGCTGATCTCCAAAATGGATCCTATCAAATATGTTTTCGAAAAAACCTGCTCTCTCTGGAAGAATAGCAAGATGGCAAATGATCTTAACAGAGTATGACATCCAGTACACTTCGCAAAAGGCAATCAAAGGAAGTGTGGTAGCTGATCATCTGGCTTATCAAGCAGTGGATGATTATCAAGCGTTGAACTTTGACTTCCCAGATGAAGACATTATGCTAGTTACTGACTACGAACAACCCGGACCGGAGGAAGGACCCGAGCCAGAGTCCCGATGGACTATGATTTTTGATGGAGCCTCTAATGTGCTTGGCAATTGTCATACCCCAAAATTTGCCCATACTATTTCTCCTATTCAAATTCAAATCAAAACACAAAGCTTCAAGACACACTCTCCTATACAAGACTCTAAAACTAGGGTTTGGCTCATTCAAAGGAAAATCAATGATTCAATGGCTCAGTATATCTCATATCATCTCCATGACAAATATCAAGTCTCATCTCAAAGGATTGACCACTCAAATGTTCAGATAGTCAACAGTCGACTAAGTTTGACCTAAAAATTAGCCATAGTCAAAAGTACAATCAAAACTCCTGATTTTTTGTCAACGCCCTCATATTGACGTATTATTCATCATTTGATCAAGAATTGATCATGGTTCGTCAAGATAAAATCCTCAAAAAGGAAAAAGGTTCCAAAAGTGGCTTGTAGGGGACATTTTGGGCTTTCCAAAAAGTCCTAAAACATCTCCATATGATCAAAACTGCAAGAGATATGAGGCGTACAAGTTGGCCAAAATTCAAAAAGTACACGAAGGAATTGTTAAATCAATCTTGAAGATTTTCCAAATGGACTTAGGTGTTCTTGATCCAAACTTGTTTCTAATACTACCCATGGCTTCAAGATTTATTTCCACATTTTTATCATTTTTATTTTATATCTATTTGAATTTTAGACTATTAAAAGGCAAATAAATTGAATAAAAATATGATACAAAAGGGATAAAATGTATCATCCATGACCCCTAAGCCCAACTACACTCTCTTCTTCTAATTATTAATTATTTTATTTATTTTTGAATTAACTCATTTAAATTCAATTTTAAATTTAAATAAAATACTAAGTCAAGTACAAGGCATGGGCTTGATATCCAAGAACCTCATAGCAAGCTGATAGAAAAAACGTGCAATATGGGCATGAGATTGGGCAACTTTGGAAAGATTGCAATTTGATTTCCAATCAAATATCTTTCAATCAATGCAATATTTAACCTAATTGGATTCTTCTATAAAAGAGAGAACCTGCAGATCATTAGGGGAAGAGGGATTTGCAGCAAAAAGAACCGAAGAAAAAGCTCAAAAATCAAAGAAAACTTGCAGCTCGGTTTTGGAGATTGGAGTAGATTAAAGGCGTTCTAAAGATTGCAACTTGTTCCTTGATACTCCCTGAAGCGTTCCAGGCCTTCACCATCGTCCATAGTGCCCGAAATCATCACGAAAAGTTCACGGTTTGCATCCTTTATTTTTCAGTTTTGATTTCGATCATATGCACATCATGAGCATGTTTGATTCATATATTCATAACCGTGATAACCTGTAGATTGTTTCTGGATAGATTATTTAAGTTTTGAACGCAGGATTAGTGTTGTGCCATGGTTAGGGTTTCAAAACCTTCAATTGGGACATCTCGTTCTAGGCAAAATTGGCCAACATTAAAGGCGCCGTTAGATTCGGTGGACGATTTATAGTTGATTCGTGTATTTAGTTCTAATTTATAATGCGGTTTGTTGAGCTTGGGTGATTGCAGGGATTGGCTACGGCTGTGCTCGCAGGTGAATCGTAGCTAAGTCGCAGGCGAGGGAACCAGACCAAACGAGGAAGACGATGGGGCTATGGCGCGCGTTCCAGCTTCAACTTCTGAATAATTCGTTTTTTTATATATTTAATTTTTCGTTTGATAGGTTTACAACACAAGAGAGGTGGCGTAGTGGAGAGGCGGTTCATCCAAGAAGCTCAGTGGCGTGGGATCGATTCCCAGTCTCGCCATTATTTTTCTCACAATTTTCAACTGCAGATCCCATGAGTACCACCTACGCACGCTTACGATGCAGCCTTCACCACAACCATCAGATCACACAAGGATCAAATCTAACGCATCAGAAGCGCAAGAGCATCACGCACCTTCAAAGGCCAGCCACATGGAATCAAAAGCTGAGTCTTTTCCTTTTAAATTTGAATTACTTAAATACTTTTATTCTTTTTCTTATTTCTTCCCTTCTTATAATGATTATTGCTTATAGCTTTTTTTAATAAATTATTTGTATAACAAATTATAATTACTTATTTTATCGGGAATTCGAATTTTCACGACTTTATTTCTTATTTGTTTTTATTATTATTTAAAATCCAACATTTGTTTTCAAATAAATCTTTTATCAATTAAATAATTAGGATTACATCCAATAATTATTTAATTGATATATATTGATTAGAATTTTCGATTTTTCTCCGTAACTTTGATATTACTTCAATTAGTTTATTATTCTATTAACCATGGCTAACTTGTGCCCTAATCAGGGTTTACGAGAACATTGCCCTACACTGAATATATTTATTTTTCTGTGCCTTTTCAGGATTGTCTTTCCAGGTGCCTTCCGACTACGCGCCACGTCAAAAGAACGAAGCTAAGTTCTAAACCCCTTTTTTATTATTATTGTTATTTATTTTATGTGATTAGGGTTTAATTTCCTCGTCAATAGAACTCCTCCTACACTTATATTTTTGTCGATTCTGTGATGATCAGGTTCAATGCTTAAGGCTCGAGGCGAACCTTTGCCCATCAACCTGTCAATCGAAGCTAAGTATTTAATTTAATTTCTAAGTTTATTCTATTTCTTTTTGTTTTTAGGGTTTGCCTTTTTAACATCTATTTGAACTGTGTATACACTCATCTATTTTTCTGCCTTTGCCTTGCCACTTTTAGGGTTAACCCGAGGTTTCCTTCAACCGCCAACCATGTCAGATCAAATGCAAAGCTAAGTGCCTTTCTTTGTTTATTTAATTTATTTTTAAATTCTTTATCCTTATATTTTTAGGGTTAACCTCGTTTGCCTCCGAACCGATAATGCACTCACCCCTCTGTTTATTCTTTCTTTTCCAATTTTCAGGGTTCGCCGACTGCCAAAGCTACGAATATTGGTAACCCTAAACCCTAACCCTGATATTTTCTGTCTTTTATTATTACTTATGCCAAACCCTATTAGGGATCCGCTGGTTTCATTGTCCCCTCCCCCATATTATTGTTGTTCTTGCCTTATATTATCTGCGTGGTTAGTAAAATAGGGAGTGACAACCATTAAATTGAATTAGCCTCACTAATTTACAAGATAATATAATTGAATATAATCATGTGATTGGTGCACACACGCGCGCTTTTGGGTAACCCTCTCTGTTGCCTTGCTGCCTTGTTGCCTGTTGCCTTGTTGCCTTGTGTTTTTGCAGAATAGCCAGTCCCTCGAATATGAGGATACCTCAGCCATGTTGCCTCGATAAAAGGTCATGAGACCCTAAAATGATGCTGCCTTCGATATACTAACATGACCTCGACCCTCGAAAGTTGCCCACAAAAAAGGCTGAGGTATCTTCTGGTTGCCTACGAAAAAGGCTATTCTGGTCATTCCCTTTAGACTACGTGCCTCTCTATGGCATGGGTCAGTCTTTGGGCGAACGATATCTCGATGACCCTTCAACCTCCAAACGAAAGGCTTCCTGCCCTCTTATGGCAAGGATAGACCCTTTCATTCTGAAAGGCTAAAAAGAGACTTATCATCTGAGTTTAAGGTAATTGCCCCTAATTGCCTTGCAATGCTCAATTTTCTACATTCTTTCTCAAAATTCTTCAAAAACTGGCTACGCTCATTTACGAGCTAAAGTCCATTTTTCCTCTTTCATCTACATTTTCTGAAAATGAGCAAGCAAAGCAATTAAGAGCCCATGGAAAACCATGGATGCAAAGGGTGCCTTACACCTTCCCTTTGCATAAATTACCCCCCGAACTTAGATTTCATTAAAAGGTTTTTTTTCTGTTTCTTTTTGCCTTTCTGATTTAGTTTGGATAAAATAAAAGTCGGTGGCGACTCATGCTTAACCGCAACATTTCGATTGATAAAAAGTCAGTTCACCGTATTACAGCAATGGCATCGGAGCTATGATCATTTCTCTTGCAGGAGGACCTACACCATTTGCTGCCAGACTTTGTTTCGACTGCACTAACAATATAGCCGAGTACGAAGCATGTATTTTGGGTCTCAAAGCTGCAATCGATCTGAGAATCAAGTTCCTGGAGGTATACGGGGACTCGGCCCTTGTAATTTATCAAGTTAAAGGAGAATGGGACACAAAGCACCCGAATATAATTCCTTATAAAGAACATGTGCTGAGTTTGATTCCTTACTTCGAAGAAATCACTTTTGAGCATATCCCGTGCGAAGAAAATCAACTGGATGACGCTTTAGCTACCATGTCATCTATGTTCAAAGTCAGGTGGGACAATGAGGCGCCTATGATCACCATTTACAGACAGGATGAACCAGCCTATTGCAATGAGATCAATACCGAAGGAGTGGAAGAAAAACCATGGTTCCATGATGTAAAAAATTATCTCGAAGCTCAGGAGTATCCTGAAGAGGCATCCATTAATGACAGAAAGTTTCTAAGAAGATTTGCTGCCAAATTCTTTCTAAGTAATGGAACCCTGTACAAACACAATCATGACTCGACTCTGCTTTGTTGTGTAAACAAGAAGGAAGCGGAACAGATTATGGAAGATATACACGACGTACCTTTGGTACTCATTCAAGTGGACATACAATGGCTAAAAAGATTTTGAGAGCAGGTTACTACTGGTCTACCATGGAGACAGACTGCCATCATCACTCCAGAACTTGTCACAAATGCCAAATATACACCGACAAAGTACATGTACCTCCAGTCCCATTAAACGTTCTGACGGCTCCTTGGCCTTTTGTAATGTGGTGCATCGATATGATTGGAGAAATCAAGCCTACGGCTTCCAACGAACATCGTTTTATCCTGGTCGCTATTGATTACTTCACCAAATGGGTAGAGGCAGCCTCGTTTGCTTCTGTCACCAAGAATGTTGTGGCCCGATTTATCAAGCACAATCTCATTTTTCGGTATGGCATCCCTGAAAGGATCATCACAGACAATGGCACAAATTTAAACAACAGGATGATTACTGAACTCTGCACGCAGTTCAAGATTAAACATCATAATTCCTCTCCATATCGACCAAAGATGAATGGTGCCGTGGAAGCTGCCAACAAGAACATCAAGAAGATCATACAGAAGATGACAGTAACCTACAAAGACTGGCATGAGATGTTACCTTTTGCTCTTCACGGTTATCGCACTTCAACACGTACCTCAACAGGGGCAACTCCATTCTCCTTAGTCTATGGTATGGAGGCAGTTCTTCCAATTGCAATTAAGATTCCTTCCCTAAGGATTATGAAAGAAGCCGATCTAGACGAAGACGATTGGATCCAGAATCGGTTGGACCAGATAAACTTGATTGATGAGAAGAGGCTTACGGCTATTTGTCATGGTCAGTTGTAAGAGAAACGTATGATCAAAGCTTTCAACAGAAAAGTCAAAAGTCAGGCATATCAAACCGGAGATTTGGTTGTCAATAGTATCATCTTACCACAGGGTGATCCTAGGGGCAAGTGGACTCCCACTTATGAGGGACCATTTGTAATCAAGAAAGTATTCTCCGGCAGAGCCATGTTTCTTACCACTATGGATGGCGAGGATTTCCCACACCCTGTGAATGCGGACATAGTCAAAAGGTACTTCGCTTAAAGAAATAAAAGCTCGCTAAGTTGAAAACCCGAAAGGGCGACTTAGGAAAAAAATGGGCGTCTCGGTGGATTGAAAACCTGAAAGGGTGATCCAGGCAAAAATTAGAGACTAAAAAATATATAAAAATCATCCCGGTAGGCTGAAAACCTGAAAAGGTGGCCTAGGCAAAAGTTAGGGAATAAAGCGTACGCCTATGTCCCATTTGACTACTAATTCACATTCAAGGTTCAACACATCAAAGTCCGAAAGGCATCAATCAGTCCAATCATTTTCTTCCAACAAGTGAGGGATGAGATACTCAAAGACAGATTGGCAATAGCAGAGTTGAAACTTGACGGGATTGTTTTCACATAAGCTATCTTCCTTTATAAATACTTTTCAAAAAGTTTTATGACAACTTCCTACTACTAGGATTTTTGTCTCCTTGTACTAATCAGCCTATTACGGCTCTCTTTCAAATCAATACAGTTCATGCTCAAAATCAATGTTTTTACTTTCTATGTTTTGAATGCGTAAACGTCCCAATGATAATTTTGAATGAACATATGCATTTAAATATAATTGGTTTTTATGAAAAACATGAAAATAGGAATAGCATTCAGGTAATGTCCCAATCATCCGGACGTTATCCCGAAACCGGCAACATGGGAATATCCCCCATAAAGCAATCTTAAAGAGGTCAGCTTTGGATAAGCAGGGCCTAATTAATTCCCCAACAGAGTGTTTCATCTCCGACACTGAGTACGAGCATCAGAAGATTATAAGCGAGCTTTCAACGTTTGTAGTGTACATTCACGATGATCACACTGTCAAAATAAATCCTCTGATATGTTTCATCTGTCAACGGAAGTACTTCTCCAACAAAGATACATTCCTCAGCAAGAACCTCGACAGGATTCTTTTCTCCAACAACATTATTCAAGGGACCTAATCCCCAAGCTCGGACAAGATGTTACATCGAAGGATTGTTCATCTCCTTCACCCCCTAGCAGGGCTGTTCAAGATCACTATCCCCAGAAGGTCGGATCCTCCACAAAAACCTGATCAAATAGTGCATTGGAGGATTATCCATCTCTCTTATCCTAAGTCAGGGTGCATCAAGATTAAATCCTTCAAGTTAATCTCATCCCCAAGTGGTAATCAATAATCCTCAACGGAACATCCTAGTTCGTAAGGAAGATTCCCCAGCTGGGTACGCTCCAACAAGATAGCAAAGATCATCAACGGTCATAATGCCATCATCTCCAAGCAACATACAGAGATTTACTTTCTCAAAATTGTTAGACAAAATCATTGACACGCTTCCATCACATAGTCGTATCCATACATCATACAATTACATATTGTTCATACATAATACATAATGCATCGCGATAAACACATACATAACATGGACGGTTCTCATTTATTTTGAGAATCCCGTCACATAAACGCATCACATGCATCATGACATGGCATAAAAAACTAACTTTGCCTTTTTTCAGGTTACTGCTGCTGTCAAATAAACAACTTCAAACCTTTCAGATCTAAGTCGATACCTTGGACGGTTCCTTAATGATCTACCTTCAGATCTAAGTCGATACCTCAGACGGTTCCTTAATGATCTACCCTCAGATCTAAGTCGATACCTCAGACGGTTCCTTAATGATCTACCTTCAGATCTAAGTCGATACCTTGGACGGTTCCTTAAATGATCTACCCTCAGATTTAAGTCGATACCTCGGACGGTTCCTTAAACAATCTACCTTCAGATTTAAGTTGATACCTCAGACGGTTCCTTAAACAATTAACATTTCAAAATCTAAAGCGGAAACCTCGGACGGTTCCGTAATAATTAACATTTAAAATATAAAGCGGACACCTCAGAAGGTTCCGTAATGATCAACATTCAAAATCTAAAAGCGGTAACCTCGGACGGTTCCGTAACGGTCAACACAGAGGTTTAAATCCTTCATCAAGATATAATCAATGGATTCATTCTGGTAAACAAACCATCAAAACATCCACTAGATGGCATCTGAAAGCCCATCTCAAGTAATGTTTTGATCCGCCAAACGACATTTCTCAAGCCGCGTTCAATGCAATTTCCAACATCACTTCTGGTGGAGGTAAGCGCAAATTTCAGGGCATCTAAATATTCAATCATCTTCTACCTTCAGATTCCAATCGGCCTCTTCAGGTTTAAGAAGATTAAATAGGGGCAACTGTTATACCCCAAAATTTACCCGCGTCTTTTTTTCAAAGAGAAGTCAACATACTTCTGTCTAAAAATTTGGATTTTTATACAATCTTGGATTTTTATTTCATAAATATCCTGATTTTATGAATACTCAATTTTTAGAATTTTTTATACAATATTTTGGTTCGCTGTTGAATTTATTCTTACATAAACGCCAAATATTGTTTATCACTTCATACACTGTTTATTTGAGATTTATTTTTAGATAAATAATGCTGACACAGTTGGTACAGAATTAAAATTTGCAGGCGCAGAGTCCGGGGTTTCAGATTATACTGCTAGTTACTAGTCAAACCCGCTATCAGCGCAATTCTCCGTGTTTGTACCATCAGTCAAATCAATCTTTCGCACTTCAAATTTCCAAGATTTTCGTTCTAGAAGTCTTCTGATAATCACGTGATCAACAGAGACTCAACGCTGCACAAAAATCAGGTACGCCTAACTGTCTCTTACACAAACAGTCCCTAACTAGGATTTTTGTTTTTTTTCAGGAGAACGAGTTTTTGAGACCTCAAATGGATTTCATGGATCTCCATATGTCTCAAAGTACCACCAGACAAATTTTCAAACTTTGATTCGCTCGGACGCACAGTCAACACCTCAAACAGTCAACAGACGACCAGTTTGACCAAAAAGTCAACAGACAGTAAAAAATGCAACTTTTTGTCAACATCCATACTTTGTCAAAAGATTCATCATTTGATCAATGGTTGATCATAATTCATCAAGAAAAGTTCAGAAATCGACAAAATTCCAAGTTTCAAAATTAGGGTTCTCTCCTAAAAAGTCAACTCAACTTTGACCGGCCATAACTCTCTCCTCGTTCATCCGAAAAAATTCAACCAAAGCTCATCTTGAAGGAAATTCAATTATCTTTCTAATGAAATTGGTCCTATGGTCATTGGATTTATCATTTGGGAGATATGAGCCAAGACATTACAAGTCATTTTCAAAGTCAACAAAAAGCAGTTTTTTGTCAAAACCCTTAACATCAAGTTAACTTTTCCAAATGCAAATAAGCTTCCAAAGTGGATTGTAGAGGACATCTTGAGGATTCTAAAAAGTACAAGAACTCCATCATATGATCAAAATTGAGGGAGTTATGCCTTGTTGAAGTTGGCCATTTTTTGGGAAAATACATGAAACCAACATTGACCAAACTTGTTTTTTTTCAAAAGGGCCTAATCTTTTGTGATCCAAACATGTTTCTAAGATTGCTTAAGGCCATCCACGACCAATCTTAGGCCCATGACCTTTTTATTTCATTTTTGATTTAATTTTATTTCATTTAAAATTAAATTAAAAAAGAAATAATCAAAGATATTATCCAAGGCTCTTGTTTCTAGTGTGAGTTGCCAAGATTGAATCAAAGATGGTGCAGAGAGTACAGAGTGACTTATTGGCAAGAGTGGTTGAAAAAATTTGGAGCCATGGCCATTTTTTTCAAAGTTCCATCCATGAAAGTCAAAGTACTCAAGTATGCAAGACTAGGCTTGTTTGCTTGAGTTTATATGCTTCAAATCATTGCTTATATATACATAAGCTTATCAGCATCAAAGGAGGACGAATTCAGAGCCAAAGGGATACCATTTTCACACTTGAAGTTTTCAAAGAAACTCAAAATTCAAATTCTGAGTTTAAGCTCAATTCAAGTCCAAATAAATATCCAAACACGATCCTTAAACATCACTGAACCTATCCCGACCATAATCAAGCATTGAAACACCCTAAACTAAGCTATTTAGCTCACGGTTTGTTCAAACAAAAATTGACAAAAATCCAATTGTACATGCATATTTAACACGATGTAATTGTATATTTAAGTTTGGTTTGATGTTCTGATCATTTCTGGAAGTTTAATTGATGTTTGGACTCTTGTACGAGCACTTACCATTTTAGGGTTCTTGAGCTCAAAAATAGGGCTTCAGGATTTAGGCAAAATTGCAGGGTTTAATTGGTACCATCGCACTCGTATGAACGAGACGAATCGATTCGTGGCCTCGCGCCAAATTTATGTTGCGTTTTACCCTTATTCGTGAAGCACAGGTGTAATAGAGTGGAAGTTTTTACAGCTCTCTGGAAAAGAGCGTTGTAAAAAGCTTCTTGATGAAGAAGATGAAGACGTGGCTCCCTCCCATTGGCCGGAGGGACGTGCACGTTTTGGTTTCAAATCCTTGGATCCTGTGCTTTGCAGTCCACGCTCTTGCCATGTGCCTTACTCCATTCACCATCAGATGCATCTGATCCTCCATCCAACACACGTGAGCACGCAGTCCACCATGCTCCCTCAGAGGAGCACCACACAGGATCCTTTTATTTGATTTTTCTATATTTCTTTTAATTAATTTAATTTCTCTTTTAAATTGATTAAAAATAGTTTTAAAAATCAGAAAAATATTTTAATTTCAATTTTAGGTTGATAAAATGTTTAATTAATTTTTTTACATGAAAATATTTTATTTTTCTTCACAATTAATTTATTTTGATTAATTAATTAGTAATTATGTAAATATTTGCTATTAATTAATTTTCAGCCAATCAAAAACTCAAAAATAATTTTCTCTTTTATATTTAGGTTTAGATCTTTATAATCTAATTTTTAGACATAATAAAGCATATTCTTGTTATTAGGTTAATTATTTGTATAATTATTTGTTTAATTAACTTAATTAACTTAATTAACTTAAAAACAATTTCAAAAATCACAAAAAAATTAATTTTATTTTAAAATTAATTAACAAACAATTTGGACATATTTTAGACTTAATTTTTTAGGTTTAAATTTTCTTTCAAATTGTTGACCTTTTAATTAGATTAATTATGCCTTTAATTTTAATTAAAACACCATCCAAAAAATCCAAAAACAAAACCTTTTCCCTTTATCTTATTGCAATTTAAATTCTTAGGTAAGTGTATTAGGTTGCAAATTTCATGTAAATAGCGTAGTTTACATTTCTCGCACAATCGATGTAATAGCGTAGATTTACTTTCCGCACTTTACATTCCGCATTTTATTTCCTGTACATATAAAACTGCGTGTATAACAAGAATAAAACTGAAGCGCTAGATCACTAATCTCAAAGATAATATATCTGAAAACAAAACACAATTACACTTGCACCTCTTAGGGTAACCCCTCTAATACTTTTTTCAAATTACCTGATTACAAATTCAAATTCCTGTTTGTATCCAGTTAGGGAAAATTTTATAAAAGAAATGGGAAAGGACCTTACAAATTTAGGGTAGTTCTCCTAATTGCTTGCTCAAACAAAAATCAAACAAAAAAATGTTTCACACATCACTGTTTTTTTTTTTAAACAAATTTTCAAAAGACTATACTTTGTATATATTCAAACAAGGATCATTACGAAGTTAAAAATCTTTTTTTTCAAACCATCAAAACATCTTTCGAAAGATAAACACTTTGTATACATCCGCACAAGGATCATTACAAAGTTAAATCTTTACAAAATATTAAGAACCACATACAAGCATTTCAAGCAAATCAAACGATTCAAACAAGTGAGCTAAGCAATTAAGAGCCCATGGATAACCATGGATACAAAGGGTGCTAACACCTTCCCTTTGTATAACCTACCCCCCGAACCCAAAATCTCTTTAAGGTCTTTTTCTGTTTCTTTTATAAACCTTTCCTTAATTGGATAAAATAAAAGTCGGTGGCGACTCTCTGCTTTACACAATTCAAAAATAAAAAGAAGAGTCAGTTCACGTCCAAAAACCAAGGTGACACTATCCATACCATAGGAGGGTAGGAAGTCCTTTTATTGGATGTTGAAGGGTCATCGAAGTATCGTTCGCCATAAAACTGTCCCTACCATGTAGAGGTAGGTAGTCTTTGGGGAAGGATAAAATAGTCATTAAGCTTTTTAGGCATCATGCGAGGATACCTTAGCAATAGGACAATCATCTTATTTTTCCGAGGCAGCATCGAGGGACTAGATGATTTTTATTCTTTAAGGAAACATTTGCTTTAGGTATCCTCGGAATCGAGGGACTTGACTATTTTCACAATTTAAGGCAACAGTAATAAGGCAACAAGGCAACAGGAGGGGTTACCCTAAAGGTGTGTGGGTGCACAATCACGTGATTCAATTCAGATAATTTTATCTTGTAAATATTAGGCAAACTAAATTTATTAGCAGGCTAGTCACTCCCTAGATTACTAACCACGCAGTTAATATTAAAAGGCAGAAATTAAAAGCAGAATTTAAAAGTCCAACGCTATTACAATAAACACCTGCGAGCAGAAAAAATAAAGGCAAAAATTATAAACCTAAATTATTACAATAAACACCTACAGGGAAAATAGAGGAAGAATTGAGCGCGAAAATAAAACCTTACAAATTATAAGGTAACAGATCAAAAATTAAAAGGGTTAGGAAAAGGAAAAACAGTGATTAATAATCATGATGAAAAATAGTTAGCCAAAAATAAAATCAGGGTTTAAAAACCTAAAAATCATTACTTAACCTAAAATTAAATTAATTAGCCTAAAAATAATTATTAGTCTAAAAATAAATTAATTAGTCTAAAATAATTATTAGCCTAAAAATAAATTAATTAGCCTAAAAATAATTATTAGCCTAAAAATAAAGAATGTGATAAAATACTAACCCTAATTCATGAAAATGGACAACATCTACCTATTATATATTTTAGGGTTAATGGTTAAAAAAGAGATTTTACCAAGGTTTTCAAGGGCAATGAAGCAAACAAATAAGTGTAACGAAGAATTGATACCTGATCCCTTTGGCCAAAGGAGGTACCTGCAAAAATAATAACATATTAGTAATAGTAATAATAATAACACAAGAAAAGAATTGGGGTTTAGAAAATTAAGTTATGGACAAAATTACGAATAACCTCTATTTGGCCAAATACCAAAAGGTTTTTGGCCAAATATGAATAACCTTGATTTGGCCAAATACCAAAAGTTTTTTGGCCAAATATGAATAACCTTGATTTTGCCAAATACCAAAAGGTTTTTGGCCAAAAAAACAATTGGGGTACCATCCACTTGGTCAATCCATAGAAAACTTGTTCATATACCAACACAATGTTACAGCTAAGAAAACAAATGGAAAAATAGAAAAGTGATTAAAATAAAATAAGAACACGAAACCACAAATTTTTTAGATTTTTTTGAAAATATGAAAAATAGAAATTAAATCAAATAAAATAGAAAAAAGAGGAATTTGCGATTTTGAGGGTCGAAATAAAGGAGTATTGTTCTACGATTTTTTTCTGAACTTCTGTAAAAAATTCAGAGCAAATCGAAACAGTAGTTTCAGAATTTGACTGATAGGCTGGAAAATTTATTACTGTGATGCAGCCGGAATTGCAACCATGAAGAAGGAGAAGTAGGAGAAAATATTTTTTTGTGTTTGTTAGAAGAGAGAGTCGGAGTAAGGGTTAGAATTGTTAGTCCCTAATGTATAAAAAAAATTAGTATTTATAAGATAAATATTAGGTTAAAAAACAATGGGCTTGGACTCTAAAAAAGATTTAATTAGTAATAAAAATAAAATTCTAATAACTATTAATTATATTACTAAATAATAATAATAGCTAACTAACTATAATATAATTAGAAATAAAAATATAAAACTAATAATAACTGAATTAAAACTATAATAATAATAATAATAATAATAATAAAACATCTATCTGATTTAATGCTTAAAATAAAAAAAGTAACTTCTAAAAACGATATATATTTTTTGTAATTTTTGAATAAATTTTACTATAAGGAGTATAAAAATTAAGATTTAAAGAAAAAAGATGTTTTAAACTTCCTGATAAAAAAGAAGAAAATTATAACTAAAGAAGTTAAAAAATAATAAAAAATAGAAAAAAAGTTAGAAAATAAAATAAAGGTTAGAAGTGAGATTCGAACCCGGGACATTTCGGTCGTGCGTCTTTTGCCCTCAAATTCTTACCGATTGCGCTACGTCAATTATTTGAAATAAAATGACATAAACAATTATAAGAGGGCAAATTTTGGGGTATGACAACTGTATTGTGTGGCCTTGAAGGCACTTAACACTGCTTATTATTATTACTGCGTGGTTAGTAATTCTAGGGAGTGATAACTTATGAATTGAATGTAGAATCACTAACTTTACTAGATAAATGTAATCGAAGTTAACCACATGATTATGCACCCACACACCTTTTATGGTAACCCCTCTTGTTGCCTGTTGCCTTGTTGCTTTGTGTTTTTCAGTGCAGAATAGTCAAGTCCCTCGAATACGAGGATACCTCAGTAATGTTGCCCTCGGTTCATTCTTAAGATCATAAGTCCCAATGATGCTGCCTTCGATTCGCTAATATGATCTCGTCCCTCGAAGTTTCCTACGAAATGCTGAGGTGTCCTCTGGTTGCCTAATAATAGTGGCTATTCTGATCCTTCCCTTAGACTACCTGCCCCTCTTTGGCAGAGACAGTCTTATGGCGAACGATAATTGCGACGACCCTTTAACCTCCAAATAAAAGGACTTCCTACCTTCCTATGGTATGGATAGCCCTGAAAGGCTAAAAGAACTCTTTTACAATGTCAAGGTAATTTTCCCTTAATTGCATTCTCTAGTTTAAATTCCTTTTTTCTACTCTTTTCTTAAAAAACTTCAATAAGGCTATGCCCATTTACGAGCTAAATTCCTTATTTTCTTCTTCTACATTTCTAAATTTTTGGTTTCAAAACTAAAGAGCAAAGCAATTAAGAGCCCATGAATAACCATGGATGCAAAGGGTGCCTTAAACATTCCCTTTGTATAAATTACCCCCCGAACTCAAAATCTTTTTAAAAGGTCTTTTTCTATTCTTTTAGCCTTTCTATAAATTGGATAAAATAAAAGTCGGTGGCGAATCTTGCTATCCGAAACATTTCAATAAAGTCAGTTCACCGTATTACAGAATGATAGATGGTAATATAAAGCATATAACATAATAAAAGAAATATAAAAATAAAACTTAGAAATTAGAAGTTAACTGTTAGAAATTAGTAGTTAGTAGTTAGCTTGAATAATCAATATTGGATGACCAATGAAATTCGGTCAAGGTTGATGAAAACTTATCAGAGGAATTATAGAATGAAAATCTCTACACTATAAGTTTCCAAAGTTTTTGGACCAATTGTCAAATAGTCAACCATCATTGGACTTGTAAGCATAGGTTTAGACCATGAATGATCATTCTCCGATACAGGACAAAGAAGAAAAAAAGAAAGGAGAAGAAGTGGATTAGAATTAGAACCATAATGTCCAGGTGAATTTATTTTGATTTTTATGGGATTTCATCTTGATGATTCATCAAAGGATTGATATAATCAAAGCTTCTACACAATGAATTCAAACAAGACTTACACCCATTAATCAAAGAAAAGGAAGAAATGGAAGAAAACTCAAACTATCATTAATATCATTCATCTAATATCATGGATTTGATTTTTTCAAACCTATTAACATACTAGATCCAATGTTATTAATGAAGTTAAGTCAAGGTATCATAAAATGTTCACAAAGTCAGAACCAGTCATAAAAGAAACAAAAACTATTATTTAAACCATATAAAAGGGATTTTAAAATGGTCTAAAATAAGAAATTATTGATGAAATACTTAAGTGGTATCCAAACACCAAATAAATTTCTCACAAGACCATAATAAAATCAGAAAAACTATATATGATTTTTAGAAAAAGGTTTCATAATTTTTAGAAACTCAAAACTATTTAAAAATGACCAAAACTGATTAATTAATTGGAAATTTATAATGCAATACATAAATGATATCATAACATCAAACAAAAATTCCAAAAATTAACCATAGGTAAAACATAAGTCAACAAGTGTTGACAATTATTTTTTTAAAATTTTGAAAGTCAGAAAAAAATTTCAAACCAATTAAAATTAAGCTAGAAAAAAATCAAGAAAAATAGTAAAATCAAAAATAAAAATATGGAAAAATGAAAATCAAAAAGAGAAAAATAAAATAAAATTTTAGAAAAAACAATGGTATTTTGTGGAATAAAAATGAGAGAGTTATTAATTTTTTAAGTTTAAATCAAACTAACCAAAGAAAATAAAAAATAAAAAGATATAGACCATTGGATCAATGTCAAAACGCACTAGTAATTAGATCCAAAGGATCCAACGCGATGTGCAAGATATGGACCTTACGAATAAAACACAGGATCAAACAAAAATCAAAATATAAAATGTTTTAAAAAAAAGTGTGGCACCAATTCATTAGTTGAAGATGCTTATGTGGTCATCTTCAACCTCCAGCAAAACCAAGTCTCTCACTCAAACTGTAAAATCATGAACTCAGACCAGTACCATTCTCTTCGTCTCCTCAAGACAATTACATTGGTACCCTCGCAAAACATTTATTTAAACCAAAGCCAAGTCGATTTGAAGAAAACCAGAAGAAAATTTTGAAAGGGAATTTGAAAATAGATGATCCAAACTTGGTAACAATTGTAAAAGAAGCATACCACAAGCATCAGAAAATCAAATGCTACATTGTAGCAAGAAATTTGGATGGAATTGGTGGAGAATTCTACTTGTTGAAGCTTAACTTGGAAGCTATGAAAAATGGAGTTAGAAAGCTTGATTCAGGCACGATTCTTCTTGCAAATGATGTGGTTAGCTTCAGAGAAGTTCAATGAAGCTAACTGAATTTTTGAGTGATTAAATGGTGGAAGAGCAAAAACGAAATTCAAGCTTAAGAGTTCAAATGGGATCTTAGCCGGGGTCAATTAGCTATCAAAGCTTGAGGGAAACGAATGGGGAATAATCTCTATTTATATGGGAAGTGAATGGTGAGCTCATATGTGCAAGAGGAATTGGAAAAGAGTGAATTCGTGTGAGCCCGATGCCATGCCAAACATGTGACTTCATGTGATCAAAGCTCCACCAAAGCTCGCGTTTTAATGCACTAAATTACTTCTGGGAAGTTGCTAATCACGTTTAGAAGCAAAAACACGTGCCACATTAGATTAATTTTGAGTAACTTTAAAATTTGCAAAACTGATTATGAGCTTGCTTTAACTTTAAGGTACCAACTTCAAATTAATGTAACCTCAATTTTTCAAAGAGTCCAAGATTGCATCATAAAGCTTTAAGGTTACAAAGATCACAATGTGCTTGGAAAGGTTTCATTTGTAAATCTGAACACAAAGTTACAAGTCTTCAAAGTTGGTGAAATAAAACTGCTTGAATCAAGGCCTTTCAAAATTAGCTCATTCGTTTTCCAATTTTTCTTGAGCCAAATACTTTTCTCATTTCATAAAACATGATGCAAAAATAATGATATAAATTGGGCAAATAGGGAGAGAGATATGCCATAGGAAATTTGGGGGAAAAAAGTCATCCACACGAGGTCATTTCATCAAACACCTTGATGCATATGCCAAAAGTGTATCTTATAGCTTGAATTTGCCAAACGTTCCAACATGAAAGTTGTAGAGAATAGAAAAATAAGCTTAAGTACAAAAGTTATGCAAGAGAAAGTGAAATTTTCACCAATTGGCCTCGATGTTAGTTTTGCACACCAAATATGCCTTGAAACCCTAGGCACACCAACATGACCTATAATATTTTCTCTTCAAACATGACCTTCCACTTATATTTTTCTCTTGAACTTCAAATATGGATCAAAATATACTCACTCAAGATTACTATGCAAAAATGACGGGCTCAAGATGATAAAAATTGGTCAAGTTATGATTCTTTGAAGTTAGTACACAATTCCTTCAAACAACCCTTTTTTTGGTAAGGGGGTTTGTTATACAAGGGGAATGTTTTAAGCACCCCTCATATCCATGGTATCCCATGTGAACCTCTTTGAAAATGTTATTGTTTTTTTGTACTTTATTTGAAAACATACGTGAACTTGTTTAAAAAGAGTGTGGGGATGAGAAAAGAAGTTTTTGAAAGTGAGCTTGATAAGACATCTCATCTTAGGCCAACATACCCCTTTAACAATAGGGAAGGTAGAGCTTTTGTAGTTCCTCTTTAAAAAGGAAAGTAAAAGGGGGCCAAAGTGGCCAAAATCTTTTTGGGTGTTAAGCTTTAACAATACTCAACAAGTTTTAAAAATGAAAAATGACCAAGCTTTAACAATACAAGTTCAATGGACTAAGAGTAGTTTCATCGGGAATAATTCTACTTTCAGTACCAAGGTTTTAAAACAAAAAGTTAGATGAGATTTAACAATACAAAACCAAATAAAAAGGGACTAAGCTTTGAAAATACAAGGTCAAGGGACTAAGAATAGTTTCACCAGGAATAATTCTCCTTTTAGTTCTAAGGTTTCACAACAAAAGATTGGTTGAGCTATAACAATACAAAATCAAGGGTGGGTTTAAGAAGGTTGAGCTTTAACAATACAAAACCATTTTTAACAAGTGAAAAGCTTTAACAATACTTTAACAAAAAATAAAAGAGATTTGTAAAAGAGTTTAAGTACCTTGACAATTTTAGTCAATACCATTCTCATTCCTTTGGATTTTCATCAAACAACTTAAGCAATCAATCAATGGATACCTCAAGTGTGTGTATGATAACATGTGTCACAAAGACAAACAAGTAGGTATGATAATCATCAATGATAATGGGCAAGGATGTTTATACCTTTGGATTAATTCATGTATGAATGAATGATGGATGATGGATATGAATCTCATGCATGGGGGTTAGATAAACAAAGTATATACAAATGATAATACAATGGATAATAAGTACAAAACACAAGGATGGAAATCAACAAGTACAAGTACAAATGATAATGATCAAGGTAAAGAAAATAATTTTATCATTGATAAGCAAAGATCAACATGTTTTTTTTTTAATTAGGGTTTTGAAATCAACACCTTTGTTTGAACATGAAATGTTTTGATCATATTTTCTAGTTTTGATGATAACATTAGGAATGAATATTGTATAAGACAATGTGGTACTCTAATAAGTTACTTTTTCCATTTCAGGAAAAGTAAAAGAGTATGCAATATCTTATTTTTCAGAAGCTCTGATCCATATGTTCTGGATTGCTACATCAGAACATGGTCATGAAGAAATCAGAACATGGTTTTGAAGTTATCAGATCATGACTATTAGAAGCAAGCTCTGAAGATCTGAAGGTATCACGCTCTAAGGAACTTCCATAGTCTGAAGCGCTGAAGTTCTAACTTGCACCAAACGCTGGAAACTCTGATGAATAAAGCAAATCACAAAATCTGATTCCAGAAGAAAGCAAATGATGAAAAGCTAGAAAGGCTAGTCTGTGTGTCTGACAAAAGGAACGTTAGAAGTATGGCTACAAAAGGAAAAGTCAGAAAAAACAGTTGAAGAAAGGCTCGAGGTAGTTGACAAAAGCATGAAACATTAAATGCAGAACTGTTCAACGGTCATATTCTCACGCCTATAAAAGGAGCATGTCAGCCAAGGAAAATAGCTAGAGCTTACATTAAAAACTTATCACACTCTGAATCTTGCTCATGCAAAAAGATATTGAACAAAGCAAGCAATCTTCATCTTCAAGCTCACATACTTTTGTAATCTTAGTGAGTTATAGAACTTAAACTTAAGATAAAAATCACTTGGTGATTACAACTTTTTAGAAGCAACATTAATCTCTTGTATTTGAATATATATTTGTAAACCAAAATTCCTAGAGTGATCAAGTTGTGATCAGTAGACTCAAGATGACTTAGAGGTTGATCTAAGTGGAGAACCATTGTAATCAGTTTTTGATTAGTGGATTAAATCCTCAGTGGAGGTAAATCACCTATAAGGGTGGACTGGAGGTAGTTTGAGTTCAAACGAACCAGGATAAAAATAATTGTGTTCATTATTTTTATTTTCCAAAATGAAACAACCCTTATTCAATCCCCCCTTTATAAGTATTTTTCACTCCTTCAATTGGCATCAGAGCGCCTTAGTTCTAGGTGCAAACACTTAACAGTGTTAGACAAAAGATTTAGGAGAAAAAGACGCAAATGGAAGCTTCAGTACCAACCACTATTGAACAAAACAACAATGATAACAATGGCAGTAATAGCTTCAATGAATACAACAGACCACCAGTCTTTGATGGTGAAAATTTTGAATATTAGAAAGATAGGCTAGAGAGCTACTTTCTATGTCAAGATGTTGACCTATGGGACTTGACGTTGGATGGTTACAAACATCCAGAAATTGGTGGAGTCAAAATCAGTAGAAAAGCTATGAGTGATGCTCAAAAGAAAGATTTCAAAAATCATCATAAAGAAAGAACCATATTGCTAAATGCTATATCTCATGATGAGTATGAGAAGATAACTAACAGAGAAACAACCCATGATATTTTTGAATCATTAAAAATGACTCATGAAGGGAATGCTCAATTCAAAGAGATCAAAGTTCTAGCTCTCATATAGAAATATGAGGCTTTCAAGATGGAAGATGATGAAAATATTAAAGCCATGTTTTCTAGATTCCAAACTTTGACAGTTGGACTGAGAGTTCTAGACAAATGATACACTAAAGCTGATCATGTCAAGAAGATAATCATAAGTTTGCCCAGAAGATGGGGACCAATGGTTACAGCTTTCAAGATAGCTAAGAATCTGAACAAAGTATCTCTTGAAGAGCTCATAAGCGCCCTAAGGATTCATGAAATTGAGCTTGACGCAAATGAACCCCAAAGGAAAGGTAAATCTATTGCTTTAAAATATAACAATAAAAATTGTACTAACGCTTTTCAGGCTAAAGAAGAAAAATCTGACGACTCAGAGTCTGAAGAAGAAGATGAGTTATCTATTCTTTCTAGAAGAGTAAATCAACTCTGGAAAAGCAAGCAAAGAAGATTTAAAAGTTTCAAGAAACCTGAAAAGGGAGAATCTTCTGGACCCAGAAGATCTGGAAAGAAAAGCATAGTCTATTATGAATGCAAAGAACCAGGACACTTTAAGAATGAATGTCCTAAGCTTCAGAGAGAAAAGCCCAGAAAAAGATTTGAGAAGAAGAAAGGTATGATGACTACTTGGGATGACTCAGATTCCTCTGATCAAGAATCAGACTCTGAAGATGAGCAAACAAATATAGCATTCATGGCAACTGTAGATGGTGAAGAAGAATCTGCCTCTGACTCAGATTCTGAAGAGGTATTTTATGATCTAACTAGAGAAGAATTTGTCTCTAGTCTTTCAGAACTTCTTGAAATGAAAAGTAAACTTAGTATCAAATACAAAAGTCTCTAAAAGGCTTTTGCATCTGAAACTAAGAAACTTGAGATAGAAAACTCTGGACTCAAAGAAAAAGTTTTAAAACTAACAAAAGATGTTGAAACTCTAAAAACATCTTCTAGTCTAGATACTTCTATCCCAAGCACAAACAATATTCTTAAAGAATATGATTTGAGTTTCATAAAGTTTCTATCTAGAAGTATAGGTAGAAGTCAGATGGAATTTATGATATATGGAGTTAGTGGAAACAAGAGAATAGGTATAGGATATGAGGGAGATGTCCCATATAAACTGGAACCTGTTGATAAGATGATTATTGATATAAACCTCTGTATAAACAATTCCAGTACGGACATTCACATGATATTAAATACACATCACATCCTATAAGTTTCCATGTCACACACACACACTAGGAAATATCATGTTGCACATTCTGATACTCCCTATGCTAAATCTCAATTCAATCAGAACATGAGAAAAACTAACCTCAAAGGACCCAAAAGAATGTGGGTACCTTAGAATAAAATTATCCATGTTGCAGATCACCTTAACAACATAAAAGACAAACATGTCATGGTATCTGGACTCTGGATGCTCACGACACATGACGGGAAAAAGGTCTATGTTCCAAAGTCTGGAAGTTAAATCTGGAGGAGGCGTAAAGTTTGGAGGGAACCAGAAGGGCAAGATCATAGGCTCTGGAACCACTGGTATTGGTAACTCTCCCTCTATAACTAATGTTCTGCTAGTTGATGGATTAACTCATAATTTATTGTCCATAAGTCAATTAAGTGACAAGGGTTATGACATAATCTTTAATCAAAATTCCTGTAGAGCTGTTAGTTAAAAGGATGGCTCAATCCTATTTACAGGCAAAAGAAAGAACAACATTTTTAAGATTGATCTTTCAGATCTTAAAAACCAGCAGGTTACTTGGCTTCTTTCTGTTAACGAAGAGCAGTGGTTCTAGCACAGAAGATTGGGTCATGTTAGTATGAGAAAAATTTCTCAGATTAACAAACTCAATCTGGTCAGAGGACTCCCTAATTTGAAATATAAATCAGATGCTCTTTGTGAAGCATGTCATAAAGGGAAGTTTTCAAAATATGCTTTTAAATCTAAAAATGTTGTTTCTTCTTTAAGGCCTTCAGAAGTTCTGCATATTGATCTGTTTGGTCCAGTCAAAATAGCATCAATTAGAGGAAAGAAATATGGATTGGTCATTGTAGATGATTACAACAAATGGACATGAGTAAAGTTCTTAAAACACAAGGATGAGTCACATTATGTGTTCTTTGATTTCTCCAAACAGATTCAATCTGAAAAGGAATGTAAAATCATAAAAGTCAGAAATGATCATGGTGGTGAATTTGAAAACAGATTCTTTGAAATTTATTTCTAAGAAAATGGTATTGCCCATGATTTCTCTTTTCCTAGAACTCCACAACAAAATGGAGTTGTAGAACGAAAGAATAGGACTCCTAGAAATGGCCAGAACCATGATCAATGAGACTAATATGGCTAAACATTTATGGGCAGAAGCAATTAACACATCATGTTATATTCAGAATAGAATCTCCATAAGACCTATTCTAAATAAGACTCCTTATGAATTGTGGAAGAGCAGAAAACCCAATATTTCATATTTCCATCCTTTTGGATGTATTTGTTATATTCTGAATACTAAGAATCATCTAAACAAGTTTGATTCCAAAGCTCAGAAGTGTTTTCTTCTTGGATATTCTGAACGCTCTAAGGTTTACAGAGTATATAATACTGAAACTCTGATAGTTGAGGAATCAATCAATGTCAGATTTGATGATAAGCTTGGCATTGAAAAGCCAAAGCAGAATGAAAATTTTGCAGATATAGACATCTCTGATCCAGATCATGAAGAACCCGGAGGAAAGGATGACTCTGAAGATAAAGTTGCTGCATCTTTAGAGAATCTCAGAATATAAGAAGAACCAACAATCAGAAGATCTTCAAGAATCAACTCAGCTCATCCAGAGGATGTCATTATTGGAAAGAACGATGATCCCATCAGAACAAGATCATTTCTAAAGAACAACACATAGTCTCTATTTGGATTAGTGTCTCTGATTGAGCCAACATCTATTGATGAAGCTCTGGAAGATACTGATTAGATTATTGCTATGCAAGAAGAGTTAAATCAGTTTACAAGAAATGATGTGTGGGATCTGGTTCCAAGACCTAAAGGATTCAATATTATTGGAACAAAGTGGGTTTTCAGAAACAAGCTAAATGAAAAAGGTGAAGTAATCAGAAACAAGGCTGGACTGCTTGCTCAAGGTTATAGTCAACAAGAAGGTATTGATTATAATGAAACTTTTGCACCATTTGCCAGGTTAGAGTCTATAAGATTATTAATTTCATTTGCCACTCAGAATAACATCACTCTGTATCAGATGGATGTTAAGAGTGCTTTTTTAAAATGGTTACATAGATGAAGAAGTTTATGTTCACCAACCTCCTGGTTTTGAAGACTCTAAGTCTCCAGAACATGTTTTCAAACTTAAGAAATCATTATATGGTCTGATGCAAGCTCCCAGAGCTTGGCATGAAAGATTAAGTTCTTTCCTTCTAGATAATGGTTTCACAAGAGGAAAAGTAGACACAACTCTCTTCTGTAAAACATTTAAAAAGGATATTTTAATTTGCCAAATTTATGTTGATGATATTATATTTGGAACATCTAATGCCTCTCTTGGAAAGGATTTTGCTAAGCCCATGAAGGAAGAGTTTGAAATGAGCATGATGAGAGAGCTAAAATACTTCCTAGGCATTCAGATAAACCAAACCTCTGAAGGGACTTACATAAATCAGACGAAGTATGTCAAGGAAATTCTGAAGAAGTTTAAATTATCAGACTGTAAGGAAGCTAAAACTTCAATGCATCCAACTAGCATTTTAGGTAAGGATGAGGTATGTAAGAAGGTAGATCAGAAGATCTACAGAGGTATGATATGATCTCTTATCTATATGACTTCTTCTAGGCCTGACATCTTATTTAGTGTCTATTTGTGTGCTAGATTCCAATCAGATCCTAGAGAATCTCACTTAACTGCTGTTAAGAGAATTCTTAGGTATCTGAAAGGTACTACTAACGTTGGTTGATCTTACAGAAGATCTGAAGAATTCAATTTAGTAGGTTATTGTGATGTTGATTATGCTGGAGATAGAGTTGAAAGGAAAAGTACTTCTGGAAGCTGTCAGTTTCTAAGAAGAAATCTGATCTCCAGGTACAACAAGAAATAAGCCACAATTGCATTGCCTACAATTGAAGCAGAATATGTAGCTGCTACTGGATGTAGTACACAGATGCTCTAAATGAAAAGTCATCTAGAAGACTATCAGATGTACGAGAGTAACATTCCTATATTCTGTGATAATACTTCTGAGTTTCTAAGAAGAAATCTGATCTCTAGGTACAACAAGAAACAAGCCACAATTGCATTGCCTACAATTGAAGCAGAATATATAGCTGCTGCTGGATGTAGTACACAGATGCTCTGAATGAAAAGTCAGCTAGAAGACTATCAGATGTACGAGAGTAACATTCCTATATTCTGTGATAATACTTCTGCATTCTGTCTTTCTAAAAATCCCATTTTACATTCTAAAGCTAAGCATATATAGATTAAGCATCATTTCATTAGGGACTACATTCAGAAGGGTGTTCTTTCTTTAAACTTTGTAGATACAGACCATCATTGGGCTAATATCTTTACAAAACCCCTTGCTAAAGATAGGTTTAAGTTCATTCTGAAGAATATTGGTATGGATTTATGCCCAGAAAAAAGTGCTTGTGAAGCTGTGATATGTTTTAGTCTGAAAAATATATTTTTATTTATTTATTCTTATTATCAGATGTTCTGATTGTGCTTGTTCATAAGAACACTCTGAAATTGTTATCCTGGCGTTTCATGTGCCTAGTATGACTCAGAACTTCTGTTAAAGCAAAACAGCTATCACCAATTGTAGCAACCTGCCCTAAAAATTAAAGATTTAGAGTCGCCACCTATTCTGAAGGGCGAATAGGAAACCCTACGCAGTTAAGAGATTCGTGGTAATCATCTCTTTCGTTTTAGGGCAAGAGATCTCCATCACAGAAAATCTCATAAGGCAGTTACTGATTTTCAATGGTTTGGGTGGAGTGACTGGAGCAGTTGCTGGCAGAACTGACTGGGACGCAGTATACTCTGAAGTGTTTACAACAGGGCAAGGTTCAACCAACACCAAGGATCTGAAGGCCCCCTACAGAATCTGGGCTAAGATTCTTCTGGGGTTTATTCATCACAAAAGGCTATAGTTTCTCCTACCTACATCAACCAAGATCAACATTACCTTCTGTAATGCATAGGCAAGGGTCAGAGGATTGATCTACCTCTTCTTATGTTCATATACATGTGGAATCATATGAAGGATTCTCGTGAACAAGTAAAGCTGAAGAATCAGAAGATCAAGAGGAACAACATCCCTCTGGGAAGGCTAATATCAGATATTCTGACAGAATCTAGTTTGATAGATTCTCTAAGAGAAGCTGGAGCAGTTCAGGATCTGGCAGCTACGTGTGGGAGTACTCTGACTGCTCACACTCTAAAGAAGATGAAGCTGATTAACAGTGTTACCTCTCCGCCTAGAGTGGTGGATGAAATTCTGACCAGAAGAACTCCTGTTGATGGCTTCCAGATGTTCTTCAAGGAGGAGCATCCCAAAGTCATTCTCTTCTATCTGAAGTCCTGCTTGAAGGATAACTCATAGTTTGATCCAGCATGGCTGCACAACAGAGATCTTCCTTCTCTGGAGGTTCAGAAAGCTCCCAAGAAGAGAAAGACAGTAGGAGAAGGTCCTTCCACAAAGGCTAAGAAGAAGAAGAAGAAAACTTCAGGTATTTCTAATTCTAGTTCTGTACTTGTTACTGTTTCTGAAACTGCATCAACAGATAACCCAGACTCCCTGAAATAGCCTAGATCATCTGAAGACATTAGGGAAATTATAGATGATATAGATCAGATAGATGACTCTATCTTAGATTCTGAACTTGAACCAGAACTTCCCCCAACACAAAAACAATCCTCTGAATTTCCCTCATCTGCCCCACCTCTTCAAAAGGAAAACAACCAGCTCAACCTCCTGAACCAATCATTATGAATCCTCCACCTCTAACTGTCATTTTCCCAATCTTACCCTCTGAAAACATTTTCTCCACTAAACAACCTCCATCCTCTGAACCTCAATCTTCTGCACCCCAACCTCAACCAACATCTCAAACACCTGAAACCCAATCAGCAGTAGACATTCCAGTCTTCTGTGATTTTTCTGACCCATCATCTCCATCATCCTCTGATTCTTTCTTTCACCAACCTCGCAACAAAGCACCTTCCTTTGATTCAACAGTCGTTGTTTTAGACTCTGATAACGAAGAAGAACCCTCACTAATTTCAACCTCTCCACTTCTTCTTTCTGACAGACCTTCTGCCCCTTACGTTATTTCCAAACCCCAAGAGCCCATTACCATCATCAGACCCACCTCAACCCCACCCTCTATTGATACTTGTTTTTAGTTACTTAACTACAGGGTACGGAATTGGGTGGAAAATATGAAGGCTGCCTATGATCATAAGCTAGATCATGTGGCATAATAAATATCAGCAAGGATGGTGGGAGTTGGATCCTTATCAAAAATCCTAAAAGAGGTGAAAGCATGAATGGCGGAAGGATCAATATAATCAATATTTTTTGGCAATAAGACAACATCAAAAATCAAAAGAGCTAATAAATGTCCACAAATGTCCCATTGTTTCCTTTGAGCATACATTAAAGCTTGATTTTCTAAGTAAGATCTTTTGATCCCATGCACATCTCCATCAGTTTTATAATTAGATTTCAACTCCGTAGCGGACAATCCCAAAGCTTTTGCCAAATCTGAGAAATCAACTTCTTTACCCACACCAGTATAGAATTCCCTTTTTATCCTTGAGAATCCTAACATAGCATCCATTTCTTCCAAAGTTGGAGCCAACTGAAAATCTTGAAAAGTAAAGCATCTAAGCGGAGGATCATAGAATTAGACCAATGCAGTGATAGCTTCCTCTTGGACTTTTACCTTTAACAAATCCAAAATATCTCCATAACGGGCCACAAACCTGTCCAAAGCACTTGATGGTAGTTTTTCCTTTATTATTTTCAGTTTCTTGATATTTGGGGTGGAAACAGCAAAGTGGATAATGGGCTTCTTTGTACTCATCCTTCTTACAAATTCACCAAATAAAATACATTTTTATATTTATATTTTTTTTTTACTTTACTATTTTTCTGTGGATAAGTCGTGATAAAATGCATATGATGAATGATGCATGCACACAAATAAAACACAAAAACAAAAACAAAAAAAACAAATATAGTTATCACAAATAATATTTCATATTTAATCACATAAACACAAATGCCCTAGGTTCATAGGTTCGACGTAGCGGCTTTTAGGGAGCCTACCCTTTCCATTGGTATGTCCTAGACACGGGTCTCATGGGGCCGTTCGTAGCCTCCGAGACTTTTTGTCTCTTCGGATTTTAGAACAACTCATTTTATCCAATGAGGATCGAATTTTTGGGGTAGGTTCTCGGAGAGATCAGCTGACTATCCAGTCTTGCCCTCAACAAAGTCAAGCCTCGTTTTGGACATTTCCGAATATTCAACCCACTCCGAGTGGAGTTATCAATGAGACTTGTAGGCGATTCAAGTCCCCCCTGATCTCAAGGATAACTCCCACACTTAGGTTTTAACACAACATAATATATACCCAGCAGTGCATATAATATAACAATTATGCAATTAAATACAAATATCAAAGCAAATAGAATATTTTTTTTAGAAACAATAAAACAAATAAAAAAAAGAAAAACAAACAATTAAAAAAAATCAAACGCAAACCCTAAAAATGGCAAATTAGCCAAACCCTAACACTTTGCCAAACCTAAACCCTGCCAAAACCTAAAACCTATAGGAGCATAGTATTCACCATTTTAGTTGTCCTCAACAGAGTCGCCAACTGTAGCAACCTGCCCTGAAAATAAAATTATTAGAGTCGCCACCTATTCTACCAAGGAGAATAGGAAACCTCACGCAGTTAAGAGATCAGGGTAAGATACTATATTCTGGTCGAGGGAAGGTGTTAGGCAACCTCAACCCTTTCCTAAGGTTTGCATTATAATAATCAAGGTTTATGGCAAAAAATAAAGAAAGGCTACAGATAGTCAAAAGGATTAAGGCAAATAATTATCATAACTAAAGGTTTGAGAAATAAAATCGGGACAAAATGAGATTTATGGGGGAGGGGACTCGCCTTGTTGCCAAGTGCCTACGTACCTCCTTATGGAAGATCAAAGTCTACGTAGTTCAGGGAAAGGTTGTACGCCATAGGATTTGAATTTGATCTGAGATGGTTGAAAGTTTGCTTCAAGGCTTTTGAAATAGCCTATGATAAGTTAGGAATTTGAAAAGGTTTGTTTTGGAAGTGTTTTAGGCTTAGGGCGTACAACCCTGATTTTAACTTGTACTATTAACCGCAATAATCGATTGATTCAATTACCATAGTTAACAGATTAATAGTTGTATCGTTACCAATTTTAATCAATAGATTTAATTATCACTAATAACGAATAATAGTATTTTTTAATAATTTTATGAATTAATTTGTATCGTTACCCCTTGTAATCGATTGATTCGATTAAAAAGAACAACGAATTAGAAAAAAAGAAGAGTTAATCATCGCAACTAATAAAATAGTTGAAACCATTTAACCAAATAGAAACTAATTATATTTTAATTAAATAACATTTTAATTAAAATTTATTATTGACCATAGCGATTAATCGATTTAATCGGAACGAACAACAAATTATGACTTTTTAATATAAATATCATATATTAATTTTATTTATCAAAATAATTATTATTATATTAAAAAGATTTAATCAAAATAAATATATTAATTAAAATAATTTTTAGTTATTTAGGGATTATGATTCTATGTGGCTAGGTTGAGGTTCATGGTATACGGATTAGGTCTGAGTACGTTAGATCTAAGGAGTTTGAAGATTCAGTGGCCAGATCTGAAGGATTATGGTGGACCTTAGGGTTACAAGCACATGGGATCACTAACAGACTTTGTTATAAAAATAATATGGGAGCGAGGGATCGAACCCTCGTCCCTTCGTTACTCAATTTCGCCCCAAGCCAGTTCAACCAAACACGCTTCTTGTTTAATATACGCATCCAAGTTATTAAATAAAAACAATAAAGCTACAGGGAAATCACGCGCACGAAATTTAAACTGCCCTGAGACACGAGGACACATCATCATCGTCCCCAACATACCTGGGAATTTCTGCAACTTTTTGCTACGAATTGGCTAGGGTTTTATTTGTAGCAACCGCACCTGGAAAATAACGAACAGTACATAGGCACATATAAATACTTCGCACCTACTCCAAACGCTTCGTTTAGATCATACAAAATCACCTGAACATTCGATTTCACCTAATTTTAACTCTTACAAAAAGCCCTAATCAAAACCCTAAAAAACCTAACTTGGCCTCCAATGGCCGAATACGTTTCAGGCCCTTAAACTTTAATCCAATCATACAGAAACGATCACAACATCCATATCAATCAGAATATGCAAGTAAATTATCATGAGCATGCGTGAATTATTGCAATCGAGCCAAATTTCAGAACCACGTACCTGGGCTTATATGGAGAAATTCTGGGGGTGCTGAAGCAGAGCAATGATCCAGACACGTTCAGAAACCTTTGAGGAAGCTTTTGCAATCTCTGAATCTCTTTGAAAGTCTCCAATTCTCCAAATCCGAATTCAAGTTTTTTGGTGAATTTTTGAGTTCTTGAGCTTGTGCCTCTGATCCGGATTCTCAACCCTTATTTGTGTGGTATGCTTTAGATACTTATAGGCAATGGATTAGGTCAACAAAAACAGTCCAAAACCTCTTTGGATCCAATCTTGCAAATTTGAGAAAATTTGATTTTATTCTTTTATCAAAACCTTCTATTCGTGTCCAATCTTGTGCCAATCTTTTTTCAATCATTTGGTCACGAAATTATATTGTATTCTATCATAAATACTGATTGAAATCAATCCATATGCACCTCTTAATAAAAATATTTGATTTTCCCTTTAATTAAACTATTTTAAATCATTTTAAAATGAAATAAAATTATATATAAATTAAATAAAAGGTAAAATTCGTGGCATATGGTTTGGATAACTTGTGGATCAAGTTTAAGTCATAAAATATAGGCCCATTTGCAAGAAATCCAATTTGGACCTCCTTTATTTCACATTTGGTCCTCCAAAATCACCCTACTTTGACCAAGCGTATCTCACTCAATTTTTAAGCTATGAGGGAGTTCTAGGACTTTTTGGAAACCTCAAGAGGTCCTCTATAAGCCACTTTGGAACATAGTTTTCATTTGGAGATTTTATCTTGATCATATCCTCTTTGACAAAAAATTGCTTTTGAAGGATGCTTGAAAAGAACCTGTAATCTTTTGCATTATACCTCTCAAATGAAGCATTTCTAGCCTTGGCTTATGAGAGACAAAGTTGTAGAGAATCCAATTTCCTTCCAAATAGGCTTTGAGTGGGGAATTTTTGATGTTCCATGTGAAAGTTATGGCCAGTCAAAGTTGAGTTGACTTTCTTCTAGAGAAACCCTAATTTGAACCTTTTAGTATTTGTTCATCTCTGAGTTTCTACTGATAAATCATGATCAAGTTTTGATCAAATGATGGATATATACCTCTATAATTGATGTTTGATCAATGATCAGAGGTTTGGACCATGCTTGGATTGTGATTGACTTTTAGGTTTAATCAGTTGACTGTGAATCTTGGAGTTTATTTGAGCAGGTAACTTTTGGAGTTGAGCCTTGAATTTTGCCATTGAGTTATCTTAGTTCATTATGAACCATAGAATCTTGATTGAGAACCTTATCTTATTGATATTTTCAAGAGAGCCTCAAACCCTAGCCTCAGGAGACCTTTGACTTATGGAATATTGTTTGGATAGAACCTTAATTGTAGATGGGGTGAAGAAGGCAAATTTTGGGGTATGACAGCTGCCCCTATTTAATCACCTTCGATTGAATGGCGTGAGGGTACGCAGTTCTCACGTCTTTGGATCGAAGAGTTATTAAATAATGGAAGACCCCTCTGAATTTGCCTTGTACCTGATGGTGGAGAAAGGAATGCCTTGCTAACGCTTGAGATTTACGTAGCGAGGACTCGTAACTTGCTGCATAGAAAGTAGTTACCTTGCTATAGTGCTAGCAAGGGTTTGCAGTTCGTAGCTAACCCACTTACTATAGTCATTGTAAGTCATCGCGGCTGGTATATCTACTCCCTATCGTAGTTTAAGTAAGCTCATCGTAGATGGTAGGGCCCTATTACTATAGTCCTAGTAAGTCGTCGCGGTCAACCGTACCTGCTCACTATCGTAGTTTCAACAAGTTTATCGTAGATGACGTGGCTTACTCACTATAGCTTTAGTAAGTCGTCGCAGTTAGCCATATCTTCCTGCTTACTATCGTAGCTGGAGTGAGTTTATCGTAGATGACGTGGCCTACTCACTATAGCTTTAGTAAGTCGTCGCAGTTAGCCATATCTTCCTGCTTACTATCGTAGCTAGAGTGAGTTTATCGTAGATGGTATGACCCACTTACTATTGTGCTAGTAAGTCGTCGCAGTTAGTCATACCTATTTACTATCGTAGTTGGAGTAAGCTTATCGTAGATGGTGTAGCCCACTTACTATTGCGCTAGTAAGTCGTCGCAGTTAGCCATACCTTCCTGCTTACTATCGTAGCTGGAGTGAGTTTATCGTAGATGGTATGACCCACTTACTATTGTGCTACTAAATCGTCGCAGTTAGTCATACCTACTCACTATCGTAGTTGGAGTAAGCTTATCGTAGATGGTGTAGCCCACTTACTATTGCGCTAGTAAGTCGTCGCAGTTAGCCATACCTGCTTACTATCGTAGCTGGAGTGAGTTTATCGTAGATGGTATGACCCACTTACTATTGTGCTACTAAATCGTCGCAGTTAGTCATACCTACTCACTATCGTAGTTGGAGTAAGCTTATCGTAGATGGTGTAGCCCACTTACTATTGCGCTAGTAAGTCGTCGCAGTTAGCCATACCTACTTACTATCGTAGTTTTGATTAATCCCCAAAAGGGCTACTTGCTATAGCTCTAGCAAGTGCTCACCTGGGCCAAAAAGATTCACTTGCCTTGATACGGACAAGTTCACCTGCATAGAAGGTTACTTTGCAAATGCATTATGCGTATGCTTATGATCTTGTTGTAAATGCATGAATGTTTATGCAAATAGCGCGTATGTGAGTGTATATGAATATGAATATGTATGATGACTTCGATGTACTATCTTTTGTCACCCATTGGATTTGTTTAAAACCTTTCGAGTAGCTTTGCGGATCTTAACTCAGATCGTCTGAGGTTAGTCTATTGGGATATTGCAGTGTTTTCGGAACTATCATATCACCAGGCATGTATTGACTGTCGGAGATATCGTGATCTCATCCCCTTTATTTTTTCTAATGATTTGTAAGTTTCTTGTTTTAAGTTCAAGGTTTAAAGTTTATGAGGAATAAATTATTCTTTGCACTTGGTATTGAAATGACGAAAGACACAGTGTGAAAGGGAAAATCTTTTATTGATTATTTCCTTGAATTGGCGAATGTACAAAAAGTATGGGAGAAAGAAAAATGACAAATAGAAATGATATTAATACTGCTATTGCTCTTTTGTTATCGAGGGCCCCAGTAATCCTTTGACTTCAGAAGTTGGTGATTGCACGACTTTTTATCCTTTACGAATCATCTTGGATCTGGTTTGGAACCTTGCCCCTGCTATGCGTAGTACCTCTTGACTGCATCTGAATTGATTGGATGCAACAACTCATCTCCATCCATGGTGGTGAGGACAAGTGCTCCTCCTGAGAATACTGTTTTGACGACATATGGACCTTCATAGTTAGGTGTCCATTTTCCTTGGGCATCGAGTCGGGGTAGTAAGATCTTCTTGAGGACGAGATTTCCTTCTTTGTAAGTTCAAGGACGGACCTTTTTATCGAACGCCTTTTTTATCCTTTTCTGATAGAGTTGTCCGTGACACAAGGCTGTCAGTCACTTTTCTTCAATGAGATTCAGCTGATAAAAACAGGTTTTTACCCATTCCGATTCTTCTAACTTTGTATCGGCTAGGACTCTTAAAGAGGGAATCTCTACTTCGATGGGAAGAACTGCTTCCATACCATAGACCAAAGAGAAAGGGGTTGCCCCTGTGGATGTGCGCACTGAAGTTCTGTAACCGTGTAAAGTGAAGGGAAGCATTTCATGCCAATCCTTGTACGTCCTCACCATATTTTGTATTATCTTTTTGATATTTTTGTTTGCGGCTTCAACAACGCCATTCATCTTAGGCCTATATGGTGAAGAATTATGGTGTTCAATTTTGAATTCTTCGCACAGCTCCTTCATCATATTATTGTTCAGGTTCGACCCATTGTCAGTGATGATTCTACTTGGAGTCCCATATCGGCATATGAGGTTATGTTTGATGAACCGGGTAACCACTTGTCTCGTTACATTAGTGTAGGAAGCAGCCTCGACCCACTTGGTGAAATAGTCGATGGCAACCAATATGAATCGGTGTCCATTAGAGGCTTTGGGTTCAATCATTCTTATCATATCAATTCCCCACATCACAAACGGCCATGGTGAACTTAACACATTCAATGGATTTGGCGGTACGTGTACTTTGTCGGCGTATATTTGGCATTTGTGACATGTCCTTGCATATTGGAAGCAATCAGCCTCCATTGTTAACCAGTAGTACCCTGCTCTTAATATCTTTCTTGCCATTGAATATCCGTTTGCATGAGTTCCAAAGGTTCCTTCATGGACCTCCTTGATGATCTCCTTGGCCTCATTCTTATCCACACATCTTAGTAACACTGAATCATAGTTTCGCTTGTATAGGACATTACCATTTAGGAAGAACTTAGATGCTAACCTCCTTAGTGTCTTTTTGTCGAGTGCGGAGGCGTTCTCTGGATATTCTTGTTTCTCCAAGTATTTCTTAATATCATGGTACCAGGGCTTGTTATCGGGTTGCTCTTCGATCGTAAGGCAATAGGCTGGTTCGTCGAAGTGTCTGATCGTTATCCGAGGTTCGTGATTTGGCCAGGTTACTTTAAACATAGAGGAGAGTGTTGCCAACGCGTCGGCCATTTGATTTTCCTCCCTCGGGATATGATTAAAAGTGATGGTCTCAAACTCAGCCATTAGTTCCAGTATGAGGTCTCGGTATGGGATTAGCTTTGCATCTCGCGTATCCCATTATTTATTGACTTGGTGGATTACCAACGCTGAATCCCCATATACCTCGAGTAATTTAATCCGTAGATCGATCGCAGCTTCTAACCCCAATATGCACGCTTCGTATTCTGCAATATTGTTGGTACAGTCGAAACATAATCTCGTAGTGAAGGGTATGTGACGATTGTCAGGAGATGTCAAGACTGCCCCTATGCCATGCCCTAGTGCGTTTGAGGCTCCATCGAACGTAAGGGTCCACACCAATCCTGGTTCGGGTCCTTCATCGGGTCCAGGTAATTCATAGTCTCTTACTAGCATAATGTCCTCATCAGGGAAGTCGAACTTCATAGACTAATATTCTTCGATGGGCTGATAAGCTAGATGTTCTGCCAGTACACTCTCTTTTATTGCTTTTTGAGTGACGTATTGAATGTCATATTCTGACAATAGCATTTGCCATCTAGCGATTCTTCCTGTGAGAGCCTGTTTTTCGAACACATATTTCAGAGGATCCATCCTCGATATTAACCATGTGGAATGGTTCAGCATATATTGCCTTAGACGTTTGGAGGCCCATGCTAGGGCGCAACATGTCTTTTCCAACGGTGAATATCGAGATTCGCAATCGGTGAATTTCTTGCTAAGATAGTAAATAGCGTGTTCTTTCCTGCCAGTTTCGTCTTGCTGCCCCAGTACGCATCCCATAGACCTTTCGAGGACGGTGAGGTACATGATCAAAGGTCTTCCTGACACGGGAGGCACGAGTATCGGTGGTTCTTGTAAATAATGCTTTATGGTTTCGAAAGCTGCTTGACAATCGTCGTTCCACCTGATTGGTTGATCTTTTCTTAGTAATTTGAATATGGGCTCACATGTAGCAGTTAAGTGTGAAATGAACCTTGAGATGTAGTTCAAATGACCTAGGAAACCACGAACCTCTTTTTCTGTTCTTGGAACGGGCATTTCTTGTATGGCCTTCACTTTGTCAGGATCTACCTCTATGCCTCGTTGGCTTACTAGGAATCCTAACAGCTTTCCTGATCTCACGCCAAATGTACACTTGTTCGGATTCAACCTTAGCTTGAACTTCTTTAAGCGTTCGAATAACTTTTGCAAGTGCGTAATGTGTTCCTCTTCAGTACAGGACTTAGCGATCATGTCGTCCACATATACTTCGACTTCCTTGTGGATCATATCATGGAACAGCGTGACCATAGCTCGTTGATACGTTGCCCCAGCGTTTCGTAATCCAAAAGGCATCACCTTGTAACAGAAGGTACCCCAAGATGTCATGAAGGTGGTTTTCTCCATGTCTTCGGGAGCCATTTTGATTTGATTATACCCCGAGAATCCATCCATGAATGAAAATACTGAAGCTTGTGTGGTATTGTCCACTAGTATGTCTATGTGTAGTAATGGAAAGTCGTCCTTTGGGCTTGCCTTATTCAGATCTCTGTAATCAACACACATGCGCACCTTCCCATCCTTCTTAGGAACTGGCACTATATTGGCGATCCATGGTGGATATTCAACTACGGCAAGGAAACCTGCGTCAAACTGCTTGAGTACCTCTTCTCGGATTTTATTATCCATGTCGGGTCGAACTCTTCTGCGCTTTTGTCTGACAGGTGTACAACCCTCTTTGAGCGGTAGCCTATGTACGACAATGTCTGTATCCAAGCCAGGCATGTCGCGGTATGACCAAGCGAATATTTCTACATAGTCATGGAGGAGTTTGACCAGCGTTGCTTTTATGTCCTCGTTCAGTGTTGCCCCAATCTTGATTTCCTTGGGTTCTTTTTCGGTGCCCAAGTTTATGATTTCAATGGCTTCTTGAGGAGGGAGCATGCTTTTGGATTCTCTGTCCATTAGCCTTGACAATTCTTCTGGAAGTCCATCGTCTTCCTCATCCCCTTCCTCAGACTGATTAGCGAGAGCCTCGAGTTTATATTGAGTTTCAGCAGTATTATTATCGGTGATGTTAGAAGGTGATCTGCACATGTTTATGTTTTCTTTTTAGTATTCAATTATGATTGTGCTTTCGTTTTATGCAAGAATGTTATTTCTCATTTTTAGGAAAGTAAATGCAAGAACGAGACGGTGTTTTCAATACCAAATGCAAACGACAATTTTATTAATAAACTCAAACTTTGAAAGTAAATGGGGCCCTTACAAACCAACTCTATGCTTCGGGCGAGGCATGAGCGACATTTTTTTTTTTGATTAATTGAAAGGGAAATAAAACACACGATAAAACAAATTACTTTGAAATATAAACTATCTCTGGTATCTCCAGGCTTGTCCAATTTTGGAGCTGTTCTCCTGGTCTGATCATTCGGATGAAGTTGGATTACCCTCCATGCTAGATATCTTGGATACATGCTCATATCCGCCTGTGAAAAAAGTGCGCGATCGGAGGGAATCGTTGCTCTTCCTTTGCAGCCTTCTTTGTTGGTTGACATCCTAACCCCAGACGATCTCTTTTCTCTTGCACTTCTGGAATCTTGCCCCAGCCTTCTGCACTCAATTCTTGAAGGTCTCTCCAGGATGTTACCGCCCTTCGTATCTTCTCTACCGGTAGTGTGACAGCAGTTGCGATCTCTAGTTCTTGGAACGAAGTCTCTAATGCCCCTTCTCCAGCCTCGATGTATCAGTACGAGTCCAGATTTCTAACAAATATATCTTCCTCCCCATTGACAGTCACTATAGAGTTTCCATCCACAAATTTTACTTTCTGATGCAGAGTAGAAGTAATTGCCCCAGGAGCATGAATCCAGGGACGTCCCAATAAGCAGGTATAAGCAGGTTCAATCTCCATTACTTGGAAATTAATGCAGAATGTATGGGGACCAACTACCACAAGGAGGTCAACCTCTCCAAACACCGGACTTTGTGACCCATCGAAGGCTTTGACCACCAGACGACTTGGTCTAACTACCAGACCCTCCAAGGCTATCTTGTCGAGAGTGGCCTTTGGCATCACGTTTAATGATGACCCTGTGTCAATCAGAACTCTAGATAGATGAGCTTTCCCACATTGTATGGAGATATGCAGGGCTTTGTTATGCTCTTTCCCTTGTGAGGGTAGCTCATGCTCACTAAAACTTAAACATGCCCCAGCAGTAAGATTAGCCACCATCCCATCAAATTGATTTATAGTGATGTCTTTAGTTACGTGGGCGGCGTTCAGGATTTTCATCAAGGCGTCTCGATGTTTTTCTGAATGTACTAACAGCGAGAGGAGTGATATTTTGGACGAAGTTTGGTGCAACTGGTCCACCACTCTATAATCACTTTTCTTGATTAACGCCAAGAACTCTTCAACATCTTTGTTGGCGGTCTCTCTGTCCTTGGATGTTCCTTCTTCAGTCGGGACCACAGTAGCTTGATTACTTGCTTGTGCTAAATTCTCACTTGGTTTCGCAGTATTGAATATGCGACCACTACGAGTCATGCCCCCAGGCCCAACGATGTTTGACACGGCAGCATTGGTACTAGAATTGTATTCCCAAGGGGCTGCTTTCATTTTGTCCATAGGGTATGGAGCTCTGACAGAGATTATCCTAGTCTTCCCTTGTATGGGAATTATCACCGGTGCCTTAGAATAGGGGATAATTAACGGCTTCTTTGCCCCTTGGGTGGGTATTATCAACGGCTCGTTTCTTTCTAGCATAGCCACATATTCCTCTTCCGGATGTTCCTTCAGCTGAATCAGTCCTTGATCCATGAGCCTTTGCCGAGTGTCCTTAAAAGCCTCGTTATGTTCCAGGATGAACCCCCTTGCTAGTAGATACCTCTTAAGGGCATCTATGGGGGAGCTCCGTTGTTGGACTAACTCTTGCTTAGTAACGACCTCGATTGCATTGATTGTGCCATCATGATGAGGCATGGGATTTGTTTTCACATTAGGTTTGTCAAAGGCGATTGCCCTTGACTCTATCAAATCCTGAACCTTGTGTCTGAAAGCCCAGCATTTTTCCATTGTGTGTCCGGGGGAATTAGCATGAAATTCGCACCTTTCATTAGGGTTGAACCTGGGTGAAGCTTTTCCGGGAAGCGGAGGTGGCATAGGTCTGAGCTCTACCAATGACTCGCTCACCAAGTATTTTAGTATTTCACTTATGGAAGTAGGCAAAGGATCGAATTTCCTTGGAGGACCTTGGAACCTGTTTTGTTGAGGTGGGAATGACATAGGAGGTCTCGATTCTTGGTGCACCACAGCATTGGTCTCCCCTTCCTTCTTTTTAGCGAAGGTTGAGGTGGGCCTCTTTGAGTGATAAGAGTTAGATGATGCTCCTTGTATCTTCCCATCTTTGATTCCGTCCTCAATTCTTTCTCCGATGACCAATAGATCTGAGAATCCTGAGGATACACTTCCGATCATCTTATCGTAGTATGGTCCTTGTAGAGTTCTCATAAACATGTCAACCAGCTCCTTTTCTAGCAACGGAGGTTGGACTCGGGACGCCATTTCTCGCCATCTTTGGGCGTATTCCTTGAATGATTCTTCCTTCTTTTGGGACAAATTTTGTAATTGCATTCGATTGGGTGCCATGTCCAGATTGTACTTGTATTGCTTTAGGAACGTATTAGCAAGGTCATTCCAGCTTCGGATATGTGTCTTTTCTAATTGCATGTACCATTCGACAGATGCCCCACTTAGACTGTCTTGGAAGAAATGCATCATTAGCTTTTGGTCATTGGCATAAGCAGCCATCTTCCTGACGTACATGCGTAAATGACTTCTTGGGCACGTAAGTCCTTTGTATTTTTAAAAGTTGGGTATCTTGAACTTATGAGGAATAGTCAAATCCGGAACCAAGCTCATTTCATAGGTATCCACATCAAAGACGTCATATCCTTCTACTGCTTTCAGCCATTCTTCCAGCGCTTTGATTTGTCCACTATTTCTAGCACTTTCTTCAGAATCAGATTGAGTTTGCTTATGTTGGGGTTCCTAATTTGTTTCATCCGCCTCCCCATATTGTAAATCCACGTAATCCTCATCCTTAGGTGGATTGTTAGCAGGGATGCGAACCGTGCGAGGCGCCCCCTCCTTCTGAGTGATGGGAATGAATCCTTCATGGGAAGCTTCTCCCTCTTCATGGATTCTGGTAACTCTCTTAGAGGAGTGAGCATTTGATTTGCGAGGGTCGAAGCCCTGAACAAATCCTAACAGCGGGTTGCCATCGTTCGGTATTTCCTCATACTGATTCCGAGCTTCCCTAGCCTTTTCCTGTTCATCCCTGATGTCCTTCATGAAACTCAACATCTGAGCCATTCCTCCCTTAATCTCATCTACAGTACCTTTCAACTGAATTACTTCTTCGCGAAGGGCGGCTTGATTCTGCTCTAGTTGTTCCATGGCTATCTTCTTCTGAGCACGGGCTTGGTATGGTGGTATGGTTGCTTGGTTGCCTTCTCCAATGGTGTGACTGGAGATAAAGATAGTTTTTTCCTTTTAATGCTTTGAAAATAAATTATGGTATGCATGATATGAATGTTATGCTTATGCTATGTTCATGTCTTATCCACATTATTATAGTAAATATATATATATATATATATATATATATATATATATATATATATATATATATATATATTCCCTTTTTTTTTATATTCTTCTCTCTTTTTTTTTTATAATTATTTGGTGAATATTATAGGAACAATAAGTAAATGCGAAAATAAACACACTTTATTAATTGAAAGAAACACCACTCTATTGTTGGCTCACAAACAGGAATGAAAACTGAAATTAAAATACTTGAAATAAAAGCAACAAGGAAATAAAATACAATTAGGAACGCTTTTGGATGTCTTCTCGGAACTTGTCCACCATATCCCTACAAAGCTCCATGAACTCTTTGACTTATTTAGAAAGGATGATAGGAGATGATTCCGCCTTTGCCAAACTCTTTGGAATGTCTTGTATTAAATCATTACACAAGAAGACTAGCTTATCATAATTATCGCGGCATTTTTCGTAGTCTTCAAGCATCTTAGGAACCATGCTCACATGTTCATTTGCCGTAGAAACAATTGTGTAAAGTCTTTTCCAATGATCTCTTTCATCCATGGCTGCCTCGTATATCTCTCTTTGCCTTATGAACACTTGCCTAAGTGACGCCATAGCTTGAAGTGCTCTATCGTACTCACCAGTGCGTTGTAAAAGTGCTTCCTCCGTAGTTATTCTTCTTGCGCGCTCTTCTTGTCCAGAATTGCGAGCTTCTTGAAGATCAAACTTTAAATTCCTTATTTCCACCTCTTGATATTTAGTTCTATCAGTTAATTCAAAGACCACAGTTTCTAGATTTTTCTCGGATTCCGCTTTATCATGAGAAGCTTTTTCATAATGTCTTCACCACCTTGCAATTTCTAGATTTGCTTGTTCCAATTTCTCATTATATGCCTCTAGATTATAATTAGCACTTAGTACTCCTTCGGTTGCACGTTTCCTTTTACTTCTTTGCCTATCATTATCTTCCTTCATTGCTTGAAGCTCTTGGTTTTTCTCTTTAAGGTCAAAGCGTAGTTGGCTCCTTTCGTTGGTAAGTTGATGTATATCAAGCTCTAATTTTTCTTTTTCCTTTCGGGATGCCTCTAGGGCAGCCCTGATCCCTTCTACCTCTTCGATGGATAGAGGAACAGGATTAGGAGAATCAGGCTTGTATGTGGGATCCACAACAAAAGGAAGCAAAATCTTTCCAACTCTTTCTTGAACCCAACTAGTATAAGGTTCTCTAGCAATGATATTCTTTGGCCCAAAACTCTTTGCTTGCACATGTATCCAAGCTTGAATTATTTTCTTTAAAGTCCTTGGTTCCCCTTTTCCGTTGTCATGCAAAAGTAATTCTTCCAATTGTGATTTGGGAGGCTCACAATCCATGGAATGGCCTAGTTGGCGCAATGCTAGAATAGGATTATAATTAATGCATCCTAATGTTCCCATCAAAGGCACATTGTTGAAATCTCCACATTTATAAATAATCTTATCGGAATTTAATTTCTTTGCATACCAAAGGATAAAATCTGCTTTGAGAGCCCTTAATTTTTGGGACCAATCATTTCTAGTCAACTCTTTAATAAAACAACTAGCTTTGTAGAGATGGGAAGTCAACCAAGAATATAGTAAATGCACACAACAAAATAGCATCCCTTTCTTCTTCATACACCGAGCATGGATGGCATAATAAATATCAGCAAGGATGGTGGGAGTTGGATCCTTATCAAAAATCCTAAAAGAGGTGAAAGCATGAATGGCGGCAGGATCAATATAATCAATATTTTTTGGCAATAAGACAACACCAAAAATCAAAAGAGCTAATAAATGTCCACAAATGTCCCATTGTTTCCTTTGGGCATACATTAAAGCTTGATTTTCTAAGTAAGATCTTTTGATCCCATGCACATCTCCATCATTTTTATAATTAGATTTCAACTCCGTAGCGGACAATCCCAAAGCTTTTGCCAAATCTGAGAAATCAACTTCTTTACCCACACCAGTATAGAATTCCCTTTTTATCCTTGAGAATCCTAACATAGCATCCATTTCTTCCAATGTTGGAGCCAACTGAAAATCTTGAAAAGTAAAGCATCTAAGCGGAGGATCATAGAATTAGACCAATGCAGTGATAGCTTCCTCTTGGACTTTTACCTTTAACAAATCCAAAATATCTCCATAACGGGCCACAAACCTGTCCAAAGCACTTGATGGTAGTTTTTCCTTTATTATTTTCAGTTTCTTGATATCTGGGGTGGAAACAGCAAAGTGGATAATGGGCTTCTTTGTACTCATCCTTCCTACAAATTCACCAAATAAAATACATTTTTATATTTATATATATTTTTTTTACTTTACTATTTTTCTGTGGATAAGTCATGATAAAATGCATATGATGAATGATGCATGCACACAAATAAAACACAAAAACAAAAACAAAAAACAAATATAATAATCACAAATAATATTTCATATTTAATCACATAAACACAAATGCCCTAGGTTCATAGGTTCGACGTAGCGGCTTTTAGGGAGCCTACCCTTTCCATTGGTATGTCCTAGACACGGGTCTCATGGGGCCGTTCGTAGCCTCCGAGACTTTTTGTCTCTTTGGATTTTAGAACAACTCATTTTATCCAATGAGGTTCGAATTTTTGGGGTAGGTTCTCGGAGAGATCAGCTGACTATCTAGTCCTGCCTTCAACAAAGTCAAGCCTCGTTTTGGACATTTCTGAATATTCAACCCACTCCGAGTGGAGTTATCAATGAGACTCGTAGGCGATTCAAGTCCCCCCTGATCTCAAAGATAACTCCCACACTTAGGTTTTAACACAACATAATATATACCCAGCAGTGCATATAATATAACAATTATGCAATTAAATAGAAATATCAAAGCAAATAGAATATTTTTTTAGAAACAATAAAACAAATAAAAAAATAAAAACAAACAATTAAAAAAAAATCAAACACAAACCCTAAAAATGGCAAATTAGCCAAACCCTAACACTTTGCCAAACCTAAACCCTGCCAAAACCTAAAACCTATAGGAGCATAGTATTCACCATTTTAGTTGTCCCCAGTAGAGTCACCAACTGTAGCAACCTGCCCTAAAAATTAAATTATTAGAGTCGCCACCTATTCTACCAAGACGAATAGGAAACCTCGCGCAGTTAAGAGATCAGGGTAAGATACTATATTCAGGTCGAGGGAAGGTGTTAGGCACCCTCAACCCTTTCCTAAGGTTTGCATTATAATAATCAAGGTTTATGGCAAAAAATAAAAAAAGGCTACAGACAGTCAAAAGGGTTAAGGCAAATAATTATCATAACTAAAGGTTTGAGAAATAAAATCGGGACAAAATGAGATTTATGAGGGAGGGGATTCGCCTTGTTGCCAAGTGCCTACGTACCTCCTTATGGAGGATCAGAGTCTACGTAGTTCGGGGAAGGGTTGTACGCCATAGGATTTGAATTTGATCTGAGATGGTTGAAAGTTTGCTTCAAGGCTTTTGAAATAGCCTATGATAAGTTAGGAATTTGAAAAGGTTTGTTTTGGAAGTGTTTTAGGCTTAGGGCGTACAACCCTGATTTTAATTTGTACCCGCAACAATCGATTGATTCAATTACCATAGTTAACAGATTAATAGTTGTATCGTTACCAATTTTAATCAATTGATTTAATTATCACTAATAACGAATAATAGTATTTTTAATAATTTTATGAATTAATTTGTATCGTTACCCCTCGTAATCGATTGATTCGATTAAAAAGAACAACGAATTAGAAAAAAAAGAAGAGTTAATCATCGCAACTAATAAAATAGTTGAAACCATTTAACCAAATAGAAACTAATTATATTTTAATTAAATAACATTTTAATTAAAATTTATTATTGACCATAGTGATTAATCGATTTAATCGGAACGAACAACAAATTATGACTTTTTAATATAAATATCATATATTAATTTTATTTATCAAAATAATTATTATTATATTTAAAAGATTTAATCAAAATAAATATATTAATTAAAATAATTTTTAGTTATTTAGGGATTATGATTCTATGTGGCTAGGTTGAAATTCATGGTATAGGGATTAGGTCTGAGTACGTTAGATCTAAGGAGTTTGAAGATTCACTGGCCAGATCTGAAGGATTATGGTGGACCTTAGGGTTACAAGCACATGGGATCACTAACAGACTTTGTTATAAAAATAATATGGGAGCGAGGGATCGAACCCTCGTCCCTTCGTTACTCAATTTCGCCCCAAGCCAGTTCAACCAAACACGCTTCTTGTTTAATATACGCATCCAAGTTATTAAATAAAAACAATAAAGCTAAAGGGAAATCACGCGTGCGAAATTTAAACTGCCCAGTGACACGAGGACACATCATCATCGTCCCCAACATACCTGGGAATTTCTGCAACTTTTTGCTACGAATTGGCTAGGGTTTTATTCGTAGCAACCGCACCTGGAAAATAACGAACAGTACATAGGCACATATAAATACTTCGCACCTACTCCAAACGCTTCGTTTAGATCATACAAAATCACCTGAACATTCGATTTCACCTAATTTTAACTCTTACGAAAAGCCCAAATCAAAACCCCAAAAAACCTAACTCGGCCTCCCATGGCCGAATACGTTTCAGGCCCTTAAACTTTAATCCAATCATACAGAAACGATCACAACATCCATATCAATCATAATATGCAAGTAAATTATCATGAGCATGCGTGAATTATTGCAATCGAGCCAAATTTCAGAACCACGTACCTGGGCTTATATGGAGAAATTCTGGGGGTGTTGAAGCAGAGCAATGATCCAGACACTTTCAGAAACCTTTGAGGAAGCTTTTGAAATCTCTGAATCTCTTTGAAAGTCTCCAATTCTCCAAATCCAAATTCAAGTTTTTTGGTGAATTTTTGAGTTCTTGAGCTTGTGCCTCTGATCCGGATTTTCAACCCTTATTCGTGTGGTATGCTTTAGATACTTATAGGCAATGGATTAGGTCAACAAAAACAGTCCAAAACCTCTTTGGATCCAATCTTGCAAATTTGAGAAAATTTGATTTTATTCTTTTATCAAAACCTTCTATTCTTGTCCCAATCTTTTTTCAATCATTTGGTCACGAAATTATATTGTATTCTATCATAAATACTGATTGAAATCAATCCATATGCACCTCTTAATAAAAATATTTGATTTTCCCTTTAATTAAACTATTTTAAATCATTTTAAAATGAAATAAAATTATATATAAATTAAATAAAAGGTAAAATTCGTGGCATATGGTTTGGATAACTTGTGGATCAAGTTTAAGTCATAAAATATAGGCCCATTTGCAAGAAATCCAATGTGGACCTCCTTTATTTCACATTTGGTCCTCCAAAATCACCCTACTTTGACCAAACGTATCTCACTCAATTTTTAAGCTATGAGGGAGTTCTAGGACTTTTTGGAAACCTCAAGAGGCCCTCTATAAGCCACTTTAGAACATATTTTTCATTTGGAGCTTTTATCTTTATCATATCCTCTTTGACAAAAAACTGCTTTTGAAGGATGCTTGAAAAGGACCTGTAATCTTTTGCATTATACCTCTCAAATGAAGCATTTCTAGCCTTGGCTTGTGAGAGACAAAGTTGTAGAGAATCCAATTTCCTTCCAAATAGGCTTTGAGCGGGGAATGTTTGATGTTCCATGTGAAAGTTATGGCCAATCAAAGTTGAGTTGACTTTCTTCTAGAGAAACCCTAATTTGAACCTTTTTGTATTTGTTCATCTCTGAGTTTCTACTGATAAATCATGATCAAGTTTTGATCAAATGATGGATATATACCTCTATAATTGATGTTTGATCAATGATCAGAGGTTTGGACCATGCTTGGATTGTGATTGACTTTTAGGTTTAATCAGTTGACTGTGAATCTTGGAGTTTATTTGAGCAGGTAACTTTTGGAGTTGAGCCTTGAATTTTGCCATAGAGTTATCTTAGGTCATTATCAACCATAGAATCTTGATTGAGAACCTTATCTTATTGATCTTTTCAAGAGAGCCTCAAACCCTAGCCTCAGGAGACCTTTGACTTATGGAATATTGTTTGGATAGAACCTTAATTGTAGATGTGGTGAAGAAAGCAAATTTTGGGGTATGACAGAAAGCTCTTCAGAATGCTAGAAATTAGAAGCCTGTGCAGGCAGAATCCTGTAAAGCTGATAAGATGGATCTTGGTTCTGATGAGATGGAGATTGATCAGCCTCTGCCTATGGTGGTGTGGAAAATAAAACAATATCCTTTTGCTCCTAAGGATTTTGTTCTTCTGACAGGAGACATGGAAACTCTTTTCTTGTGGTTTGAGTCTAATCCATTTGCTTCACCAGCTGCTGTATCAGCCTCAGCCCCTTCATCATCTGAAGCTCCTTCAAGCTCTGGAGTATGGAATACTCTGAAGGAACTCCAGAGGAATCAAGAAGCTGGATTTGATCGTTTGGCTAAGCAAGATGGTACAAACCAAGAGATCAAGACTTGGATGCAGAAGTCTGAAGAGACTTCTAAGAAGCAGGCAGAAGATACCGCTGAGATCAAGAACATCCTAGCCCTCTTAGCTTCTAAGCTTTCTTAGTCTGTGTCTTGCCTCTATAGGAGTTTTCTTTTGTTTTTTTTCATCTGTCTTGTTAACATTCTGTTCATCAATGAAATTATTTCTTTCCATTTCATTCTTTTTTTTATCTGAATCTTTGTTATTCTTTTTGATGGCTGACAAAAAGAGGGAGAAGTGTATTACTGAATTGATTTTATTATATCAGTTGTCAGGCTTAAGTCTCAAACATTTTTTGTTCTAACAAATTGCAATGTTCTGCATCTGAAAGTTTTTGCAGAAATGTAATGCTCTGAAGATCTCAATTATAGGAGAAACAAAATTTTGATGCTCTGAAGATCTTAAAATCCATGAATGAAATTCCAAAGATCTGAAGCAAACAAAATTTGATGCTCTGATACGCTGAGTTATCTAAAGAAAATTCAAAGCCTTGATGCTGTCCAAAAGGAAGCTCTGAAAGGAAACTCTGAATCATCTTCAGATAAAACTCAACGTTAAAGTCTCTTTTGAAATGGAAAATACTTAGGGAAGTCCTTTTATATTAAATTCATTATATTAATTTTAGGGGGAGATTGTTAATCTCAATGGGAGATTATTCTATACATTCCGATTGTTTGCATTGCTATATCTGTTCGTTGTCTCTTTCACCTTTATTCTGGATACAAACTCATATCAATTCTACATGTTTTTGTCATCATCAAAAAGGGGGAGATTGTTAGAACATGAAATGTTCTGATCATATTTTTTTGTTTTGATGATAACATTAGGAATGAATTTTGTATAAGACAATGTGGTACTCAAATAAGTTACTTTTTCCATTTCAGAAAAAGTGTAAAAGAGTATGCAATATCTTATCTTTCAGAAGCTCTGACCCAGATGTTCTGGATGGCTACATCAGAACATGGTCCTAAAGACATCTAACATGGTCTTGAAGTTACCAGATCATGTATATTAGAAGCAAGCTCTGAAGATCTAAAGGTATCACGCTCTAAGGAACTTCCATAGTCTGAAGCTCTGAAGTTCTAACTTGCACCAAACGCTGGAAACTCTGATGAATAAAGAAAATCACAAAGTCTGATTCCAGAAGAAAGCAAATGATGAAAAGCTAGAAAGGCTAGTCTGTGTGTCTGACAAAAGGAACGTTAGAATTATGGCTACAAAAGGCAAAGTTAGAAAAAGCAGTTGAAGCAAGGCTCGAGGTAGTTGACAAAAGCATGAAACATTAAATGCAGCATTGTACTGTTTACGCAAAGCATTAAATGTAGAACTGTTCAACGGTCATATTCTCATGCCTATAAAAGGAACATGTCAGCCAAGGAAAATAGCTAGAGCTTACGTTACAAACTTATCACACTCTGAATCTTTCTCACGCAAAAAGCTCTTGAACAAAGCAAGCAATCTTCATCTTCAAGCTCACATACATGTGCAACATTGTGTTCATTATTTTTATTTGCCAAAAAGAAACAACCCTTATTCAATCCCCCCTTTCTAAGTGTTTTTCACTCCTTCAACCTTAACTTAGTTGTTTTTTATGATTAAATACCAAATTCTAAAAGAGAGTTGGTCTAAGGGTACATGGAAAAGTCAAAGACATTTTATCCTAACCCTAAACATATATTTACAAAAATACACAAAATTAATTTGAAGAAAATATTTAAAAGAAATGATTTTTTGTTGATTTTTAACACTTAAAAGACATGTTTTATATTAATTTTTAAATGATGAAATAATAAATATTTTTGAGTTTTTCAAACATAATATGAAAATAGGAAATATAAATAAACCATAGAAAAAAGAAAAAGTCAAAAAGATTGATTTTCCTATTTTTAATGATTTTTCAAAGTTTGGAATAAAAGAGAAATGAACAAGTGTTAAAAAAATAAACTTGGCCTTGCTATGGTTTGAACTCTGAACCTTCAATTCATTGGCTCAAAACAAGACCACTGGGTAAAGCGCCAATTCTTGATCATGAGGCCCACTCAGTTCAATACAACATGAAACAAGTAGTGAAAATGTAGAAAAAAAAGAAGAGGAAAAGGTCTGAGGCGAGGGGGATTCGAACCCTAGACCCTTGAGACACGCTTCAAACACACTTCTTTCCAGCTGAGTTGTAACGATGTAGTCGTTACCAAAACGCTCTCAATTAAACATAACATAAACTAACATTTTAAAAATTAAAATGGAGCCAAATTCCATCTTCTTCCTCTTCGTTCAGCATCAACAGCAATAACAATGGTTTCAATTCAAACATTCTCAAAACTTAATCAATTTCAACAAAATAAAACATCAATGTGATCAGCATAAAGACACAAACACAACCATGTAATTATCAAGCATTTATTCACACTGAAGTACACGAATTTTTGGAAATCCGTGATGAACCCTAATTTTTATTTTTCAAATTAAATCTTCAAAAGAAAAAATTATGCCCTAAAACCTTAGGGCTATTGATCCTCACATCTTTCTGAGTTGAATGGTATCAAGTTTCATGCAAATAAGTACCTGAGTAACTAAATGCAAGTTTCAAAAAGTGTACCTCTGAGCTGGGATCAATTTCAGTAATGGGAGTGTTACACAGCAAGTTTGATAATCTGAGTAGCTTCCCTGACCTTCACTAATGCTAGCTGGATGATTGGAATGGACTGAGTATGCCTGATACTTCCAACCCAGTACCTCCTTCTTCTCGAGCAAGCAACAATGGCAAATGATGAAGATGATGTTACAAATGCAATTTTTTTTGTTTTGGATAGCTTATATGAGTGATATGTTAGGTGTTTGAATAGTTGGTTAATGTGCTTAAGGAATGAAGTTTGGAAGGATAAGGCTCTTTGTGGTTCTTTAATAGAGGTTTAAGAGTGATTTTTGGCTAGGGGTGTTTGGGAAGTGTTTAGATTTGATCAAAAGCTTCCAAATGATGTATGGAAGTTGTTAGAAAGGTTGGTTTTCACACATAACTTCTCTAACAAACTTTGCTATGAAAATGCAAATGACACAAAAAATGGATTTTGAAATGAGAGGGTGACCTGGGGATTTTTTGTGTGTTTGATGCCAAGATCAATGCTCTCTATTTATAGGCATAAATTAGGTTTTGTGGGTGAAGGAATCATATCAAAAGAATTCCACGTGTGAAAGTTATCTAACTTTGCTTCTCGGTGAAGTAATGTGAAAATTGTGGTTTCAATGGTACTTGACATGTTTTAATCACAACTTAGGGGAGATTTTATGAGTTTTAGATGGTTGCTTATTGGTATTAAAATGCTTTTGCTGCAGAATAAACAAGTTGGAAGCTCCAAGCAAGAGTTGTTGGTGATTAAAGTAGCTTTTCTAAAATGGAAGTCGCCACTTTTGTACATAAATGGAGTAATTCACTAGGAAATGGTGAAAGTACTTGGTTCATAGCTTAAAATCACTCAAAATCATCTGAATATGGTGTCTCCAACAAGTTATGGGAGCTGTAAACAAGATTCTTTCAGATTTGAATTGGATTTGGATCTTTGTTCTTTATGTTCATGCTTGAAATTCAAGTGTTATGGAGCCTTGTTTGCAAAATCATATCTCATAGCTCAATCCATGGAATTTCATGCTAATGGTCTCTTTGGAAAGCCCTTTCTATATAATTCAATTCACTTGTTAAAAGTTTTCTCAAACTCTTTGGAGATCATTTAGAAAAATGGCCACAAATTTAGAAAAAATCCAAGTGAAAACACTTAAAAAATTTCTAATTTTTTTGAACATAATTTTCATAATTCCATATCTCTCAAAATAACCATTTTTTGTTGAAATGAGATAAGTGACAAAGTTGTATATTTGATCAAGATCAACAACTTTCATGCTGGGATATTTTTGAGTGTGTAGGTCAAATTTGAAGTTCCCAAAATGAGGCCAAAATCACTTAAAATCCCTAATTTTGACTTTTGTGGACTTTCTGATTCTTAATGAATTTTATTGATTTCTCTTTGTCAAATGTCTTCAATAGTCATATGATGATGATTTGAATCCTCAAAAGTTCATGATTGACTACTTTTCTAGTCATCTACAAGTTTTTAGTGTTCTTTTTTAGTAAAAATTCACCAAAGCATTGTATGAACCTTAGAAGTGGTAAGATAACCAAAAGTTCACAATTAATACCTAAAATAAAATATACCAGAAAGATGGTCAATACTACCAATGATGGAGGAGGACAAAATCCTCCACAAGATCAGGTACAGTCGTTGCGAGTTCGACGATTGCGTCGACTGCAATCCCTGGTTCACAGGCCATGTCCACGGGATCTATAGCCACAAATAGTGCTATACAGGTATCCACAGGGTCCATGCCCACAAGCAACTCGACAACCATGTCCATCCCTGTAAATGTGACAGAAATGCATTCGAATGCGCAGACTGGGCATGTATTAACATATGTAGGAAACCAAACACAACCTACGATCCCTAGGCCACCAAGGTTCGAAAATTTCAGGCCTTAGAGGGAGCATCCCCAATACGGGATGCCAACTTCCTTTATGTCAGGGTTACATAATAACACATCTACATATACACATCCTTCCATGACAACCTTTTCGCCAATACAAAATTCTGGTTCCAGGATGAACCATGTGGGTCGAAATGCCTAGAACCAAGGTCCGTCCAATCAATTGCCAGGAAAATACCCAATCCTATCAACAACTGTCAGCGCAAATGGCGTGCATAGCAGATTGCTTTCGGTCCCCCCAACCACCTGGTCGATGTAGGCAAAACCAAGTAGAAATATAGGAAGAAAAACCAACCATTAATCAGGTTTGACCACCCAGACAAGAGGTTGTCGAAAGGGACGTGGGGGCAAGGTTAGAACAACAGGAGATTTGACAACAGATCCCTGAGGAACAACCTAGGAGGGTAGTAATGGTTAACAGAGATCAAAATGCAGATGAGGTGATCCATAGAGTTAGGCAAGATAACATGTTGGCTGAAAATAATTTAACCACCATGATTGAAAGAATCATGGCTCAAAATGGCCTAAACACAGGGCATCGACGGCCAAATTACACATCTCCATTCGCAAATTTTATTCTACAAACCGAGTTACCAAGGGTTTGTAAAGTCCCCAAATTCACAAAGAATGCATTTTATATGGTTTACTAGCGAATCAACTATCGAACATATAGCCAGGTATACGGGCAAGAGATTTGGAGAATAGTGAAAAATTAAGGATAAAATATTTTCCTAGTTCATTAACAAAGAATGCATTTACATGGTTCACTACGTTGCCACAAAATTCTATAGATGCATGGCCTTATGTAGAGAGATTGTTCCATGAGAATTCTACATTGGGCAAACTAAAATAAGTCTAAAGGAATTGGCCAGCATTAAAAGAAAGTTTACTGAACCTATAGATGATTATTTGAATAGGTTTCGTTTATTAAAATCTATATTATTTACAGTAGTGCCTGAGCATGAACTAGTCAAAATGGCCGTTGGAGGGCTAGATTATTCTATTAGAAAGAAATTAGATACTCAATATCTAAGAGATATGGTCCAATTAGCGGATAGAGTTCGACAATTCGAACGATTAAAAGCTGAAAAGGCCAGAGCAAATAAGAGTTATAAAAAAGAAATGGTAGCTAATGTCAAGGCCAAAGAGGAAGAACTAGAGATCTTCAATGACCCATATGATTTTGAGGAATTCGAAGTAGATCTGGCTTAATTAAAAGAAGCACCCTCATACTCTTGCAAAATGCTCACAACATCGAATGGCAGGAATCCTGTAGAAGTAGAAAAGAATGATAAATTCCCTAAGAAGACCCACACATTTTATGTTACCAAATGTGATGAGATCTTTGATTTATTGGTAAAAGATGGTCAAATGATAGTGCCTCCTAACACCAAAATTCATCCGTTAGAACAACGGAAGAAAAGAGGCTTTTGTAAATATCATAGTTTTCTGGGCCATAAAACTTCACAATGTTTTCTTTTCAAGGATCCTATCCAGAATGCTATTAAAGATAGCCCTTTGAAGTTTGCTGACAAAGTCAAAAGCCATATGAAGGTCGACATATATCCCCTTCATGTTGCAAACACTAACTACACTGAACCTATAGAGATCAACATGGTGGATATGGTCGAGGCCAAAGACAGTGAAGCCAAAGAAGTTGAAGGATTTGTTTTAGTTGGAAAGTAGGCTACTAAAAGCCTAACTAATAATGTTTCCTTCGATACTTTTGTCGAAGGTTTGTATGCAAGAGATGTTGAACCAAAGGCTACTAAAGGCCTTGTAGGAGAAATAACTAAGGCTACTAAAGGCCTTAGGGTGAAGTTTGAGAAGGTAAGGATTGCTGAAGGTCCTGCCTTAGGAGTTAACATGGTAGATCTAAACCAACTTGCGCAAGAAATGGAAGAAGTGGAAAGGTGTCTTAGATCGGAGAAAAAGCAGATGAGTTATGGCTACCCAAAAGATAATGAGAGTTCGCGTGAATATTTGTGGATATGCCACAAGAAGAAATCTGAAATGCTGGTGTGCCCCAGATGTAGCATTGTTCTGAATCGAAGGGTTGTTGAAGCCTATGAGAGTACTCAATGTAATAAGCACCGGGCAATTGGAGATAAGAGAGCCAGCTGATGAAAGTCTACCCAAGGCTTGGGGAAAGTCTTCTAGGTTTTCTGGTGCGCTGCTACAAGGATGAAATAGAATATGTGATGTGTCTTAGATGTGGGGCAACATATGATAGGGAAATGGCTGAAATGTTCGAAAGGATTCCTTTCACTGATGGATGGGACCACCGAGGACGTAACCCCAACATGTATATTTTCGACAAAAGAGGGATTCCTAGGAGGCAAGATAGCTCCCATCCCAAAGCAAGGAGAGTCACCTTCAAATTCCCTGCTGAAATACCTGCTAATAGGTGGACTCAAGTTGGTGCAGAGAAAGGAAAATGGAGAAACTTCGACCAAGGAGGAAGAACTGTGATGGCATATAGAAAAAATTCCAAGAATCGAAAAGGGAGGCTTACAGATTGGAAAATTACAAAGGAAAGAACCCAATGTCAAGGTCTTAATGGAGGAGATATCAAAGGATTAAGAAAGTTGAAAGAGAATTAGCGTCGAAGTACATTGGAGAGTCTAGTAGTAGCAAGTTCCCTTTGAGGGCTGCGAGCTCAGGTAAGCCACCTGTGATTCGAATGTTGTTTAATTCAGAAAAATAGGTTAGTATTGGGAAAGTGCAGGAAAACGCAATAAAAGAAGAAGAGATGTTGACAGATGATTTCGAGTCTGACGGAGTTTCATCTGTTAACATAAATTGCAATGTAGTATCAGTTTCGCCTCATGAATATAACCAAGAAACATAAATTTGTTATTATGTTCTCAACAATGGAGTTGTCGAGGAACAAAATTCGTTCTTAGAAAGGCCTGACCAGGGCATGAAAGGGAGCCTTAAACCCTTGTATATTAGAGGCAGGGTCAAATATGTAGGGATAGACAAAGTTCTGGTAGATGGGGGAGCAGCTGTTAATTTAATGCCCCCGTTTATGCTAAAGAGGATTGACATGTTCTATACGGATGTGAAACCACACCACATGGTCCTTTCAAATTATGAAGGAAAAATTGGGCACACCTGGGGAGTAATACAAGTGAATTTGACAGTTGGTTCAATCTCAAGGCCAACAATGTTCATGGTTGTAACACCCCAAATCTACCCAATGATTTATAAAGGAAAACCAGAGTGCAAAATATCAAAATTAACATACTTGAGGCGTCACGTTTATCAACTTAAAACATATACGCATACAAGCTCATTAATGAAGATACATAACACATATCAACGGAAGGAATCATAATCCAATAGTCATTCAAACACAACAATGTCAAACATCGTAGCGGAATAGCGGAATTCATAAAACTTATAAACTTCAAGTCATAACAATTTTGTCAACATGGCAACAAATAAACAAAATGTCTCCACACAACAATATCAAAATCCAACTAAAACATAACATCATAAAGCAAGCGACATTCCCCCGAGTGCTATGTATTAGAGCAATGGACACTGACTCGAGCTACTAAATGTAATGGCTACTCCTTATCGTTAGCTGCACGTTACCAACAAAAGTTAACTTTCAAACATAAGGGGTGAGATATCAAGTAGTATAAAGGAACGTATGATAATACTTATAGCAAGGAAATATCATATATCGCTCACCATTTCTCATCACAAAACCACTTTCATATCAACAATAGTGTTATTAACCATATACAATAACATATTTAAAAGCACAACTATACCATCAGTACAACATAACCTTCACATCATAAACACAACCATTCCAAATGCAACTCAATATGCAACTTGACTTTATGCACATGCATGTGGTACCATTGGAGTAAACTCCCGTCTCAAACATTTGCCACTTGGGTCATCTCAAACATTCTCCATTAAGGCCGTCTCAAACAATTGCCGCTTGGGCCATCTCAAACATTTGCCACTTGGGCCATCTCAACCATTGCAATGGATGCGACTCAAATGATGCAGATCCACAAATACAATAATTATAACATAAACAACACGCCACAACATCGTCTAAACAACATCAACTCAATGCCAAGGTTCTATGGAAACAACCATATCATTACTATGATAGTACTTATCACATCTCAATCACGTCTTTACGATATACAACTATACACAAACATTCAACTTCACAAAATATCACCAAATCGACAACATACAATTTAAGAAAAACTTTCAATAACGTTTCCAAGGTTTTCAAATCATTTTCTTTAGATAAACATTAATTTTAAATTCACGGAGGTTCAAACGGCACTTAAAAAGGAGTTACGGATCAAAAGATACATCAATTAGAAGTCTCAACAATATTTTCAACAAGAAGGTTCGCTTAACGAGCTCAAGCGCGCTTTGTTGAACTAAATCCAGAAGTTAACAGTTTTCGCAGCTCTGCTTAGAGATCTCGCAAATTTCCAAATTTGTTCCCAAGGGTTGCTCAACGGACCAGGGGCGCTTAGCGGACGCGCGATTTTGCAGAAAAACAACAGCGACAACAGACTTGCGAAATCACTATTCCACTAACCATAACCATTCTAAAACCGCAATTTAAGGTACATATAAGCAGTATCTAACATCATTCAAACAATCTTCATCACAACATGGTTAAAGGCACAATTTCATGGGAATCTATCACAAACCCTAACAATTTCAATTCACACATTCATGGATAACAAACATACAATCAATCCCCACCATAAACTACTATCATACAAATCCTTATATTGAAGGAATCCCACCCTTACATTGGGTTTGGATTGAAGACAACTCTATCTTCAATTGGGAACCTTGTCCTAGCTTCTACTCTTCTCTTATCTCTTTCTTTTCTTTCACCAAATGAGCTTCTAATTTCTATTTCTCCAAAATTCCTTGCCTTGTTAAACCTTTACTAACTTCTCATAATGCTAATGGGCTCTAATTAGCATCTCTCAATTACTAATTCTAACTTAAGCCTAAATACTAATAGTTTCACTAACTCATGTTATTACTAATAACTCCCAATAAAATAACATAATGTCAATTAAGCACATAATTAACACATAATTGACATAACCATCAATTAATTCACATAATACACACAATAACATAAATAATTAAAATAAAAACGGTCGTTTCATTAGTTATCCCAGCAAAAGCAAACTATAATCATTTGCTTGGTAGAGAGTGGATACATGGGATAGGAGTTTTCCCTTCAACCATGCATCAAAGGCTGTCTATTTGGAGAGAGGATGGCATAATGGAGAATATTGAAGCGGACTAGAGCTATTACATGGCAGAAGTAAATCAAGTTGATTGGAGAAACTTCGACAGAAACTTGGCCAACATAGAGCCATGTCATCCAGTAGAATATGCTTACTCACCTAGTAAGAGTGCCCTTAATTACTTGACTCTGCACCCAAATGGGTTTCAATGGAACAGGGAAATTATGGGAGAAGAAGAGGATATTAAAGGATCATCTGAGATACGGCCAACTGGCTGGGACGAAGACATTGACTATGTCTGAATCTTCATTCTTCAAAAATATTTCGGCTTATGTGGCTAAGAACAAAATAAAAGCGGCTCTCGAAGCCGAAGTGGCAAACATGGCTTTCGAAGCCACAAGTGAAAAATTGCATACAGTAGGACCTGAAGAGTATCTCATTCCAAAACCTCCTAATGAATAGGTGTCAGTCAAACAAATCGACCAGAGGTTAGATGCTATCTACAATGAGGAGCCTCTAGGGTTTGAAAAAGATCCAGTGGCATCGAGCACAAAGATGCTACCACAAGGCCCCCTTGAAGAAATATATCTTGGAGATGGGAACATGAAAAGAGTCACATACATCAACGCTAAACTAGAGCTAAAGGTAAAATCAAAATCAATAAGTTGCTGAAAGAAAATAAAAATTGCTTCGCCTGGGATTACGACGAAATTCCTAGTTTAAAAAGAGACCTGGTCGAATTGAAGCTGCCAATCAAGGATGGAAAGAAGCCCATCAAGCAGACTCCTAGAAGGTTCGCTCCAGAAATCCTTTCAAAAATAAAAAAAAAAAGAGGCCGAAAGACTTCTCTGTTGCAATTTCATCAGGACCATAAGGTACGTCGAATGGATTGCAAATATAGTACCATTCATTAAGAAAAATGGTTCTTTAAGAGTATACCTAGATTTTCATGATTTAAATGCAGCAACTCCTAAAGATGGATATCTAATGCATGTGGCAGAGATGTTTGTTGATTCAGCTGGACGCTTTGAGTATCTTAGTATGCTTGATGGATACTCCAGATATAACCAAATTTTTATTGTTGAGGAAGATATGCCCGAAACAGTTTTCGAAGCCGTGGGGCAATAGGCACCTACGAATGGGTAGTTATGCCTTTTGGCCTAAAAAATGCTAGGGCAACCTACCAAAGGGAAAAGAATTCAATATTTTATGAGTAATTTTATACAGCTGTACATAGATGACATTGTGATAAAGTATATATCAGACGAAAGTCATCCAAATCATCTTTGCCAATCATTCAAAAGAATGTGAAAACATGGCTTGAAGATGAATCATCTTAAGTGTGCCTTTTGTGCAGGCTTAAGATTTTTTGGGCTTTATGGTCCATCAAAAGAGGATAGAAATCAACCAAAATAAGACAAAGGCTATTATCGAAACAAAAGCACCGTCAACTAAGAAGGAGTTACAATCACTATTAGGAAAGATAAACTTCCTGAGAAGATTCATCTCCAACTTAAGTAGTCGAACTCAAGCCTTTTCTCCCCTCCTTCGCCTGAAACAAGGTAAGTTTAAGTGGAGCAAAGAACATCAAGAATCTGTCGACAAGATTGTAGCGGTAAAAATGTGACTCGGCGCGTTTTTACGCATTCGAAGTACAACAGAGTGGCCACCGAACTTTATTTATTCCAAGAAGGAAAGGGAAATATCGATAAAACCCACGAATAAAAAAGAAATGGATAAGATGGTCATCGCAACCAAATTTAGGTTCGGGAGTCGGTTAAGCAAGGGGAAGGTATTAGCACCCCTCACCTCCATCGTACTCGATGGGACCCATTTAGTTATTCTTGTGATTAATTGTTAGCTTAATATCTACTTGCATTATTTATTGGGTTGGAAAGAAGAAAGGAACAAAAAAAGATTTTCATTATTGTGCTCGCCAAGACGTTTGTATCTTGTGCCTACGTATTCCCTAGTGCAATGGGAAAGTCAGAGCAATCGTAGTTCGGGCTAAAACTCCGAGTTGGTTGATTGATTTTAGCGAGAGGTACTTGATCGCATTCAAATGGAAATACTACGCGCACATGGATATGAGATCACTACAAGAATGGATGACTAAATCAAGGATAAAACAAGATTTTGGCCATCATCGTATTCGAGTGGAAGAAATTTGATCTTCACATGTGGAAGTATGTTCGCATTTGAAAATTGAATAAGTGTCTCGCTTATGAAAAAGGTTTTAAAATTAAAAGGTGTGAATAAACTGAAGTTTGTTTGTTAAGAGAAATCAAACATTTAAACAAAGGCTTAACGGCCATCGCCTAAATGCTTGAAAGAGAAAATTGTACAAGTACGTACAACCCCCTCGTAGGTGATAAAAAGGATTCGCGCTAAGGCGAGAAAAAGGAAATGTTTGATGAGTTGAAAGATATTTAATTGGGTCCAAGTATTTAAACAAAAGCTTAATGGCCATCGCTTAAAATACTTGAAGGAGAACTCGCTAAATCAAGTTTTTATGAAGTCTTTAACGGAGTCTACGCACTTAAACAATGGCTTAACAGCCATCGCCTAAACGCTTGAAGAACAACTTGCACAAGTACGTACAAACCCTTCTTCATTATCCGTTATTGACTAAAATGATTTGATTAAAAGAAAGTGTTTTGTAAAAAGGTGAGCTAAATCGAGTTTTATGGAGCGTTTAATGGAATCCAAGTATTCGAATAAAATCTTAACGGCCATCACCCGAATACTTTTAGGACAACTCGTACAAGTACGTACGAACCCTCCTTGATTCATTCATTAAGACTCAAAATTCGATTCAATTAAAAAGCATTTTTGTAAAAAAGGGTGAGACAAAAACGAATTTTAAGGCGTCTTTAATGGAATCCTAAGCATTCAAACAAAGGCTTAACGCCCATCGCCTAAACGCTTTAGAACAACTTGTACAAGTACGTACAAACCCCTCTTGATTCATCCATTATCGACTAAATTTGATTTGAATGTTAAAAGAAAGTGTATTTGTAAAAAAAAGGGGAACTAAATCAAGTTTTAATGGAGTCTAAACATCCAAACAATGGCTTAACGGTCATCGCCTAAACGCTTAAGAACAACTTGTACAAGTACGTACAAACCCTTCTTCATCCATTAAAACTCAAAATTCAATTTGATTATTAAAATCTATTTTTATATCATTTGAAATATTTTTAATAAGAAAACCTAAACATACATCTAAAGAAATTTTTTTGGTCATTTAATAAATCTAGTAAATAAAATAAACAATAAATATTTCATGTGATTTTATATGAAAAGAAATTTAACCTTTAACTTAAAAAAAAAGAAAAATTCATCATTTTTTATAAAAACGGAAAAGTGATATTAATATATAGAATAAAAGAAGGTAAAAGGAAACATATTGGGCCTGTGGGGGTGTAAAACCCGGATTTTATGGTGTAAATCCCATTAAAAGGTGAGGTTAAAAAAGAAAACGTTGGCTTTGGGCCGGACCGGGTCAATGGGGTACGAACCCACGTCAACAACATAAAAAAAGCCGGTTTTAGAAAACCGTAGACCAAATCCCCAGCGCCTCTCTCATGATCAAACAAAAAACTTCTCTCTATTCTCACTTGAACTCTCTCCTTCTCTCGTTTCAAATCTCTCACTCTCTCTGCAAAGCACAACGACCATGGAAGGGCAAAACGACAACTTTGGATCAACAAGCAAACACGAAACCTCGCTAATTTCTGACTCAGAACTAAATCCCTCATCTAATTCTAACAAACACCAACTCCTACTCAGGAATCAATCCATCTCTCTTCTGAACCCTAATGGGATTTCTACGTGAAATCCATGGAAACAGTGACAAAGCCAGCGAAAATATGGAGCAACAATGTGAGCACAAACAGTCGAATAAAAATAAGAAAAAAATACAAAATGCGAGCTATTTTTGTTGACTTTAATAAAAAGTCTAATTTTTCAAAATATGCAAAGTGCGATGATTGGATGTACATGAAATGTGAATGCAACATGACTATATGAAAAAAAGACTAGGTCAAAAATTGGGGTATGACAAAGATCAAGCAATACCTAATGCATCCTTCTATATTGTCACCCCTTGTGGGAAGAAACCTATGAGATTGTATATATATCAGCCTCTGATGTTACTATTGGCAGCATGTTAACACAAGAAGACGAAAATGGCATCGAAAGAGCCATTTATTATTTAAGTAGAGTTTTAAATGATGCAGAAACAAGATATACTATTATAGAAAAGCTTTGTCTTTGTTTGTATTTCTCTTGTACAAAACTTAACTATTATATAAAACCTATGGATGTGTATATTTTTTCATATTTTGATCTTATTAAACATATGTTGTCAAAGCCAACATTGCATAGTCGAATTGGAAAATGGGCTTTAGCTCTTACTGAGTACTCTTTAGCCTTTCTACCTTTAAAAGCAATAAAGGGTCAAGTAGTATCAGATTTCATTGTAGACCACACAGTGGTCGAAAACCCTCAACATTGTGTTGAACTAAAGCTTTAGAGATTGTTCTTCGATGGTTCCACACACAAAGATGGCAGTGGAGTTGGAGTTCTGATAATTTCTCTTGAAGGAATTCCAACAAAACTCAAGTATAGAATTGAAGGCCCTCTCTATTCAAACAATGAGGTAGAATATGAAGCCTTGCTTGTAGGACTTGAAGCCTTGTTGGAATTGGGGGCAACAAGAGTCGAAATTAAAGGAGACTTTGAGTTAGTAATAAAACAACTAACGAAGGAATACAAATGCATAAAAGAGAATTTGATTATGTACTTTGTTATTGCAATCAGATTACTTAAAAAATTCGAATATGCAGATATAAAGCATGTTCCTAGAATAAAACATCAAGAGGCAAATAACCTGGCACAAAGAGCATCAGGATATAGAGTGTCGAAAGAAAAGTTGGAAGAATTGGTCGAAGTTAGAGAGAAAGCAATGGCTATCAGATTATCTCCGACAGATTTGGAGAGTACACACTTAGGTTATGCTAACGAAGAAGAGTTTGAAGTATTGACTATAGACACTCTAGTAGATATAGGTAGGAGGATTCCAATTATTAATTATCTTAAAGACCCTTCGACAGACACAGAAAGAAAGACTAAGTACAGAGCATTGTCTTATGTCTTAACGCGAAACAAATTGTTCAAGAAAACCCCTGAGGGAATCTTATTGAAATGCTTAGGAGAAAGTGAAGAATATTTAGCACTATATAGTGTCCATAATGGAGCCCGTGGATCCCATCAAGTAGGCCATAAAATGAAATGATTTATATTTAGATATGGGATGTATTAACCCACTATGTTAAAAGATTGTATAGACTTTGCTAAAGGATGTCAGGAATGCCAAATGCACGCAAGTATTCAACATGCTCCTGCAAGCAAACTCCATTCAATTATCAAGCCATGGCTTTTTAGAGGTTGGGCATTGGACTTATTTGGAGAAATTCGACCTACTTCGTCTAAAGGTCAAAGATACATCTTAATAGGGATAAATTAATTTACACAATGGGTTGAGGCCATACCTTTAGTAAATGTGGATCAAGAGATAGTTATTGAATTTATTCAGAAACAAATACTCTATAGATTTGGAATCCCATAAAGTATAACAACAGACCAAGGACCGGTCTTTACTGGTCGAAAAATACAGGAATTCACAAAGGAAATGGGATTCAAATTGTTAACATCTACACCTTATTATGCTCAAGCAAACAGTCAAGTTGAAGCAACCAATAAGGTGATAATTGGTCCAATAAAGAAACATGTGGGGAAGAAGCCAAAGAATTGGCACAAAACTTTAGATCGAGCGCTTTGGGCTTGTCGAACGTCCCCTAAAGAAGCAACTAATACTACACCTTTCTAACTTATGTTTGGGCATGATACAGTGTTGCCAGTCGAGATCTACTTGCAATCAGTTAGAATTCAAAGGCAAGAGGAGATTCCCTCAGATCTTTATTGGGATATGATGATGAATGAATTGGTAGATTTAGAACAAGGAAGATTGTGTGCTTTGGAAATCTTAAGACAACAGGAAAGAGTGGCCAGAGCATACAAATAAAAAGGTCAAAGGTAAAATTTTTATTATCAATGATTTAGTTTGGAAAGTTATTTAACCCATGAATCAAAAAAATAAAGCTTTAGGTAAATGGTCCCCAAATTGGGAAGGGCCTTTTCGAATCCTAAGATCATTTTCAAATAATGCTTATGAGATAGAGGAATTGGCAGAGGATCGAAGGATCCTAGAAGTAATTGGGAAATACATAAAGAAGTATAAACCATTCTTGCAAGAAATCAGAATCTTGGCAAAATGATAAATAAGAAATTATACATAGCCAAAATGGTGCGCAAGAGTAAAACTAAAGAGTGCCAAAATGGCTTTGTCTTAGATGCTTATAACATAAAGCAAGTACAACATAATAAGAATTACACATTGAAATTAAAAGGGAATATTAGTCTTCATCCTGTCTGTAACACGATGGGAGAACTGACTTTTAAAATGTTGCGGATAGCAAGAGTCGCCACCGAATTTCATTTTATCCAACTAGAAAGGCAAAAAGAACAGGAAAGACCTTTGAAATATTTTCAGTTCGGGGTGTAGGTTATACAAAGGGAAGGTATAAGCACCTTTTGTATCCATGCTTATCCATGGGCTCTTAATTGCTTAGCTCACTTGTTTGTTTGAATTGTTTGAAAGAGTGTTATGTGTGTCATACCCCAAAATTTTCCCACCATATTTTTATACTCAAGCTCATTTGCATATCAGAAGCTCAAGACTTGTCTGACTATACACTCTCCTAAACAACAACCCTCAAACTATGGTTTTGACCTTTTCAAAGTAAAATCAAGTTCTAAGACATCAAATGGGACCTTTGGTTTCTCATATGCCTCAAAGGACCCTCGTGCCAAGTTTCAAGCTCTGATTCATAGGATTGCTCAGTCAAAAGTTCAAATGGTCAACAGTCGACTAGTTTGACTTAAAAGTCAACTGTGGTCAAAGTACAGTCAAAATTCCTGATTTTTGGTCAACATCCTCATTTTGAAATATCATTCATCATTTGATCAAGATTTGAGCATGATTCATCAAGAAAAGCTCCAAAAGCATCAAAAACCTAAGTTTCTAAATTAGGGTTTTTAAGGAGAAAGTCAACCCAACTTTGACCAGCCATAACTCTCACATGGAACATCAGAAATTTCCTAACCAAATCCTATCTTGAAGGAAATTGAATTATCTACAATTTTGTCTCTCACAAGCCAAGGCCAGAAATGCACCATTTGAGAGATATGAGCCAATACGTTACAGGTCCTTCTAGAAGATCGCAAAAAGCAATTTTTTGTCAGAAGCCATAACTTCAAGATAAAATCTCCAAATGCAAAAAATCTACCAAAGTGGCTTATAGAAGACATCTGGGGCTTTCTAAAAAGTCCTAGAACACTTCCATACCTTAAAAGATGAAAGAGATATGCTTGGTACAAGTTGGTCGATTTTCAAGAAAACCATGAAACCCTAAATGAAGAATCTTGTATTTTCAAGTAATGGGCCATAAGCTTTGAGTTATGCACGTGATTTTGAGATCATTTAAGGCCCAAATGTCATTTGATAATTATTTTATGATTTTTATTACATTTATATTTGGATTTATTCATTTAAATTCAATTTTAAATAAAATAAAATCAAAAATAAATCAAATACAATATTCCACTCATTGAATCAGGTCCATATTCATGCACCTAGGCCAATAAAAATGTGGGAAAAGTTAGAAAATAGATTGAACCAAAGAATAACAAGTTTTTATTCAAAATTTCAATCAAATTTTCTCACCATCAAAATATTTGATTTGTTTGATTCTTTCCAAATATATTAAGCCTAATGCCTTGCACTATATATATTCATTCTCTTCAGCATGAGAGAGGACGAAAAAATGGCATCCCTGGTCTCCAAAACCGTTCCAAAAACACTCACACAAAAAACTCAAACTAGGGCACGGGAGAAAAGATTTCCCAGCAAGTTTCGATCATAACTAAAGATTCCATCATCTTCCTGAGGCCCCTAGGAGTGCAACCGTATCTCACTTGAAGCTAAAAGCGTACCAAAACGTGTCCCCCAACACACTTCGGTTTGGCAAACTTTCTTGATTCCAAATTATTTATTTATGCCATTTAAATTAATTATATGCACTTGTCCATGTTCATAACCATGTTTAGGCTTGATTAGAAGCATCTTTGCAAAGGTTTGACACAGGAATGGAAGATCACCATTATTGAAGCTCCAAGCTTCAACGCTTCTGTTTTCATGGTTGCGGGCCTCGTCCGTCGAAAATATCATCTCCATTGAATTTTTCATGATCAAATTAGGTGTTCTGGGTGGCCAAGTTTTTTGTTTAACGTGTGCATATGAGTTTGATTTTTCAGGATTTTTTGCTACGAGTTTTTTTTCCAGAAATCGTAGCAAAATGGTGGGTAAATCGCAGCTATTTTAGGCCGGCGAAAGGTTGAAGACAGTGGACTTTTTGACTGATATGCGAGGCACTTGTGGGCAACGTGATTGGATGGTCAACGGAGGCTTTCTTCTCTCTTCACGCGATTGGACCTTGCAAAAGAAACTGGGCCCACGTTTGACTGTTTTGACAAATTCAAATTAAAAACTGAGTTTAACATTTATTAATTGATTATGGTTGAAATGTCAGCGTAGTATCCTTGCCCAGATGGTTGGAGAGCGTGTTGGTATCTTTTAAGACCTGGGTTCAAACCCTGGTTTTAGCAATCATTTTATTTCGTTGTGATTATTTGTTCTTTGATCTAATAATTGCAGCGCTTGCATAGCTAGGACGCGCCCTTACGCGTTAGCCCTTGGATCAACGCGAAGTCAGATCCAACGATTCCCAAGATGAGCCCCCACCGTGTACTCTCACTAGTCACCCACATTAAATCCCAGCGCCAGGTTTCCCCTTTATTTTTATTTTCTTTCTTTTTCTTGCTGTTTTGTTTTATTTACTATTAGTTATCATTTATTTTTTTTAAAACCATTAATTAATAGTATAAATTAACATAGGCTATTTTAATTTTTTAGGTTAATATTTATTAATTTCAATTAATTAACATAATTAGGATTAACTTTTTAGTAAATTTTTGATTTGTTAATTTAATCAATTTAGTTAATTAGGATTTAATTCCTTAATAAGCAATTTTAATAAGGTTAGATAATTAATATAATAATTTAGGTTAATTAGATTTATTTGGTCAATTCACTGTTTTATTAGGCTTATAATAACCCTAGGTAAGGTAACCTCAGGTAGGTGTTGTCCGTCAACTAGGATTTTACCCTTAGGTTTTTTTAGCCATTAACTTTTAAGGCTTAGGTTTGCCTTTTGTAATTAAACATTGAATTTCTTAATTACCTCGCAAATTTCTCTTCTCACCCCATACTCTGTGATCGTCGCATGCCTTTAATTTTAACTATCTATTTTATTTAAATTTCATGTTTTATTTAAGTTATTTGCATTGATTTTATTTTATTTAAAATTATCTGCCTTTAATTAATTTTTGCTTTTATTTAATTTCTGCTTTAATTTCTGCCTTTATTTTTGCCTTTTTATTTTCGCGCCCAACTCTTCCTCTATTATGTGACTGCCCCAAAGTCATGTATGCAAAAAGTTTCCTACTTTTCTTTCTGCCTTTTGTTTTCTGTTACCCTTCAAGGGTTTTATTGTAATAGTAATTAGGTTTATTTTTCTGCCTTTATTTTTCTGCCCACAGGTGTTTATTGTAATAGCGTAGGACTTTTAAATTCTGCCTTTAATTTCTGTATTCTTTAAACTGCGTGGTTAGTAACCCTAGGGAGTGATAAACCATGAATTGAACATAGAATCACTAACTTTACAAGATAAATGTAATCGAAGTTAACCACGTGATTGTGCACCCACACACCTTTAGGGTAATCCCTCTGGTTGTCTTGTTGCCTTATTACTGTTGCCTTGTTGCGTTATTGATAATTCCTTAAAATAGTCAAGTCCCTCGACTCCGAGGATACCCATAGCAAAGGTTGCCTTATTCATTGATATCATCAATTTTGTCCCTCGAAGTTGCCTAAAGATTGTCCCAATTGCTAAGGTATCCTCGCCTGTTGCCTAAAGATTAAATGACTATTATATCCTTCCCTTAGACTACCTACCCTCTTTATGGTAGGAACATTCTTGTGGCGAACGATACTCTCGATGACCCTTTCACATCCAATTGAAAGACTTCATGCCCTCTCAGGGTATGGATAGACCCTTTCGCCCGAAAGACTTAAAGAACAAGAAAGACAAACTTAGGGTAGGTAGTTCTCAATTGCTTGCTCAAATTCAAAATTAAACTTTCAAATACTTTTCACACCTCATTTTCAAAATCAATTCAAAAAGGCTACGCTTATTTACAAGCTAAAGTCCTTATTCAAATCTTTCTACTATTCACACACGACACTTCAAACTTTTCAAATTAACAAACAGGTGAGCTAAGCAATTAAGAAACCATTGATAACCATGGATACAAAGGGTGCCTTACACCTTCCCTTTGTATAACCTACCCCCCGAACTCAAAATCTTTCAAAGGTCTTTCCTGTTCTTTTTGCCTTTCTAATTGGATAAAATAAAAGTCGGTGGCGACTCTTGCTATCCGCAACATTTCAAATAAAGTCAGTTCACCGTATTACAGTGTGAATTAAAAATATTTGAATAAGGACTTTAGCTTGTAAATAAGCGTAACTCTTTTGAATTTATTTGAAAAAGGGGTGTGAAAAGCAATTTGAGTTTGAATAGTGAGTAAGCAGTTAAAAGCACCTACCCTAAGTTTAATGTCTTTCTGTTCTTTAAGATTTTCGTTTGAAAGGGCTATCCATACCATAAGAAGGGTAGGTAGTTGTCATACCCCAAAATTTCCCACCATATTTTCATACTCAAGCTCAGTTGAATATCAAAAGCTCAAGACTTGACTGAATGTACACTCTCCTAAACAACAACCCTCAAACTAGGGTTTTGATCTTCTTAAAGTAAAATCAATTTCTGATACTTCAAGCGAACTCCATGGCCTCTCATATGCCACAAAGAATCCTCACATCAAGTTTCAAGTTCTGATTCATAGGATTGCTCAGTCAAAAGCTCAGAAAGACAACAGTCGACTAGTTTGACCTAAAAGTCAACCGTGGTCAAAGTACAGTCAAAACTCCTAATTTTTTGTCAACATCCTTATTTTGAAGTATCATTCATCATTTGATCAAGGATTGATCATGATTCATCAAGGAAAGTTCAGAAATCAACAAAACTCAAAGCTTCGAAATTAGGGTTTTTGACCTAAAAGTCAACTGAACTTTGACCAGCCATAACTTTCACATGGAACATCAGTAATTCTCCATCCAAAGCCTATTTTGATGGAAATTGCATTCCCTACAACTTTGTCTCTCTAAAGCCAAGTCCAAAAATGCTTCATTTGAGAGATATGAGCTAATACATTACATGTCATTCTAGAAGCTCGCAAAAAGCAGTTTTTTGTCAGGAAGCATATCTTCAAGATAAAATTCTCAAATGCAAATTATATTCCAAAGTGGATTGTAGGGGACATCTTGAGCTTTCGAAAAAGTCCTAGAACACTTCCATACCATAAAAATTGAGGGAGATATGCCTTGTCAAAGTTGGACAAATTAGAGAGAAAAATGTGAAATGAATATGGCCCAAAATGAATTTTCTTGCAAATGGGACTAAGTTTTTAAGATCCAATCTTGGTTTCCAAATCATCTAGAAACTCTATGTCCAAATCCACGATCCTTTGATTTTTATTTTATTTTTTATTGAATTTTTGTTCATTAAAAATATGATTTAAGTCAAATAATTAAGAAAGTATGAAGAGATTTGATTGGGATTTGATTCTTAATCAATTTCAATCATCCAAATCTCCATATTTGCTTCAAAAATTCGTGGATGCAAGATTGGTGGGAGAATGGAATGATTTTGGCCAAAATTAGGAATATTTTCAATCAAGTTCCAATAAAAAATGTTTCATACTCAATCATACTATTGGCAAAGATCTGAATCAATATTGTTAACCTAATTTATTCCTATAAATGCATACTACAATCCCAGACGAAAAAGGAGGTTTTTGGCAGCCAACAGAAGCCACAGTCGAGCGCTTAAAGTTGGAAGAAAGTGGAATTTCGAATTCACGACACAGCCCGATTCAAAGAGTTTGAAGGACCAAAAGACATTCCTGAAGGTGCCCTGAAGCTTTTCCAATCACTATCGAGGCTGAAAACACTCAGGATCATTCCTAGCAAGCCACAGTTTGCACATTTTTTTTTAAGTTCGATTGTAGTGATTTACGCATGATAAATATGGTTTGATTGTATATTAAGGCTCATAATCATGTTTGCAAGCTTTCTGGATGTGTTAATTGAGTTTTAAGTGCAGGGAACTCCATTCACCATTGTTAGGGTTTTAGAACCTTCAATTGGGACCTCTCTTTTTAGGGAAAATTGACCAAAATCAAAGACATCATGGGATTTGTGAGTCTGTTTATAGTTAATTTGGGTTGTTAATCGATGTTATTTGATGATTGTTTGCTAGATTGATTCTTGCAGGGCTATAACCACGTTCCAAAAGCGTTGCCTTTTGTTTCAGCAAACCAGCGAAGAAGAAGAAGGCAACGCGCGTATTTTCTAAATTTAAAACATGGTGTTTTTATATATTTCAAGACGTGCGTCTCCTTAACAGCGTGGAAAGTTGGCACAGATGGTTGAGGCGTATTGCTGGTCTCCAGAGAGACCTGGGTTCGATCCCCGGGTTTTTGCTTATTATTTTTCTTATTTTTGATGACTTGTTTGTTGTGTTTGGTCCATAGATCCAATATTATGCCTTTCCTAAAGACCACAATGCACCCCCCAAAACCAACCATCAGATCTCCACTCCAGCGTATCCAACGCGTCAAGGTTGAAGGTGTAACACCCCAAATTCTACCCGAAAATATCATGCGAGAAATCAGAGTATTTTAAAAACTATCAACAAGCATTTGGGATATCACATTTACTTCATATAAACAACTCATAAACAGATACATAGCACTTTAATCTCAGAGAAGCACAAAACAACTTATAACAGCTCTTAGACAAACCAACTTCATTTTAATTTGTAGCGGATCATAACATTCGGCCTTATAAACAAACCATCATATTTAATCGGAAACAACTTCAAACATCATAGTACTTCTCATTATCCAATTTGGAACTCAACAACTAAAACATGAACAACATAGAAACAACAATATAGACAACTCCTCGAGTGCTACGTATCAGAGCGACACACCAACCGGACACGATGAAGCTACAAACTTCCATAGCTATACTTGAGTACCTGCCCATTTCCCATGGTAGGGGAAACATCAGCAGAAGGGGTGAGATATCAAACATTATAAAGGAAAGTATGATAATACATATAGCAAAGGTAAAATCATACACAATTCACCACTTCTCAATATAAGCAATTTGCATCACAACAATAATGTTAACTATCAACTATAACAATGTATTCAAGTTTACAAGTATGTCATTCAAGCACATAATAACATACACTTCATAATCACAACGTAAATTAATACAACTATCAACAATGGCAAAACATGGTTCATATATTCCACATATATACATATATCATTAATACATATATATTCGCATTCTCATCATATTCGTTTCATTTACATATATCACATCTACACACATCAACAATTCATATCAAATGAATTCAACTTCGCAAACTATGCATTCACACATCATAGCATTCACTTCATAAACACAATAATTCAAAATGCGACTCAATATGCGACTCAACTGTGCATATGCATCTGGTACCAATCGGAGCTTCAGCCCCCGTCACCAATTGCCCAATTCAGAGGCACAAGGCATAAGCCTTCGTCACTAGTTTGCCAATCCAAGCCGTCACAGAGTATGCATATGAAATGTGACTCGACAAACAAGACAACACAACATACTCATCACAATCACATATCGTCACGAGGCATAAGCCTATATCACAATCCATTACCATTTATACGAGGTAATTCACGTCACCATAATATTTCATCTTCACTTAGTCACAAAATCATCCTCACAAATATATACAACATCACGTATTCACAAAATCGTCACAAATATACATTTCTCATATCATCAAGATCATTACAGTTATCATCATGTTTCGGCACATCGGCACAATTACTCAATTTCACATATTAACACAGTCATCGCAATTATCATCATAATCCACTAAACTAACGACAATTAGCTAGGATTCATACCATAAGGTTAATCACATAACAGTGCACAATAATAATCATATTGGCAATCACAATATTATTCGCAACAAAGGCATCCAAACCGAAATCACAATTTTCGGTCAATTCTCAAAATAATCTCAATATGCCAATATATCAAGTAAATCAAATCGACTTTCAATCATCAACTAAATCAATTAGAAATAATGTTAATTATCAAAACAACATCATTGGCATAACAATATATTATTCTCAACTTGAATATTCAACCAAAACACAATTACAGTCAATTTCTCAAAATACCGTAATTTACCGATAAACCGAATAATTGGTCCAAGTCCAAGTATATTCCAATCATATAGACTTATTGGAATCAATTCAACTAATAATTTGATTATCCAATTAATAATCAAACTATATTAATTTCAATTCAACTATTATATTTTTATTCCATTATTTTCAAATTCTACAACAAAACCCATTATTTCACTATCAATGGTTTACCCACAACAAACACAACAATCTAATACACATAGATTATCAATTGCACACAACTTATCACATTTATATCAGCACATTCCAACAAATCATCAAATACCCAAAATTGCAACATAGAAGAACATGGATATCAAAGTATAGAATCAAACCCACCATAACATACTATCATACAACCCTTTAGCATGAAAGAACCCCACCCTTACCTTGGTAAACATGGACTTCACCATAGCTCTAAGCTTTTCTCCAAAAGAAATCATTTCTAACATCATTTGGGGACACACCTAAAAACCAGTTCGGGGATCAGCTTATCAGACGAACTTAAAATCCTCAAAATCAAAATCGCTCCGGTCAGAACTTACCTCTATGGGCCAGGAACGTTGTGTCCAAGTAGCACAATGATCCAACGGTTGGATTGAACAATATGTCCGTTTTGCTAAGGTGACTCTTTGCTGAAACATAGCTGCGAAAATGAGGTTTCTTCTAGCTTTTCTCTTCCACCATTGTTCTCTTCTCTTTTGCCTCTTTTCTCTTCTTCCTATCTTTTCCCCCAAATGAAAATAGTAACCTCTAAAACCCTAACCTTCTCTTACTATCTCACTTATGTCAATTGGGCTTAACTCACCAATCCATCCATTATGTTTCTATCACTTAGGTCCGTTTAGTTATATCTCTCTAATAACTCAATTAAGTCAAACAACACAAACCCTCACATAATTAAATACTTAAATAATTATTATATCACATAATAACTAAATAAATAAGTTATTATTAAAAACACCAAATAATATAATTACTAATATAAATAATAAAAATATTAATAAAAATCGGGATGTTACAACTCTCCCCCACCTAGAATATTTTCGTCCGGGTTAATAGTAATTCAACCCCCGGTAATGTTAGCGAATTTTGCTTTTCCCCCTCCCTATCTTTTGGCAACGGTTTTTTCAAAAAAACCGTTGCCAAAACCTATCTTTGGCAACGGTAGGGGGGTAAATCGAAATACGCTCATATTACAAGGGGGTAAACAACTATTAACCCTTTTCGTCCTCGAAAATACCATCGACACAACCATCTCATCTCCAAAACTACACATACTATCCCCAGACTCACACGAACACAAAGGTGTTCCACACCTTCGACCATACAAAGCTTCAAAATACAAGCTCTCAAAAGATCCTCAAGTTACTAAATCGTCTTTTCTGTTTGACCATCAGCTTGCAGATGATAAACAGAACTCAAACACAACTTAATAATTAAAGCACTCTGCAAAACTTTCCAAAATCTATAAGTAAACTTCGGATCTCTATCAGAAACAACACTCGACGGAATACCATGCCAACTCACAATTTTTTCAAAATAAAACTTTGCAAGTCTCTCCATCGGATAATCCATGCTTATCGAAATAGAGTGAGAAAAATTCGTCAATCCATCTACAATGACCCAAATTGCCTCACAATTACTCGATGTCCTCGACAAACCCAAAACAAAATCCATAGAAATGCTATCCAACTTCCATTCAGGAATGGACAACAGTTGCATCAAACCAGACAGTTTCTGATGTTCAATCTTTGACTTCTGACAAGTCAAACACGAATACACAAATTCCGCAATATCCTTCTTCATGCCTCGCCATCAAAATAAATTTCTCAAGTCTTGATACATCTTAGTAGTACCAGGATAATTACTCAACCACTTCGATGCCCTTCATCCAAAAATTCTCTTTTTCAAATTCAAAAGATCAGGAATACAAATTCAATCACGACATCTCATGACACCGTTCTCATCAATCTGAAAATTATCACCATATCCTCGATCAATCAATGTCATCTTGTCAACCAATTTCAAATCCGATTTCTGACCTTCTCTAATCTCATAAAGAATACCACAAGTAAGCTTCAACATACCAAACTCAAATCTCGAAATTATTCCAACAATTCTAATTCTTGAATCATCAACATAGACATATACAATTATTTCCTACTCAATGCATTAGCTACAACGTTCGCTTCTATTAGATGGTAATTCAAACCAAAATCCTAGTCCTTCAAGAATTCCAACCATCTTTTCTGTCTCATATTCAACTCTTTCTGATCAAGAAAATACTTCAAACTCTTGTAGTCACAATACACATCAAATCTCGATCCAAATAAGTAGTGCCTTCAAGGTTTTAAAACAAAACAACGGTGGCCAACTCAAAATCTTGCGTCAGATAATTCCTCTCATGAATCTTAAGTTGCCTTGAAGCATAAGCTACAACTTGTCCTTTTTGCTTCAACATAAAGCCTTGCAAAACCTTCCTTCTTCTTAACCAACAAAAACAGATGCACTTCACGGCGACACACTCGAACGAAACAACCTCTCCTCAAACAAATCTTCAAGTTGACTCTTCAACTCTTTCAACATCTGAAACAGACATCCTATATGGAGCCATCGATATAGGACAAGTATCAGGAACTAAATCGATCGAAAACTCAACTTTTCTTTCCGGTGGTAAATCACTTACATCCTCAGGAAACACTTATGCAAATGTGCCAACTATCGACAATTCCTCAATCGTTCTTTCCTCATGAACATCCAAAGTTGCAAACAACCTAAACAACATCGCACCATCTTGCACAGACTCATTCACTTCCAATATTATCAAGCTGGTAAGACAAGTCTATCCCATTCCAATATGATCCCGTATACTATCAACAAGAGATTAAGGGTGATCAGTTCCTCAATTTGTCAATAGATAGTCGACAACCATAATGGTAGCGTAAACCATCGTTACTCAACTGGAATAGAATCCTTTACGTCACCAAAAGTACCATACTTCAATAACTCCCAAAATCATCTAAACATGCTAACAGACACCTTGTGATAACATTAGAACAGAATTCCTTTACACATTATCAACATTTTTTATTCTTGGAATCATACTCGTCCCTTCGCATTTCTAACTCCGACTTGAACGTTCCAACAACTTCGACAACTTTTCCAATCTCTTGCCAAGGATCCCTTGACAAGGTCTACCGTAATCCGTCGCTTAATCATTATTCATACGTCAACATCCTACGCAACAGTTACTTAAACTGATAACTTCACAGTCCACCAATAATGCTGAATATGGCAACTTCCTAAATTCCATCTTATAACAATTATCCTTATTCCAAGACGTTCCGACTTGTTAAACAACCAAAATCTTAAATCCACGTTACCTTCGAATTCAGAAACCAACAAACTTCTACATTTCTTGCTCTGTCTCCTTAAGCAGTATATTGCACCAACAACTTGCAACTGAAACATATCCGAGAAGCACAGCTTGTCCCCCACTTCGCTCAAACTAACCCTGCAACAAAACGAACAAGTACCAACAGTGTTTCACACACATGTCGCGTACTAAGGAGTAAAACACTAACAGCATTCAACTGTCACACAACTCAACTGACTCGACAACTTGGCCGAACAGGCTGACCTGCTCTGATACCACTAACGTAACACCCCAAATTCTACCCGAAAATATCATGTGAGAAATCAGAGTATTTTAAAAACTATCAACAAGCATTTGGGATATCACATTTACTTCATATAAACAACTCATAAACAGATACATAGCACTTTAATCTCAGAGAAGCACAAAACAACTTATAACAGCTCTTAGACAAACCAACTTCATTTTAATTTGCAGCGGATCATAACATTCGGCTTTATAAACAAACCATCATATTTAATCGGAAACAACTTCAAACATCATAGTACTTCTCATTATTCAATTTGGAACTCAACAACTAAAACATGGACAACATAGAAACAACAATATAGACAACTCCTCGAGTGCTACGTATCAGAGCGACACACCAACCGGACACGATGAAGCGACAAACTTCCATAGCTATACTTGAGTACCTGCCCATTTCCCATGGCAGGGGAAACATCAGCAGAAGGGGTGAGATATCAAACATTATAAAGGAAAGTATGATAATACATATAGCAAAGGTAAAATCATACACAATTCACCACTTCTCAATATAAGCAATTTGCATCACAACAATAATGTTAACTATCAACTATAACAATGTATTCAAGTTTACAAGTATGTCATTCAAGCACATAATAACATACACTTCATAATCACAACGTAAATTAATACAACTATCAACAATGGCAAAACATGGTTCATATATTCCACATATATACATATATCATTAATAGATATATATTCGCATTCTCATCATATTAGTTTCATTTACATATATCACATCTACACACATCAACAATTCATATCAAATGAATTCAACTTCGCAAACTATGCATTCACACATCATAGCATTCACTTCATAAACATAATAATTCAAAATGCGACTCAATATGCGACTCAACTGTGCATATGCATGTGGTACCAATCGGAGCTTCAGCCCCCGTCACCAATTGCCCAATTCAGAGGCACAAGGCATAAGCCTTCGTCACTAGTTTGCCAATCCAAGCCGTCACAGAGTATGCATATGAAATGTGACTCGACAAACAAGACAACACAGCATACTCATCACAATCACATATCGTCACGAGGCATAAGCCTATATCACAATCCATTACCATTTATAGAGAATTCGGGGTGGACTTAGTGTGCCTTCCGTTGAAACAACTCGATGTAATCCTGGGAATGAACTGGTTGGAATTCAACCGTGTTCATATCAACTGCTTTGCAAAGACGGTAATTTTTCCTGAAGAGGTTAGTACTGATGATCTGGAAATGACAGCTAGACAGGTGAATGAGGCTATCGGAGATGGTGCAACAGTGTTTATGTTGTTCGCATTGAGGAATGTGAAAGAAAAAGTGGCGAGTAGCGAATTACCTGTGGTGTGTGAGTTTCCAGAAGTTTTTCCAGAAGATGTGAATGAATTACCACCGGAAAGAGAAGTGGAGTTTTCTATTGATTTGGTTCCGGGAACTAGTCCAGTGTCGATGGCACCGTATCGTATGTCATCGTCTGAATTGGCTGAACTGAAGAAGCAGTTAGAAGAATTGCTTGAGAAGAAATTCATTCGTCCTAGTGTTTCACCGTGAGTTGCGCCTGTGTTGCTGTGAAGAAGAAAGAGGGTTCAATGAGGCTGTGTGTGGATTACAGACAATTGAACAAGGTTACTATCAAGAATCGGTATCCATTGCCGAGGATTGATGATTTGATGGATCAGTTGCTTGGAGCGCGTGTGTTTAGCAAAATTGATCTGAGGTCTGGGTATCATTAGATACGTGTGAAAGATGACGATATTCAGAAGACTGCTTTTAGAACAAGGTATGGACATTACGAGTATTCTGTAATTCCGTTTGGAGTTACTAATGCACCTGGTGTCTTTATGGAATATATGAACAAGATCTTTCATCCTTATCTCGACAAGTTTGTAGTGGTATTTATTGATGATATCCTGATATATTCTAAGAGTGAGGAAGAACATGCGGAACATTTTAGAACTGTATTAGAGCTATTGAAAGAGAAGCAACTTTTTGCCAAACTGTCGAAGTGTGAATTTTGGTTGGAAGAGGTCAGTTTTCTTGGACATGTAATTTCTAAGAATGGTATTGATGTTGATCCTACAAAGATAGAAGCTGTATCTCAGTGGGAAGCTCCGAAGTCAGTGTCAGAGATTCGTAGTTTTCTTGGTCTTGCAGGTTACTACAGAAAGTTCATTGAAGGATTTTCAAAGTTAGCATTGCCGTTAACTAAACTAACCAGGAAGGGACAAGCTTTTATTTGGGATGCAAAGTGTGAAGAAGTATTCCGAGAACTGAAGAGGAGGTTGACTAGTGCTCCTATCTTGATTTTGCCGAATCCGAAAGAATCATTTATGGTCTATTGTGATGCATCGCTGATGGTTTTAGGTGGTGTATTGATGCAGAATCAACAAGTAGTCGCTTATGCGTCGAGACAACTCAAAGTGCATGTAAGGAATTATCCGACTCGTGATTTAGAGTTGGCAGCTGTGGTTTTCGTTTTGAAGCTATGGCGACACTATTTGTATGGTTTGAGATTTGAAGTATTCAATGATCATAAGAGCCTGAAGTATCTCTTTGATCAGAAAGAGCTGAATATGAGGCAGAGAAGGTGGTTAGAATTCCTTAAAGATTATGATTTTGGTTTGAATTACCATCCGGGTAAGGCAAACGTAGTTGCTGATGCATTGAGTAGGAAGACATTGCATATGTCCATGCTAATGGTGAAGGAATTGGATTTGATTAAACAATTCAGAGACTTGAGTTTAGTGTGCGAAGGTACTCCTACTAGTGTTAAATTGGGTATGCTGAAGCTGACTAGTGGTATTCTTGAAGAGATTAGAGAAGGTCGGAAAGCTGATGTTGAATTGATTGATAAGTTGACTTTGATCAACCAAGGCAAGAATGGTGAATTCAGAGTTGACGAGAACGGTATACTGAGGTTTAGTGACCGAGTTTGTGTTCCTGATATTGATGAACTCCGAAGGCGTATTTTAGAAGAAGGACACCGTAGTGGGTTAAGCATTCATCCTGGTGCTACCAAGATGTATCATGATTTGAAAAAGTTATTTGGGTGGTCTGGAATGAAGAAGGAAATTGCTGAGTTTGTGTATTCTTGTTTGACGTGTCAGAAGTCAAAAATTGAGCATCAGAAACCATATGGGTTTATGCAACCGATGTTTATTCCTGAGTGGAAGTGGGATAGCATATCAATGGATTTTGTGTCGGGTTTGCCGAGGACTGTCAGAAATTGTGAAGCTATCTGGGTCGTGGTGGACAGGTTGACGAAGTCTGCACATTTTATACCGGTGAGAATGGATTATCCGATGGAGAAGCTAGCTCAATTGTATATTGAGAAGATAGTGAGTCTGCATGGTATTCCTTCAAGTATTGTGTCAGACAGAGATCCGAGGTTTACGTCTAAGTTTTGGGAAGGTTTGCAGAAAGTTTTTGGTACTAAGCTGAGATTGAGTTCTGCTTATCATCCGCAGACTGATGGACAGACTGAGAGGACGATTCAGTCGTTAGAAGATCTGTTGAGAGCTTGTGTGTTGGAAAAAGGAGGTACTTGGGATAGTTATCTGCCTTTGATTGAGTTTACCTACAACAACAGTTATCATTCGAGTATCGGTATGGCTCCGTTTGAGGCTTTGTATCGTAGGAGGTGTAGGACGCCGTTGTGTTGGTATGAATCTGGTGAGAGTGTTGTGATTGGCCCAGAAATTGTACAACAGACTACAGAGAAGATTAAGATGATCCAAGAGAAGATGAAAGCTTCTCAGAATCGTCAGAAGAGTCATCATGACAAGAGGAGGAAAACACTTGAGTTTCAAGAGGGAGATCATGTGTTTATGAGAGTTACTCCTATGACGGGGATTGGTCGAGCATTGAAGTCAAAGAAGTTGACTCCACATTTTATTGGACCATTCCAAATTTCTGAAAGAGAGGAAGAAGTGGCTTATCGTATCGCTTTACCGCCGATGCTTGCAAATTTGCATGATGTATTTCATGTGTCTCAGTTGAGGAAATACATTTCGGATCCGTCCCATGTGATCCAAGTAGATAATGTACAGGTGAAAGACAACTTGACGGTTGAAACTTTACCTATGAGGATCGAAGATAGAAGGCTGAAGCAATTGCGTGGCAAGGAAATAGCTTTGGTCAGAGTAGCTTGGGGAGGACCGGCTGAGGGAAATGTTACCTGGGAGCTAGAGAGTCAGATGAAGGACTCTTATCCGGAACTTTTTTACCTGAGGTATGTTTTCTAGGACAAAAACTCTTTTAGTGGGGGAGAGTTGTAACACCCGTATAATTTTAATATTAATTTAATTGGAATATTGAATTAATAATTAGAATTATTAAGGATTTTGTGAAAATAATGAATAAATAATGGTTTATGGCATTTGGGCCATATGAAGAAATAGCAAAAGAAGGGGGGGTGATTTAATAATCCTTTTTACTAATTTTATTATTATTTTCATAAAACATTTGGATTTGGGAAACAAAGAAAGAACGTGAAAGAACAGAAGTTGGGAACGAGGAACGTGAAGGAGAACTGTAGAGGGAGAGACCAAGAACCAAGAAATTTGTCTAAGGTAAGGGGGGACTCTCCTTTTAATCTCTATTATTGTGTTATGGGTAATAGTGTGGATTGGGAATATTGTTTGGGTTCAATAGGTTCTATATTCTGGATTTTACAATTTGTGTTCATCATTTGATTTGAAATCTGGACATGTTAATCCCTAAATACTGAATAGATTTAGGTTATGATGAGTAAAATCGAATATAGAGTCATATGCTATTGATGTTGGATGAATTCTATGCTGTTTAGAAGGTAGAAATTATGGTTTGAGACCCAAATCGCAGGTTGAAACGAATAGATTCGCGATGAAGATGAATGGGTAAGTTGCAGGTTTTTGGAACTCCTGTCCATTCACGTATGGTACGCGTATGATACGCGTATGGGGGGTGTGGTACGCGTATGGTACGCTCCCCATGGTACATCAGAATGTGCCCTTCTGCTCATACGCGTATGGTGTCTGGCAGATACGCGTATGGCAGGCTAATACGCGTATGCATGTGTTTGTGTGGAAAAATGGACCTGTCCATACGCGTATGATACGCGTATGGTGTGTGTGTTGTGAAATTTTATCTCTGCTGGTACGCGTATGGTACGCGTATGGCCAGCGTGACTTGTAGATTTTGCTGTTTTGTGATTTTTGAATGTTAATGGCGTGTAACTTTCGAACTGACGAATCTGTATGATTTATTGTTATATGATTTTTATTGAATGATGCAATTGTATACATATACGAACATACTTGTTAATGATGATGATGATGAATGATGATGTATGAGTATAGATGATGCTACTCATGGTGAGATGATGATGTTGGTATGTTATATATATGTGTTTGCATGCATTCATAATCATTTGATGAGGGCTGTATCCTAATGATGAGGGGATATAGTGAAGGGCAACATATATGTACATACTTGTTAATTCAATTCCGCTCTGGTAGATGTAACACTGGGAACGCGTTGTTTTGGAGTTTTTATTATAACTCTTTTGTTTGTTGTTGTTTGAGTTTGATACATTAATGATGAATGTTGGCTTGATAATTCAATTCCGCTGTGTAAACATGATTTCATTTAATGAGTTATAATTTCAGATATTTCAGAGAATGCATGACATGTGCCGAACGTGTGTATTCTTTATTTTATGAATTGTGACACCTCTTGCATGTTACTCTGATCAATATTTGTTTAAATGCCGCGGGTTATTAGAGGGGTGTTATAATAGTGGTATCAGAGCATAGTCGATCGTTATGACCTGAGTCTTAGTGTCAGTCTTTCCTGTGTATGCGACTAATACGAGTTATTTGTCGATACTTTTGTTCTGACTGGTTGTTTGTGGTTAAGTAGAACAATGGCTGGAAGAGGAGGAAGAAATGATGATGCTATCGCTGAGGCTCTGGGCATGATTGCTGGTGTGCTTGGAGGAAATGCTGTATGAGCAGGGATTGGTGCTGAAAGGCAGTTGGGGAATTTTCAGAGGAACAATCCTCCATTGTTCAAAGGCACGCATGATCCTGAAGGCGCTCAGAAATGGCTCAAGGAGATCGAGAGGATTTTCAGAGTCATTGACTGTGCTGAGAATCTCAAAGTGAGGTATGGCACTCACATGTTATCTGAGGAGGCTGATGACTGGTGGTTGGCAATCAGAGCTGAACTGGATGCTGGTGGTACAACAATTACTTGTGCTATATTCAAAAGGGAATTTCTGAGGAGGTATTTTCTTGAGGATGTTAGAGGCAGAAAAGAGGTTGAATTTCTGGAGATGGTCCAAGGTAACATGACAGTACCAGAATATGCTGCAAAGTTTGTAGAGCTGGCAAAGTACTATGTGCATTATAACAATGATGAAGCCAGTGAGTTCTCAAAATGTGTCAAGTTTGAGAATGGCCTCCGTGATGAGATCAAGCATGGTATTATGTACCAGAGGATTCGGAGGTTTGTTGACTTAGTGGATTGCAGCAGGATTTTCGAAGAAGATAACATCAAGCTGAAGTCATCTCACTCTTGCGAGTTGGTTGACAGGAAGGGTGAGAAACAGATGGATAGAGGTAAGCCATATGGTAGAGGTAAACCTGCTGATTGGAAGAAACCCAATGGGGGAGATTCCAGTGCTCTTATCAGATGCTATAATTGTGGTGAGATGGGACATCGTAGGAACGAGTGTAAGCTTGATCAGAAGAAGTGTTACAAGTGCGACCCAGTGGGTCATATTGCTGTTGACTGCAAGAAGAGGGTTTGTTACAACTGTGGTGAAGAGGGTCACATAAGTCCGAATTGTCCTAAGCCAATGAAGAACCAATCAGGAGGAAAGGTTTTTGCTTTGACAGGGTCAGAGACTACTCCAGAAGACAAATTGATTAAAGGTACGTGTTTCATTCATGGCACACCTTTAGTTGCGATTATTGATACTGGAGCAACTCATTATTTTATTTCTTTGGATTGTGCTACGAGGTTAAATCTTGAGATATCTAACATAAATGGAAGTATGGTTATTGACACTCCTGCATCGGGTTCAGTAACTACTTCGTCTGCATGCTTGAATTGTCCAGTTGACATTTTTGGTAGAGAATTCGGGATGGACTTAGTGTGCTTTCCGTTGAAACAACTCGATGTAATCCTGGGAATGAACTGGTTGGAATTCAACCGTGTTCATATCAACTGCTTTGCAAAGACGGTAATTTTTCCTGAAGAGGTTAGTACTGATGATCTAGAAATGACAGCTAGACAGGTGAATGAGGCTATCGGAGATGGTGCAACAGTGTTTATGTTGTTCGCATTGAGGAATGTGAAAGAAAAAGTGGCGAGTAGCGAATTACCTGTGGTGTGTGAGTTTCCAGAAGTTTTTCCAGAAGATGTGAATGAATTACCACCGGAAAGAGAAGTGGAGTTTTCTATTGATTTGGTTCCGGGAACTAGTCCAGTGTCGATGGCACCGTATCGTATGTCACCATCTGAATTGGATGAACTGAAGAAGCAGTTAGAAGAATTGCTTGAGAAGAAATTCATTCGTCCTAGTGTTTCGCCGTGGGGTGCGCCTGTGTTGCTGTGAAGAAGAAAGAGGGTTCAATGAGGCTGTGTGTGGATTACAGACAATTGAACAAGGTTACTATCAAGAATCGGTATCCATTGTCGAGGATTGATGATTTGATGGATCAGTTGGTTGGAGCGCGTGTGTTTAGCAAAATTGATCTGAGGTCTTGGTATCATTAGATACGTGTGAAAGATGACGATATTCAGAAGACTGCTTTTAGAACAAGGTATGGACATTACGAGTATTCTGTAATTCCGTTTGGAGTTACTAATGCACCTGGTGTCTTTATGGAATATATGAACAAGATCTTTCATCCTTATCTCGAAAAGTTTGTAGTGGTATTTATTGATGATATCCTGATATATTCTAAGAATGAGGAAGAACATGCAGAACATCTTAGAACTGTATTAGAGCTATTGAAAGAGAAGCAACTTTTTGCCAAACTGTCGAAGTGTGAATTTTGGTTGGAAGAGGTCAGTTTTCTTGGTCATGTAATTTCTAAGAATGGTATTGCTGTTGATCCTACAAAGATAGAAGCTGTATCTCAGTGGGAAGCTCCGAAGTCAGTGTCAGAGATTCGTAGTTTTCTTGGTCTTGCAGGTTACTACAGAAAGGTCATTGAAGGATTTTCAAAGTTAGCATTGCCGTTAACTAAACTAACCAGGAAGGGACAAGCTTTTATTTGGGATGCAAAGTGTGAAGAATTATTCCAAGAACTGAAGAGGAGGTTGACTAGTGCTCCTATCTTGATTTTGCCGAATCCGAAAGAATCGTTTATGGTCTATTGTGATGCATCGCTGATGGTTTTAGGTGGTGTATTGATGCAGAATCAACAAGTAGTCGCTTATGCGTCGAGACAACTCAAAGTGCATGAAAGGAATTATCCGACTCGTGATTTAGAGTTGGCAGCTGTGGTTTTTGTTTTGAAGCTATGGCGACATTATTTGTATGGTTTGAGATTTGAAGTATTCAATGATCATAAGAGCCTGAAGTATCTCTTTGATTAGAAAGAGCTGAATATGAGGCAGAGAAGGTGGTTAGAATTCCTTAAAGATTATGATTTTGGTTTGAATTACCATCCGGGTAAGGCAAACGTAGTTGTTGATGCATTGAGTAGGAAGACATTGCATATGTCCATGCTAATGGTGAAGGAATTGGATTTGATTGAACAATTCAGAGACTTGAGTTTTGTGTGCGAAGGTACTCCTACTAGTGTTAAATTAGGTATGCTGAAGCTGACTAGTGGTATTCTTGAAGAGATTAGAGAAGGTCAGAAAGCTGATGTTGAATTGATTGATAAGTTGACTTTGATCAACCAAGGCAAGAATGGTGAATTCAGAGTTGACGAGAACGGTATACTGAGGTTTGGTGACCGAGTTTGTGTTCCTGATATTGATGAACTCCGAAGGCGTATTTAAGAAGAAGGACACCGTAGTGGGTTAAGCATTCATCCTGGTGCTACCAAGATGTATCATGATTTGAAAAAGTTATTTTGGTGGCCTGGAATGAAGAAGGAAATTGCTGAGTTTGTGTATTCTTGTTTGACGTGCCAGAAGTCAAAAATTGAGCATCAGAAACCATATGGGTTTATGCAAGCGATGTTTATTCCTGAGTGGAAGTGGGATAGCATATCAATGGATTTTGTGTCGGGTTTGCCGAGGACTGTCAGAAATTGTGAAGCTATCTGGGTCGTGGTGGACAGGTTGACGAAGTCTGCACATTTTATACCGGTGAGAATGGATTATCCGATGGAGAAGCTAGCTCAATTGTATATTGAGAAGATAGTGAGTCTGCATGGTATTCCTTCAAGTATCGTGTCAGACAGAGATCCGAGGTTTACGTCTAAGTTTTGGGAAGGTTTGCAGAAAGTTATTGGTACTAAGCTGAGATTGAGTTCTACTTATCATCCGCAGACTGATGGACAGACTGAGAGGACGATTCAGTCGTTAGAAGATCTGTTGAGAGCTTGTGTGTTGGAAAAAGGAGGTACTTGGGATAGTTATCTGCCTTTGATTGAGTTTACCTACAACAACAGTTATCATTCAAGTATCGGTATGGCTCCGTTTGAGGCTTTGTATGGTAGGAGGTGTAGGACGCCGTTGTGTTGGTACGAATCTGGCGAGAGTGCTGTGATTGGCCCAGAAATTGTACAACAAACTACAGAGAAGATTAAGATGATCCAAGAGAAGATGAAAGCTTCTCAGAGTCGTCAGAAGAGTTATCATGACAAGAGGAGGAAAACACTTGAGTTTCAAGAGGGAGATCATGTGTTTTTGAGAGTTACTCCTATGACGGGGATTGGTCGAGCATTGAAGTCAAAGAAGTTGACTCCACGTTTTATTGGACCATTCCAAATTTCTGAAAGAGAGGAAGAAGTGGCTTATCGTATCGCTTTACCGCCGATGCTTGCAAATTTGCATGATGTATTTCATGTGTCTAAGTTGAGGAAATACATTTCGGATCCGTCCCATGTGATCCAAGTAGATAATGTACAGGTGAAAGACAACTTGACGGTTGAAACTTTACCTGTGAGGATCGAAGATAGAAGGCTGAAGCAATTGCGTGGCAAGGAAATAGCTTTGGTCAGAGTAGCTTGGGGAGGACCGGCTGAGGGAAATGTTACCTGGGAGCTAGAGAGTCAGATGAAGGACTCTTATCCGGAACTTTTTACCTGAGGTATGTTTTCGAGGACGAAAACTCTTTTAGTGGGGGAGAGTTGTAACACCCGTATAATTTTAATATTAATTTAATTGGAATATTGAATTAATAATTAGAATTATTAAGGATTTTGTGAAAATAATGAATAAATAATGGTTTATGGCATTTGGGCCATATGAAGAAATAGTAAAAGAAGGGGGGGTGATTTAATAATCCTTTTTACTAATTTTATTATTATTTTCATAAAACATTTGGATTTGGGAAACAAAGAAAGAACGTGAAAGAACAGAAGTTGGGAACGAGGAACGTGAAGGAGAACTGTAGAGGGAGAGACCAAGAACCAAGAAATTTGTTTGAGGTAAGGGGGGACTCTCCGTTTAATCTCTATTATTGTGTTATGGGTAATAGTGTGGATTGGGAATATTGTTTGGGTTCAATAGGTTCTATATTCTGGATTTTACAATTTGTGTTCATCATTTGATTTGAAATCTGGACATGTTAATCCCTAAATACTGAATAGATTTAGGTTATGATGAGTAAAATCGAATATAGAGTCATAGGCTATTGATGTTGGATGAATTCTATGTTGTTTAGAAGGTAGAAATTATGGTTTGAGACCCAAATCGCAGGTTGAAACGAATGGATTCGCGATGAAGATGAATGGGTAAGTTGCAGGTTTTTGGAACTGCTGTCCATTCACGTATTGTACGCGTATGATACGCATATGGGGGGTGTGGTTCGCGTATGGTACGCTCCCCATGGTACATCAGAATGTGCCCTTCTGCTCATACGCGTATGGTACGCGTATGGTGTCTGGCAGATACGCGTATGGCAGGCTAATACGCGTATGCATGTGTTTGTGTGGAAAAATGGACCTGTCCATACGCGTATGATACGCGTATGGTGTGTGTGTTGTGAAATTTTATCTCTGCTGGTACGCGTATGGTACGCGTATGGCCAGCGTGACTTGTAGATTTTGTTGTTTTGTGATTTTTGAAGGTTAATGGCGTGTAACTTTCGAACTGACGAATCTGTAGGATTTATTGTTATATGATTTTTATTGAATGATGCAATTGTATACATATATGAACATACTTGTTAATGATGATGATGATGAATGATGATGTATGAGTATAGATGATGCTACTCATGGTGAGATGATGATGTTGGTATGTTATATATATGTGTTTGCATGCATTCATAATCATTTGATGAGGGTTGTATCCTAATGATGAGGGGATACAGTGAAGGGCAAGATTCCCATTGTGTGGAATATGTGCTGGCAGGGCCGTATCTGGATGATGATAGATCGGTCGGTGGATTTTTCCACTAGTGATGTTTGGTACCACATGCATAGTGTCAGTTTCATACATGTGCATGATTTGTTCTATAACATGATTATATATGTTATGTGATGACTTGTCTGTTTATCTGTGGATGTGTAATGATGGTTTGACTGAATATGAAACTATTGGGTGAATGATATATCTATGATATGTTATTATTTATGATGCAATAACATTGGTTAACTGTGATGAGACTCACCCTTACTTGTTGTCATTTCAGATTGAGGATAGCGGCGCGACTTGGTGAGGAATAGCTCATAAGTCGGTTTTTAGCTATAGTGTCGGCGTCATGCTCTGGTAGATGTAACACTGGGAACGCGTTGTTTTGGAGTTTTGATTATAACTCTTTTGTTTGTTGTTGTTTGAGTCTGATACATTAATGATGAATGTTGGCTTGATAATTCAATTCCACTGTGTAAACATGATTTCTTTTAATGAGTTATAATTTCGAATATTTCAGAGAATGCATGACATGTGCCGAACGTGTGTATTCTTTATTTTATGAATTGTGACACCTCTTGCATGTTACTCTGATTAATATTTGTTTAAATTCCGCGGGTTATTAGAGGGGTGTTACACTCAGGGCATGCGCAACACATAATCGCAGCTAAGTTATCTAAATTTTTTTTATTTTTCTTTTTTATTCAATCCTTTTTTATTATTTTATTATCCTCTTGTTTTTTTTCTTTCTCTTAATTGAAATTCTTTTAAAAATTAGTTCCTTTATGAAAAAATATTTTGATAATTATTTTAATTTAATTTAAATAATTAAAGTATTAATTTAGATTAACTTGTTAATTTAGAATAATAATTGAGGTTATTTTTGTTAATTTAGAAAAATAATAAAAAAAATATGTTTATTTGAATTTAAATCAATTTAATTATTATATTTTAGATTAATGGTTAGGGTTAATTTAATCGAAATCTAGTTTTTGTCGATTTAATTAATTAGGTTGAAAACCAATAATTAATTAATGTAAGGTTTTATTCCATTAACCATGGTTAACTTGTGCCCAAATCAGGGTTGTGAGGTTTATCGATAGATCCTCCATACACTAACCCTATTTCTTTTTATCATTGATTTTTAGGGTTAACCAAGATCCTCCAATTACGCGCCATATCAGATCAAAAGCTAAGTTTCTAACTCTTTCTTTGTTTAAATATCATTTTAATTCTTATTTTGCCTTTTGCCCAAAATAGGGTTTACTTCAAATTGTCAATGAATCCCTCTTACACTCACCCCTATTATTTTCCTTTTAATTTTCAGATTTGATCGAGGGTTCGAGGAAGATCAAGGCATTTAAGAATTTTGACTAATTATAGTTCCCTCTTATTTTCTGCCTTTTATTTCGCCTTCCCCGCAGGTGTTTATTGTAATAAGCGTAGGACTTTTATTTTTCTGCCTTTAATTCCTGCATTTTTAAACTGCGTGGTTAGTAATCTTAGGGAGTGCAAGCCTTGAACTAAATTAGATCACTAATTACAAGATAAATGTAATCGAAGTTAACCACGTGATTGTTGCACCCACACACCTTTAGGGTAATCCCTCTGGTTGCCTTGTTGCCTTATTACTGTTGCCTTGTTGCCTTATTGATAATGCCTTAAAATAGTCAAGTCCCTCGATTCCGAGGATACCTAAAGCAAATTTTGCCTTTAAAGTTATTGAAACTCCCTCGAGGTTGCCTTATAAAGAATGACTGTCCCTGTTGCTAAGGTATCCTCGCATGATGCCTAAAAATATTAAATGACTATTATATCCTTCCCTTAGACTACCTGCCCTCTTTATGGCAAGGGACAGTCTTATGGCGAACGATATCTCGATGACCCTTAATATCCAATTGAAAGACTTTCTGCCCTCCCATGGTATGGATAGACCCTTTCACCCTGAAAAGCTAAAAGGACAAATTTCAAAACTTAGGGTAGTTGCTACTAATTGCTTGCTCTAAATTCAAAATCTTTTTCCCACTCTTTTCAAAATCAAATTCAAAAAGACTACGCTTATTTACAAGCTAAAGTTCTTCTTCGAAATCTTTTCTTATTCACACAAACATTTCAAACAATTCAAAAGTGAGCTAAGCAATTAAGAGCCCATGGATAACCATGGATACAAAGGGTACTTTACACCTTCCCTTTGTATAACTTACCCCCCGTACTGAAAATCTTTTAAAAAGGTCTTTTTCTGTTCTTTTAGCCTTTCTATAAATTGGATAAAATAAAAGTCGGTGGCAACTCTTGCTTACCGCGACATTTCAAATAAAGTCAATTCACCGTATTACTGAACTGGCGACTCTGCTGGGGATATATTCGAATAAAAGAGGGGTTACCTTAAAGTTTAGGATTCACTTAAATGTTTTCACTTGTTTGATTTGATTGCTTTATTTTTTAAGGTTGTTTTGGGTATTCTGTTGTGTGAAAGATCCTACACCCGGATCTAGTGTACCTTAGGTATGTGGCAAGAGACCAAGGAGACTGTACGACATGTATCGTTATGGTTGATCTGGTGGCCACCGTTAGTGTGACGCTTTGGTTTGTCCTGATGGCCCTTGAACATGATTGAGGAGACATTTGGCTGCCGCGTGGTGTCGTTAAGCACTAATTTGCCCTTATAACCCTAGTTGAACTTGACTTTGGCCTATAGGATGTAGGGAGATGGATGGCTTTGGATTCCCGACTGAAGTCGGTTGATACTCGATGCTACACTCATTGAGATTGGACTCTAGGGATGTTTTTGGCTGGCCGATTGAGTGCCATGTTGAGATAATGCCTGCGAGAAAGATCAGGGATATGAGCACCATAGAACCCGGTTACTATTCTAGGACATGTTGAACCAACTAAACTTCAGTGGGGAGGGTACTTACCTATGGACTTCACACAAGCCTTTAAACCTAAGTACACTTGTGTGACTTAATTGTGCGTGCTACTAACCCTTTGATTTCCATGCAGGTTTTCTTGTAGGACTCGTTTGTCCTTACTACCTTACGTTTTGCCTGATGCATTTCACTCGCATAACATCATGACATCATAACATAGCATGTTAACTAACCCTTTCAAGGATCTTAGGAATTTAGGGCGCACAATTTTAGGTGCCATTATCAAGGACTAAATTCTCATCAAGGGGCAAGAGGATTTATTTTTCTCTGGCTATTTGTCTTCCAATTCAAAGACACCATACCTATCAAGGGGCAAGAGGATTTATTTTCCTCTAGCCATGTACCTTCAAATTAAGAAGTACAGGTATCCCGAATCAGAGGCTATGACCCACTGGATATGGTGAGCTTGATTCTCAAAGAAAGACATTCAAAGACAAAAGTTTGAATTCTTAGACAAAGACGCGACCAAATCATTTTCTAATGTTGCTAACTAAATTCCTAAAGATCCTTGAAAAGATTTCATTTGCATTCATAAAATCACATAAAACTAACTTTGCCTTTCAGATCGACCAACTGGTCAGACAAATACCATCAACAAATCAATCCCAATCAGATGAACATTCTAGAAGCTTGACCCCCAGACTTTTGAAACATTCCAATCAGATGAACATTCTGGAAGCTTGACCCCCAGACTTCTGAAACATTCCAATCAGATGAAAATTCCGGAACCTCGAACCCCAGATACTCTGAATCTCTACACCAGTTCCACAACAACGACGCAAGACAGACATGCCTAAGCGTCAATTCACCCAGATTAATATGTCACTGGCTCAGGCATTACAACACTTGTTAAAATCAGAGTTGATTGCTTTAAAGGATCCCCCGAAGAATCCTAGTACTTCTGCTCGTGGATATAGTCCCAATGCAAGGTGTGCATACCATTCCAATTGCCCTGGACATGATACGAATGATTGTTGGCCATTGAAAAATAAGATCCAAGACATGGTCGGTGCTGGTGAAATTGAGTTCAATCCTCCTAAGACCCCTATGGCGATCACTGCTCCCATGCCTAATCACGACAAGACTGATTAATGTCTAGAAGGATGAACTTTTTAATCATTAGACTTATTCTCATGCGCAATTTCTATTCTGTTTGTTTAAACATTCGACTCATGATAGACATTATCTGTTTTAATAATCATCATTAGTGCATTGCATATGTTTGTCTTGAATGAATTATTTCGCTATCACTCATTTTAAATTGTGTCTTTACTTTGCATATGTTTTGTGATATTTGACTCCTGCTAAAGCTGTATGCCTTTTGAGGGAGGATGAAGAAAACGATATGCAGCCTCATACAGTATGCTTTTGAACAGACTATGCTGATGATGTACATGCATTGTTTCGATTCCTAAACAGTGAAGATATAAGGTTGTTAATCCCTCGTCAACCCCTTTGAGCCTAAGAAGTATAAGTTTCTTTCTCATACAAATTAAACCCTTAATCACAACCTGGGGCAGGGTAGTTACTCAGTTAACTCAATTGTACTAGCTGTTGTTTATACAAATAATGATGGGTTCCCGCAATTAGTAAGTCATGCAGTCAATATTCACCAAAAAGAAAAGTTGTTAAGTCAAAACCTATAAAGGAGACTTACCGAAAATCAAACATCCCGCTGACTGTAATAAACAGTTCAGGCAAAAGGTAGGGATAACAAAGTCAAAAAGGAGGTTGCAAAAAAAATCCTCGACAAAAGAAAACATTTCAAAAGAGGTCACTACAAATCCTCGACCAAAGCAAAAAGAATTACAAAGAAGGACGACTGATTGTCCAAATAAACTTCTGGTGCTTCAACCACCATCAAATATCAATGTTACAACTTCAAGCTTTGCTAAGGCTTAAACGCAGAATTAACTGAGCATAGGATCGAAGAACATCACGAAGATTGGGAAGGGTACACATAAACTTTGAGCCATTATCCTTTGTTTCTTAAACCGTGAACCAAGCCACGATACAACCCTTGAAAGTCCTAACTGAAGCATGGTTAGTTCGAAAGCATACTGTCACCAAAAAGGTATCCTGACTCCTTAAGGTTTGCCATAAAAGCTGAGCTGATATCTCCTTTTACAAACATCACGTTTTATAAACATCATGCTTTTTACATCTTCTGTTTTAATGCTTTCAACAAAAAAATCAAGACAGACATACGCACTGCATCTCATGAATTCATTATTAACCATATTTTGCTACTTAATTTCGAATGTTAGCATCAGCAAGAATGTACACATGGTACGACTAATGACTAAAGGTCATCCTGACAGACAATCACTTCAGAAGCGACATCTCCTACAAGGGGCATGACATGTTTGTCCAATCAATCTGGGGCAATTTGGTCAAGATTCCAAGAATCTCTCAAGAATGCCAAACAATCAGGGGTATATACCCAAGCAGGTCTGAAGCTACTTCCCGATCAGTCAGGGGCATCACCTTAAGTCTATAAGAATTAGGGGCGTGTCACCCATAATACACGTCTTATAAGGTCCTCGCGAGGCGAATCTCTTCAAATTCCCTACTAGCTGGGGCAATAGCTATGCGAGGCATGTTCGACACTTCGATCAACACTCATTGGTGTGTCCTAATCAATACAAGTCCATAAATGACTGTACTATAATCATTGGGGCAATGTTCAAGGCATCTACGCCTTCCCACAGCGCCAGTTTTGCAGGAGCATATCCCCACAGAGTAATCATTAAGAAGATATCTTCAAATGTTCTCGTCCCAACAAAGACTTAGTTCCTCAATGGAGTTTACATCTTCGACACTGCCGGTTCCCCGACACTTTTCTCTTCTCTAAACAGGATTATTCATCTCTCTTATCCCCAGTCAGGGTACATCAAGATCAATCATTCAAATGGCTATCCCCAAGCAGAAATCACAAATCCCCAGCTGAGCATCTTCAAAACAAGATCGGACATCAAAATCAAAATGATATAGAGATTTATTTTCTCAATCAAGAAAAACAACTAATATACTCCAGATAGCATAAACCATTTTCATACATCATATATCATTACAATATTCATACATTGCATATGGTGTATCATGATAAACTCATGCACAAGATACAAATTTCTCATTTATTTTGAGAAACTCATCATGCATACATCATGACATTGCATAAAATTAATGTTGCTTTTTTAGTCTATTCCTACAAATCAAGTGAACATTATCTTCTAGATATAGTGCAAAGATAATCAAGTCAACAATTTAATTCAGACACTCATTCAAGACAGAGATTTAGTTCTGATACTTAATTTTGGATATCTTCCAAAGATAGTTCGGAAATAATCAAGACAGAGATTTAGTTCTGATACTTAGTTCCGGGTATTCTCCAGAAATAGTTCAGAGATAATCAAGATAATGATTTAGTTCTGATACTTAGTTCCGAGTATTCTCCAGAGATAGTTCAGAGATAATCAAGACAGAGATTTAGTTCTGATACTTAGTTCCAGGTATTCTCCAGAGATAGTTCAGAGATAATCAAGAGACATTCAAAGATCTAATTCTATCATCACGAACAGTGTAGACACGGTCATCCTTCCAAGGTCTAATTCAGTTACTACGAACGGTGCTGACACAATCAACATTCAAAGATCTAATTCTATCATTATGAATGGTGTAGACACGATCATCTTTCCAAGATCTAATTCAGTTACTACGAACGGTGCTGACACGATCAATCTCTAACAAACATTTCTCAATACATCGAGCTCAGATACAGCCTAACGTACGGCTCATTCTGGTACTTCTCAATACAAAGGATCCGATCTAACGCACGACCCATCCTTCATCCTAACGCACGGCTTTCCAGACATTAATCAAATGCAAATTGGATCCGGTCTAACGCACGACCCATCCTTCAGCCTAACACACGGCTTTCCAGACATTTATCAAATGCAAATTGGACCCGGTCTAATGCACGACCCATCCTTCAGCCTAACGCACGACTTTCCAGACATTTATCAAATGCAAATCGGATCCGGTCTAACATACGACCCATCCTTCAGCCTATCGCATGGTTTTCCAAACATCTAACAATACAAACTGGACCCAGTCTAATGTACGATTCGTCCTAAAAAGAATATCCTAACGTATGACTTACTTTGACATTTATCAATACAATGGATTCAGTCTAACGTACGACTCATCACAAGTATATCCCTCAGATACAATCTAACGTACGATGCATTTTGACTCTCAAGTCTATCAAGCTGGATGGCATCTCTAAGCCCATCTCCGAAAATACTCTGCCGGGATGGCATCTCTAAGCCCATCTCCGAAAATACTCTGCCTGGATGGCATCTCTAAGCCCATCTCCGAAAAGGTCCCTGCATCACCAATGGCAAATTTCTCGGTATTCTAGTGTTCAATCCTCTTCCACCTTCAGATTCTGACAGGCACACAAGCCAATCTACATCTTCAAGTGTAAGAAGATTGAACAGGGGAAGCTGTCATACCCCAAAATTTTCCCACCATATTTTCATACTCAAGCTCAGTTGAATATCAAAAGCTCAAGACTTGACTGAATGTACACTCTCCTAAACAACAACCCTCAAACTAGGGTTTTTATCTTCTTAAAGTAAAATCAATTTCTGATACCTCAAGCGAACTCCATGGCCTCTCATATGCCTCAAAAAATAATCACATCAAGTTTCAAGTTCTGATTCATAGGATTTCTCAGTCAAAAGCTCAGAAAGACAAAAGTCGACTAGGTTGACCTAAAAGTCAACCGTGGTCAAAGTACAGTCAAAACTCCTCATTTTTTGTCAACATCCTTATTTTGAAGTATCATTCATCATTTGATCAAATATTGATCATGATTCATCAAAGAAAGTTCAGAAATCAACAAAACTCAAAGCTTCTAAATTAGGGTTTTTGACCTAAAAGTCAACTGAACTTTGACCAGCCATAACTTTCACATGGAACATCATAAATTCTCCATCCAAAGCCTATTTTGAAGTAAATTTAATTCCCTACAACTTTGTCTCTCTAAAGCCAAGTCCAAAAATGCTTCATTTGAGAGATATGAGCTAATACATTACAGGTCCTTCTAGAAGCTTGCAAAAAGCAGTTTTTTGTCAGGAAGCATATCTTCAAGATAAAATTCTCAAATGCAAATTATGTTTCAAATTGGATTGTAGGGGACATCTTGAGCTTTCCAAAAAGTCCTAGAACACTTCGATACCATAAAAATTGAGGGAGATGTGCCTTGTCAAAGTTGGACAAATTAGAGAGAAAAATGTGAAATGAATATGGCCCAAAATGGATTTTCTTGCAAATGGGCTTAAGTTTTTAAGATCCAATCTTGGTTCCCAAATCATATAGAAGCTCCATGTCCGAATCCACGATCCTTTGATTTTTATTTTATTTTTTATTGAATTTTTGTTCATTAAAAATATGATTTAAGTCAAATAATTAAGAAAGTATAAAGAGATTTGATTGGGATTTGATTCTTAATCAATTTCAATCATCCAAATCTCCATATTTGCTTCAAAAATTCGTGGATGCAATATTGGTGGGAGAATGGAATGATTTTGGCCAAAATTAGGAATATTTTCAATCAAGTTCCAATAAAAAATGTTTCATACTCTATCATACTATTGACAAAGATCTGAATCCATATTGTTAATCTAATTTATTCCTATATATTCATACTACAATCCCAGACGAAAAAGGAGGATTTTGGCACCCAACAGAAGCCACAGTCGAGCACTTAAAGTTGGAAGAAAGTGGAATTTCGAATTCACGACACAGGCCGATTCAAAGAGTTTGAAGGATCAAAAGACATTCCTGAAGGTGCCCTGAAGCTTTTCCAGTCACTGTCGAGGCTGAAAATACTCAGGATCGTTCCCAGCAAGCCACGGTTTGCACACTTTTTTTTAAAGTTTGATTGTAGTGATTTACGCGTGATAAATATGGTTTGATTGTATATTCAGGCTCATAATCATGTTTGCAAGCTTTCTGGATGTGTTAATTGAGTTTTAAGTGTGCCGCACGCTCGCGAAAAAAAGAACAGAGTCACCACTAATATATTTATCCCATAAGGGAAAGGAATATCAGAAAACCTAACAAAGGAAGGAACAAGTTCTTGCAACCAGAGAATCTAGGTACGGGAGTCGGTTACGCAAGGGGAAGGTACTAGCACCCCTCGCGCCCATCGTACTCGATGGTATCCACCTATGTTTGTTTCTATCTAAAGGGTGCGTACTATGTCTATGTCTACATGCGAATGAATGCAAAAAGAAATACGGGGAAAAGAAGGAATTATTTACAATTGTGCTCGTTCAAGCCCCGCGACTTGATGCCTACGTATCCTTTTCAGGAATCAGAGCGCCGTAGTTCGGCTCACATGTTTCTGTTTGTTTTTGTGTTTTTTAGTTGGGCGGAGTTAACATTCGCGCTCTTGCATAAGGGGACGGCCTACGATGCATTCGAGCGGAAATAACGTTGCCCTTTAGAAAAAGAGAAGAGAGAGAGAGAGAGAGGTTGAGTGTTTCGAGGGGATCTCTTAAGCAAGAGAAGCTCGAGTTACTCTTTGGTTGGTGTTTTTTATGATTGGGAACTTCCACTCAAGTGATTCCCTAAAGCAAGGGAGACGAGAGCTTTCATTCCCTATTTATTGTTTTTCGACCTTTATTAGTGTTTTTTGGTGTTTTCTTGGTATTTTTTAAAGGGATTTTATTTTGATTATTTATTAGATGTTTTAGTGTTGTAAAAGAAAAAGAAATGATAAGGGGAGACTAGCCTAAGAATCATTCTAACCTAATAGTTACTGTTTTATGTACAAAGGAATATCTACCTAAAGGTTAACATGATAATGGAATCGATTCTAAAGGAGCGTACAAATGATATTAACAACATAGGCCAAAGTTATAGGCCGAAATTATTGTAAACACAAACATACAAAATTTAGCACAAAAACATATGGAAATGATACAAGAGAATAAAAGAAGCAATTCAAAAATTAACCTAAAATATACTATATTTTTATGGGTTTTTCATGTGTTAAGAGAATTCTAAATCAAACCTAAAATATACTAAAAATCCATTAATCCCGAAACTAACATTTTTAATGTTTTCTATGTTATTTTTTTTACTATCTAAAAATCGAAAAAATATTATGATGGTTTTTATTATCTAAAAAATCTAAGAAGAAATCGAGATCTAATATGTTTTTTTTAGTCAGGGGGTTTATGTGAAAATTAGTATTGCAGGGAGTAGAAGCGCAGGGCCCAAGGATGTTAGCCCAAAGATGATGTTTTTGTTGATTTTTGGCACAAATGATAGTGGTGCGTGGGCTTAAGGGGGTGAAATTCAGCATTTCATTTTACACATGGCCCAAGTTGTATTGATTCACTTTGTATCCAGATTTTATTTATTTAGAATTTTTATAAAAAAGAATATAACAAAAATTAAAAAGGAAAAAAAGAAAAGGGAATTAGGGCTTTAATGTGGCTATCCAGCTTCCTATTCAAACTCATCTCTCACTCATCGCTCTCCTCTTATCTCACAGTGGCGATGGCGCACCTCCGATGGAATTCAACGGCGCGCAACCGTAAATCTAACTGAGACTCCATTTTCCTCATTCGTCTCCTCTTTCAGAACTCTCTTCTCCGAATCAGTTCAAACATTAAACCTTACGTTTCATCTAAATGAAATCAGACTCGTCTCTTATCGAATCGAGCAATAGACTTAGGGTTTCCAATATGTTCAACACGTTCTTAGCATACGACATCAAGAAAAAGGTGTAAAGCTTTGAGGACTTACCTGATGTGCGAAGTGAGGTTAAAGATTGAGAAGGCCAGAGAGGAGGATCTGATAAACACCTGTGCGAAATAAACACAGGGAGGCAACGAAGTTCTTCAGGTAACTTCTTAAATTCTCTCTAATCTTGTGTTCAACGCTTCTTCTATTTCTTCTCCCTTTCCGAGTTTTGCGTGAACTGTTGAGTGATGATTAGCGAGAGAGTGAATCGTGTTGAGTGGTTTAGCACAAGCTTCGTTGAAGTTCTAATGATGAACTTCAACAGCCCTGAAATGTGTGTGTGGTGAGGTTAGGGACGAAGGTGAGGATGAGATGTAGAACATGGTAAATGCTGTGAAGGTGAGAGGAGAGTGTGGAAGATGAAGTGTGTATGTATGGTGAATGTTTAGAGATAGGAGAATGGGAGTGAAGTTGAAGATGGAGTGGTGAAGATGATGAATCTGGTGAAAATGGAGTGGTGATTACGCTGGAGATAGAGTTGAAAGGAAAAGTACTTCTAGAAGCTATCAGTTTCTGGAAAGTAATCAGATCTCCTGGTATAGCAAGAAGCAAGCAACAATAGCTCTATCTACAACAGAAGCAGAATATTTAGCTGCTGCTGGAAGTAGTACATAGATGCTGTGGATGAAAAGTCATCTAGAAGACTATCAGATATATGAGAGTAACATTCCTATATTCTGTGATAATACTTCTGCTATTTGTTTATCTAAAAATCCTATTTTACATTCTAAGGCTAAACATATAGAGATTAAACATCACTTTATTAGGGACTATGTTCAGAAGGGTGTTCTTTCTTTAAACTTTATAGATACTCTCTATCAATGGGCTGATATCTTTACCAAAACCCTTGCTGAAGATAGGTTTAAGTTCATTCTGAAGAGCATCAGTATGGATTTATGCCCAGAATGAAGTTTTTGAGATGATCTGATATGTGGATTAGTTTGAAGATTTTGCTTTATTTATTTTCATATTTTACCTATCAGATGTTCTGATTATGTATGTTCATATGGATACTCTGAATCTGTTATCACTAACGTTTCATGTATCTAAGTATGATTTAGAACTTCTGTTAAAGTAAAACAGCTGTCACCAGCTACCCTAAGATGATAACCACGTGTTCACTCATTTTGAAGGGACAAGCATGCATGCATTTGATGAGACTCCACCCTAGGTAACTGTGCAAATATTTTCAAATCTCACGCTATCTCCACTAACGTCTTTCATCATTAAATGTGATTGATTCATATTCTATAACTGTTGCATTCAGACTCTCATTGCATTTCATTTTCAAATCTGTGTCTTTATAAACTCATTCCATCCTCATTTTTTCTCTTTTCATTCCTTCATCATCTTCATTGTTTATGCATTTTTGCTCTCTCTTTCGTATCTACCAAAATTCCAAACCCAGAAAACTCATTCATCCATTAATGGCTTCTTCATCTTCTTTTCAACAATCTTCATCTTCTTCTCAGCAAGCACAACAACAACAACAACCAACAGTTAAACCTCCTCGGAAAACATGTCTCATTCCTACAACAGATTTGGAAGTTCTCAGTGAAACAATAGTAGATTTTGATAATCTTCAAGAACACAACTTCAATATCATGAACAATATGTTAGTTCAAGGCTGGGAAATATTCTTTGATCGACTCATTGGACCAGTTTACCCAGAGTTGGTGAAAGAATTTTGGAGTCACGCAACCCTAACTCCAAAAGCCATTCTCTATTTTGTTTTAGGCAAAGAGATATCTATCACTGAAAACCTAATTAGAAGGTTGCTGAAATTAGATAATTATTTTGGTGCTGCTGGAGCTATATAGGCAGAACAGATTGGGATGCTGTATATGCTAAAATCTTCGCATCTGGATAAAGTTCTACAAATATCAAGGATCTCAAGCCTCCATACAGAATATGGGCCAAGATCCTTCTGGGATGCATCTACCACATAAAAGCTTCTGTCTCTCCCAACTACATCAATCAAGATCAATAATATATTCTGTATTGTATTGGAAAAGGCCAGAGGGTGGATCTTCCATACATTCTGTTCATCCACATGTGGAATCATGTGAAGGACTCAAGAGACCCAACAAGGTTGAAATCTTAGAAGATCAAAAGAAACAGCATCCCTCTGGGAAGACTCGTTTCTTACATTCTGACAGAAAGTGGAATAGTTCAAGCTCTGCTATATGCTGGTACTGTTACGGATCTACAAGCAACATGTGGGAGCACTATGAATGCTCACACTCTGAATATATGAAACTGATTGAGACCATTGCCTCTCCTCCCAGAGTGATAAGTGAGATTCTATTCAGAAGGGTTCGTGTTCATGATGACTTTGGGTTGTTCTTCAAGAATGAACATCCAGACTCAATTATCTTCTATCTGGAATCTTGCTTAAGAGATTGCTCCGGGTTTGATCCAGCATGGTTAAGTGACAGAGTTCTTCCAAAAAATAGCCAATCCTTCTCCATATAAGAAAAAGGAGAAGAAGAGAAAGTCTGCTGGAGATGGACCTTCAAAGCCTCTGAAGAAAAAGAAGAAGACTTCAGGTATTTCTATCACCGAGTCTGTACCTATTTCTGTTAATATTTCTGATAACATATCAACAGAACATCAACCAAAAAATCAACCTGCCTCTGACCATCCTGTTCATGACCATCTCAAGGCACCTCAATCATCTGAATCTATTAGGAACCAGATCAACCTCCCTCTGACATAGATAACATAGATACCTCTATTCTTCATGCTGGCTATGAACCAGATCAACCACCAGAATAACAACAATCTAAATCCACTAAATCTCAACCTTCTGCTTCTGCCAAATCCAAAGGCAAACAGCCTATCAACTCCTCTGAACCTATTCTTAATCCACAACCTATGAACACCATCTTTCCACCTCTTCCAAATGAAAACATTTTCTCCTCTGCTCAACTCACACATTCTAAACCTCCACCCACAACCCACGTCTCCATTATCTGAACCCCCACCAGAAGTTGACATTCTTGTTTTTTGTAACTTCTCTGACCCTTCATCATCATCAACATCATCTGACTCCTTCTTTCGCAAACCTCGCCCCTTTGAACCTACCTCCCAAAATCCCTCATCTCCACCAGTTATTGTAGTCTTAGACTCTGACAACGAAGCAGAATCTACACCCCTCCCATCCTCTTTAAACACCTCTCTTTTGTTTGAAAGACCATCTGAACCCTATCACATCTCCCACCCAGAAGAACCAATAACCATCATCAGAACCACCCCACCCTTACCTTCTGTTGATATGCGTTTTGAATTATTAAAACACAATGTATGGACATGGTTAGATTATCTAAAGGTTGCCCATGACTCCAAGCTGGATCATGTGGCTGCTGAAAAGCTCTAGAAGGCTTTCCTTGAAGATGTGCCAATAGACTTTCTGGATCTCGAGACTGACTGTCTAGCTGCTGCTCCTGGTCCTTTTGGACTGGCTCTAGAATATGGTGATGGAAAGTATTTTCATCCCATCGTGTATTGGAAGCCTCTGGAGAAAGCTCCATTTGTTGATGAGATGGAAGTAGAATTTGATGATATGGATATTGATAATCCTTTGCTCATGGTAGTATAGACTCCGAAGAAGCCTCTGGTTGCTTCTGAGGAATTTAAAGTTCTGACTGGAGACATGGAGACGCTGTTTGAATGGTTCAAAGAGAACCCTGTTGCTGATCAGCTTATTCCAGCCTCTGCTCCAACTGCAGTCCCTTCAAGTTCTACAGTGTTGGATACTCTGAAGGAACTTCAGTAGAATCAGGCAACGGTATTCAGTCATCTAGCAAAGCAAGAAGAAAAAAATGATGAGTTCAAGACTTGGATGCAAATATCTGAAGAATCTTCCAAGAAGCAGGCAGAAGACACTGCTGAGATCAAGAATCTGCTAGCAGCCTTAGCCTCTAAGCTTACCCAGTCTTAGTCTGTGTCTTGTGTCTTAGTAGTTTTCTTTGTTTTTTGCATCTGTTTGATTATCCATTGCATCTGCTTTGTACTTCTCTCTGAATTATCAATGAAATTGCTTTCTTCATCTTTATGTGTCTTTCATCTGAATCTTTTATGCTTTTTGATGTTATGACAAAAAGGGGGAGAAACGTATTCTTTGAATTGATTTATTATAGCAGTTGCTGGGCTTGAGTCTCAACATTCCTAACAAAAATTACAAATTTTTTTGTCTCTGATAGTTTTGCAGGAATATGATACTCTGAACAAGCTCAAAAGGGGAGAAACGCATCTTGAGAAAATCTTTCAAAGATTTGAAGCAAACATAGCTTAATGCTCGGATACAAGAAATTGCAAGGATCTGAAGCAATATACTCTGATCCTCTGATAAGCTAAGTTCTCTAAAGAAAAATTCAAAGTTTGAAGCTGTCCAATGGAAGCTCTGAAAGAAAGCTCTGAACCATCTAAAGATAAAGTTCAACGTGAAAGTCTCGTCTGAAATGGAAAATACTCAGGGAAGTCTTTTATTTATAAATTCTTCTAGTATTAATTTCAGGGGGAGATTGTTAATCTCAGGGGGGAGACATATTCACACACTCTAATTAATATGCTTTTATGCTATATCTGTCTATTGGCTTTTTCGTTTGATATTCTGGATACAAATTCATATCAATTTTTTATGTTTTTGTCATCATCAAAAAGGGGAAGATTGTTAGAACATGAAATGTTCTGATCAATATTTCTAGTTTTGATGATAACATTATATATGAATTTTGTATAAGACAATGTGGTACTCTAATCATTCATGTTTTCCATTTCAGGAAAAGTCAAAAAGAGTATGCACAAAATCATCATTCAGGAGCTCTGACCTAGAAGATCTGGATGGCTTCATCAGAACATGGTCTGGAAGACATCAGAAGATGTTCCTAAGGAAATCAGAACATGGTGTCATACCCTAATTTTTGACCCCCCTGAGATGACATATCTTCAGGATTTTCATCAGGTCAAAGCAAGTACCCAGAGCAGTCACTTCTTCATCTGGCATTTAATCAAGGATGTTCAAAGACAAGAAAACTCAGGCAAAGGATCAATCAATAGAAGGATTGGTCTCTAAACAATCATAGGGCTCAAAATATTCACTTTTATATTCACCTATGATTGATTAGACACCCAGTCATCTGAGTACAGGTTTACTCAGGTCACCAGACTAGGGTTTTTGAGCCTATCAAGGACTGAAATCAGGGATCACCTTTGGGAAACCCTAAAAAGCTCCAAGACATCTATTAAAGACTTCAATCATCTTCAAATGATCCATACAATAAGATCCACTGGACATCACACCTCAATTCAAGACCTACAGTCATCATTTTCATCTGGTCGACAATTAGGGTTTTTGACCTAATTCACCAGGATAGTTGACTTTTAATCAGGGCATGGATCCAAAACTCAAGACATGATTCAAGAACCTCTACTACCTCAATATAACCCATTTACATCACTCATTTGAGGAGAAGATCTTAATTCCACACAAAAGTACAAAATCTCACTTTTTTTGGAAAAAGTCAACTGTATGGGATCACCTTTGACTTTTAAGATTTTTGGTCAAACCATGACTTTCAAAGATCAAAATCATCAATATATGGATATTAAAGTCATTTGACCAAAGAAATTCAAGAAGAATCATCAAGGAGCAAAAAGTCGGGAATTAGGGTTTTTGAGGGCATTGTGGGAACTCAAAATTTCACCTACACAACATAAAAAACTTCCAACATGAAAGTTGTAGATCTTGCAAAATAAAACAACATCTTACATAGGAACTTTTTTCAAAAGATCAACCATTTAAGAGATTTGGAATTTTAAAGCTTTAGGTTATAAAAACTTAGAAATTTTTCTAAGTGTTTTAACCTAGTTTTCATCCAACTTTGGGCTCATTTTTCACAATTTTCCCAAATTATTCTGAAGAAACCCCAAACTAATGATTTGAAGTAGATGTTTAGGGCTTTCCAAATTGTGCTCAACCTTCTCCAAATTCATTTTGAGCTAGGAGTTATGCTTGTTCAAAGTTGGCACCATGAAGTAAAATTATAGGTCATGCATCATTTTTGAACTTTGCAATTTTGTGCACATGACCTCACTTATGGATGCTACACGACCCATAACACATCTGAAAACATGCCATGCATTCATTTCCACCATGACATGAGAATTGAGGAAGATTCCCAAAACAAGAACATGTGATTATGTAATGATTACATTTGGGAATTTATGGCAAATTGATGAATCACCCAAGGAATCTTCTCACCAACCAATTAGAGCTCACTCTGCATCAGAAATGTTCCCTAAGATCAGATAGGATCAATGGATGGAGGGCTGGCTCGAAATTGCAATGATCACTCTTGGATATTCCTTGAAATTTCTTCATGGCTAAGAAACCAAACTCACTTCACTAAGCAAGCTCACTATACACAATTGCTCTGAATCAATTGCCTATAAATAGAGGGCTCTTTCTCATTCAGAAAACACACCAAAGCAACCATATTCCTTGCTTTCTCTTTCTCTTCTCATGCTTATGGTTTTTCAAAGTTCTTTGGCAAGAAGAATCGTTTTCTTCAAACCAGAGCTTATCTTTGGAAAGTAAGCATTCTAACATCTCAAAGGGGTTCATTTGAGGTGATCCAAGCACCTGGATCACTTCTGTAAGTGGAGGACCGCCATTGTTGTTCTCACTTTGGAGTTGTTGCAGTTGGAGTTACATAGAGCAATTCAGAAGGTTTCCAACAAAGCCAAGCATCCAGACGTGTTCCTCAGGTCATAGTGAAGCTATTCAAATGGTTGCAGCTCATTTGTAACTCAAGATTCATCACTCTCCATGTCCACTTGAAGCTCAAATCGAGGGAGGTCCATAGAGCAATTCAGGAGAATTGAAGTTACAATAAGCATTCAGTTAGCATCACTGAGTCCCAAGGAAGCTTTTAGGATCATTCATACAAGCCCAGGTGCTATCTATCATCCTCACGACCTCCATTTTCAGAGGTAAGTTTCTGAACTCTATCTCTTTAATTTTAAGTACTCTTTGTGATAAAGCTCGATTCTATCTTGTTCAGCATCATCAGAGGATTGAAAACCCTCTATCATCATTCATTTATTCATCTTGTTTGTCATTTAATTTCAAATTTAGGGTTCATGTGTTCTTAGAGTTCTCTGAGAAATTAGGTAGCTATAGTTAATATAAATAAATGTTAGTTACATATCCGGGTTCGTGAGGAAATTTAGAGCAAGATTGATGTTTACATCATGCCATTTAGTTGAGAAACCAGAGAGTTAGAAATTTGAAAATCTTTGAGCTCGAGGAAGAAGATGACTATGGTGGCGCGCGAAATTCAAATCCATGGGCTAGGTTTATTTTATTTTGAATGGTGTGCGTTTTATAAACGAATTCATCGTTTTCCCTAGTGGCCTCACATACGCCCTTAGTCTCCTCATGCCTCAAGTATGGGGTTCGAATCCCCCTCGCCCCAGACCTTTTTGATTCTTTTATTTTTCAATGATTTACCACTTGTTTTGAAACATAACCAAATGGGTGTGTGTTATAATCACCAAGCGCGCGTTAGCTCAGTGGTGTTATTTTGAGCTGGTGACTTAGAGGGCGTGTGTTCAAACCTTGGAGGAGACAAACCCAATTTTTTACCACTATTTTTCTTTGTTTTATTCACAAACTTCACACAATTATTTAACCTATCAAAAATATCCATTTTCACCTCATTTTTCACATACTTGTTATTTAATATATCTATTTTGTGAATAATCAAAAAAATCATAAAAATATTATTTATTTCATATATTTTTATTAGGTTTAAAATAGTATGTTTTAAGTGTTTTCTTAAATGCTTTGAGAATATATATATTCATTTTGTTTTAACCTAATTATTTTGTGAATAACTTTATGATAAAACCCTAAATTATTTAGGTATTAATTAGGTATAGATTTCATCTTTGTCTTAATTAAGTTGACTTTTGTCAATATTCAAAACTGTTTTCAGTCTCCGATTAAATAGATGATTAAGGTTTTCAAACAACAAAACCTTATATCATTTCAGATCATTTTTAACTGTTTTCATAAACAGTAAATCTTCTTTTTTTATATGGGCCTCTAATAGAGTGTAAGTCCCAACACCTTTTTCTTTTCATAGTTTGTTTTTCAAAACTGTATTTACAAAATCTTCTTTCTGTTTTCAAAATATTCTTCTGGTATTTGAAGGGCATTATTCCCGGTGAAACTCTTCAGATACCTATGTGACCTATGTCCATCTTCACTTCTTCTGTTTTCAAAAGAAACATTAACTGTTTATCATATATATATATATTCAACTATTATCCATCAATTACTGGTAAGGCTTTGTACATACTTCTTCAAAGGCCTCCACTCCATCCAAGTTAGGCTTTACAAGCTTTCAATTTACAGTCTTTATTTAAATTACTGTCAAATATAAACCGTGCATATATTTGTTTAGAACTACGTCTGAGTGTAAACCTTAGGACAGTTAAACTATATATATATATATATATATATATATTATAGGAATATGACCTAGGATTGAGAATGTCTTCCTGGTGAAGGCTCTTTCCTAATTAGAGATCTGTAGTTCAAACCCCCAAGATGAATTATTCCCGGTAAAACATCTTGGCAAAAACCTTAGAATCCAAAAAATAGGACACATCCACCCAAAGAGGAATTATTCTCGGTGAAACATCTTACCCATTTGCTTAAAGCCAAAATAAGTTCAAAACCACATAGCTTTCTCTTGTGCTATAACAAGGACCCTCGATGACCCTCGATTAGCCTCCTCTTGGGCTTTGTACAAGGACCCACATGCTTCTTAAAAGCATTTCCAGCTTCCTCTTGAGCTTTTATACAAGGACCCACCAGGTTTCTTATAAACATAGGAACAGGTCTTTAGTCACCTTTTAACCTACCCTGGTGAGTTTCTTCCAATTTAAACCAGACTTTAAACAAGCTAAGTTTGTCTCAATTTTACATTGAGTACACCTTTTGGAATGAGAGACATGGACAGTCTCTGTCACCCTTATCTTCATTAATCTTCCTTAGTAGAGTCTAGGATCCATGTTTGCTTATCCTCAGTCAGAGGCAGCCTTCATCTTGGGCTTTAAACAAGAAGTCTCCACTAGATAATCTTTCTGCCAATCATTTTAACAAAAACCCCTGGAAAGGGTTAGCCTCCAAAGTCAATTAATAAAAACCTGTTTAAAATAATAAAACCCCTGGAAAGGGTTAGCCTCCAAAATCATTCTTTCATCTTAATAAAACCCCCTGGAAAGGGTTAGCCTCCAAAATCACTTCTTCAAAAACCAAAGATTCATTTCTCTTAGGAGATAATTTCCCCAAAAGAGTCAAAACCCCTGGAAAGGGTTAGCTTCCAAAAATCATTATTTTCAAAAGATAAACTCACCAGCTGAGTCAAAACCCCTGGAAAGGGTTAGCTTCCAAAAAAAATCAGTCTTTTAATAAATAAACCCTTCAGTAGGGTCAAAACCCAACAAAAACAGTTAGCCTCAACCTTGGGCTTCATACAAGGCACCAAAACAATAAAACTCCCCTGTTAATAGTCAGCCTCAACCTTGGGCATTGTGCAAGGCAGATAATAGAGTCTCCCCAGTGAGTCCTTCATCATTCAGGTAGCCACAACCTTGGGCTTTGTACAAGGCAGATAAACCATACTTCATGTGTCAAAGATTCCTAACATCTAGGATCTTTTCCCTATTAGAGTCATTCATACTCAGTCAGCCACAACCTTGGGCTTTGTACAAGGCAGAAAATAATATTTTTTCTTGCTAGAGTCAGCCTCAATTCTGGGCTTTGTACAGAATACAAAAATTCCTTGTAATTAACCCCCAGTGGAGTCATCTCCCAGAGTCAATAAATAATACATTAATCAAAAAGCCTCAAGCTTGGGCCTCATACAAGCCAGTTAAAAATCAAATCTTTTATACAGTAGATAGACATAGCTTATCTCTATAGAGAGATTTTTCCTCTATCTCACCACATTCAAACAAACAAACATTACATTTCATTTTAATCAAGTCTCCCATTTAGGATTTTGAAAGACATGAGCTGGCAGTAAAACCCAGACATGTGGTAACTTTCCCTAATTTGGATGAGCATCTTTCTTTCATTTAAGAGGCATTTGACTGGTATACTTGCACATACACAAGTAAGGTCCCCCTCTTGAATGAAATGAATTCAGTTATTCTGTCACTCTTTTAATGTTTGTGGTGGAATAGTAGAAATACCTCTTTATAAAGATGACTTCATGTCTCTTTACTGTAAACAGAGATTTAATTCAAGCTTCAACCTTGAGCTTCAAGCAAGGCACCCAAAAATAATTAATAATTAATTAGTTCCCCGAACTACATTAAGCTCTGTCTTCCATTAGGGATATGTAGGCATGAGGTTCACAAGGAATCTCAGCGAGCTAATAAAATACCAAAAAATAGTCTGTCTGTCTGTCTTTCTTTTATTCAATTCAATTCCTTCTCCTAATACAAAGGAGAAACTTTCCCAATAATCATTAGCAGCACAAACACATTTAGACACAGAGAAGGTTCTTGTAGAGTACTACAAATATGTAGGGTGCTTAAACTCTTCCCTATGTATAACCGACCTCCCGGACTCCAGAATTTCTAGTCTAGGTGAATCCCCACACTCAGCAAACTCCTAGGGTTTAGTTGAGATATTTTTTTCCCTTTCCTACTTGTAGGACAATAAGAAAGTTCGTGTGATATCGTAGGAAGAACTGAAACAAAATTCATCCCACCACGGGCGCATTCTCCTTCCAAATTTCGCGTGAAGGGTCTAGCGTGCCGTCCTCCCAAGTGAAACGGGGAGGTAAAAAAAACGACAACCACACATGGTCTTAAAGGCATCAGAAGATGAAAGTCAGAAGCAAAGCTCTGAAGATTTGATGGTATCACACTACAAAGAACTTCCAAGGTCTGATGACTGAAGTTGCATCTGCACCAACACTGAAGACTCTGATATTCAAACTTCATTCTAACATTCTGAGTCCAGAAGCAAGTACAAGATGAAAAGGCTACAATGTCAAATCTGTGTGACTGACAAAAGGAACGTTAGAAGCTACAAAAGGCAAAGTCAGCAAGAGTAGTTGAAGCATGGCTCGAGGTAGTTGACAAAAGAGTGAAACACTAAATGCCACAATGTTCTATTCACGTAAAGCATTACATGCTACTCAACGGTCACATTTCTCACTGCCTATATAAGAGAAGTTTTGATGTTGAAGCAACAACAACTCTCGCTCTAAGTAACCTTACGCTGCCAAATTATCTCTAAACGTTATCACACAAAAACAGCAAAGAAACTTCATCTTCAACCACACCACTTGTAATATCTTAGTGAGTGTTAGAACTTAATCTTGAGAGAAAAATCACTTGGTGATTATAGCTTATTAAGAAGCACTTTAATCTCTTGTATTATTGTTTACTTTTGTAAAAGGAATTTCCTAGAGTGATCAAGTTGTGATCGGTATACTTTAGAAGACTTAGAAGTTGTCTAAGTGGAAAACCATTATAATCAAGGTTGATTAGTGGATTAAATCCTCAGTTGAGGTAAATCACTCTGTAAGAAATGGACTGAAGTAGTTTGGTTAACAACGAACCAGGATAAAAATATCTGTGTGATTAATTTTTATCTGCCATTTTTAGAAACGACCCTTATTCAATCCTCCCCTTTTTATGTGTTTTTCACTCCTTCATTATTAACAAGATACGTTCTTACATTAGCAATTTTATGTGGATAGATAACATAAGAAATAGAAAGATGATTATTACATCTTGAAGGGTTATTTTTTCACCTTTGTCTAAAGAAGGTATTGGTATGAGAGTTATTAAGATAATAAAGAAAGGAAGTGTCTGAGTTACCACAATATTGTAAAAGTGTTAGACTAACTCATAAGTTACTAAGGAAATTATGGTACAATCACCACATATTTTTAAAAACCCTCTCATTTTATGAAAATCACTAGAAAATGTTTTCTGCAAGTAGTTAATTGGTTACTAGCTCAAATAGTTCTTTATGAGTTCAATTTACACTAGATAATGGACTAGCAAATTAGGGTTAATCGATTAATTATTTTTTAATGTATCATAATCGACTATTATGGATTAGCCAATTAGTGACAGTGCAATTTGAAAAAATTCCATTTTTATACTACATAATTGATTATGTGATGTGCATAATCAATTGTAGATATTAAAAAAGTTATGGGTCATTTTCCTTTTTGAGCTACATTTTCTCGTATAAAAGGAAGGAATCTCCTCATTATATACATACTAGATTTCATATTTTAATCATCCCTTTCTTATTCACGTCTCTCTCTTCTCTCTCTCTCTCTCTCCCTCTCTCCCCCCCTCTCTCTCTCTCTCTCTCTCTCTCTCTCTCTCTTTATTTATATATATATATATATATCAATCCCTCTCCGTCTCTTATTTTATTTCACTAAAAGTTTCCTTAATGCCTTTTTGAGTGAAATATACTTGTGAGGTTTTTTGTTTTGTACTAGTGTTCACCTTTTTTATCAAGAGTGTGTTTCTCCTTTTTGGTTGTTGAGGTTTATCCATGTCAAACCCCTTGTTTGGTTTTTTAGATCATTTGGTCAACATATAATTTCTTGGTTTATGAGCTTAGCTTATCAAAACTCCACCTGATTTAAGGGATTAACCTGTTAAAATTTCTAAGTCGATTGTAATAAGTTTTTTGGGCATAACCTCATAAAATCTCAAAAGATATTATTAGTGGAACTCTCGAGAAGTTTTTCTTAAGAAGAGGACTAGGACAAGAGATCGATTGAACCTTTATAAATCCTTGTGCAATATCTCTAACCTCTCTCTCCTCCTCCTCCTCCCTCTCTCTATCTCTCTATCTCTCTCCTTTCATATACTTTTCTTTACTTTTATGTAATTTTGATCTTTTCATTTTAACTATACTAACTAAAATTCCTTTTTTTTAAGTCATAAACTTTAAATTATTCACGAATTTGGAATATCATAGTTCGCTCACTCTTGTAAGTATAAGAGTGCGCCTAAGAGGAGAGGTGAATTAGGACTTTGAAGATTTATCGGGTTTTAGAAACAAGTTGTTCTTATTTTTCTGGTTTGGTGAAAGAGTTTAGAAATGTGTTACTTTCTTTCATGGTTATGATTTGTGAAAGGAAAATGCGAAAAAAGTAAAGAACACAATGATGTATACTGGTTCCCCTCACAGTCCGAGAGTACTCCAGTCCCCTTTCAACATGAAAGAGATTTTACTATTGTTTGCGACTTACACAAGACAAACCAAACACCAGGAACAATCCTACTGGATTTTCACTAAGTACACTAAGAGAACAATCCTTTCTTAATGACTCGCTCGTTTCCAACAATTATGAACAACCAGATTTCAACCACCAAGAACAATCCTCTTGGATTTACTAAATTGATTATGAGAAAAATCCTCTCACTAATAAAAAACCTTTGCTTCCAACAATCCTGGATAGCAAGTCAATAATAACCAAATATATTTGAGTAGTAATGTTGATGAACATAAATCAATCACTAAGATTGATCTTCTCTTCCAAACAAGCAATTTATGATGAAAATATAGTGCTCAAGTGTTTATGAGAAAGATATGAATTTTCTATAACGTTATGAACATACATCTAGAAAATTCTTTATGAAATATTAAGAACAAAAACACTTGTTTGAAAATTTGAGTGAAAAAAATATGATGTTAAATTGCAATGGAAGAGGTGATTTTTAATTTGAAATATCATATATTTATAAGTGCATAACACCTCTATGAAACAGGGTAAACTTTGAGACATTTTCATGAAGGTTTACAATATTTTAAAATAACAATGGTTCATTAAAAAACATTGCAATTCAAAAGTGAATGCCCTACACTTGAAAAGAAGAATAAATACTTCAAGAGAAATAAGGATAAAAAGTCAAAGAAAGCATATATAGCATGGGAAGATAATGAAGTATGTTCATCTTCCAATTCCAAAAGGAAAGAATATGAAAATCTAGCATTTATGGCTTCACACTATTCAGATGATGAAGACGATGTGGTTAGTATTTAATTTTCTATTTATGATCATGATGCACATGGTGCCATAAACGAACTATTAAATGAATGCAAAATAATATATAGAACCATATCAACATAAGAGAAACAAATCAAATCTCTTGAAGAGAAAATTGATACTATGCAAAAAACTTTCGAGATTGAAAAGAAACAATATGTTTATAAATAAAAACAAAAACTTACATGTAAAAATTGAGAATCACTTTCTTTTCAAATTGTGCAATTAAAAAGAGTCCTTGAAAGATATGAAAAAGGAAAAATTTATTTAGAGGGTGTCCTTAGTCAACAAAGGTATTCTAATGATAAAAGTGGGCTTGGTTATTTAAATTTTACGAAACCAAGTTCTAACAAAATCATTTTTGTTAAATCTAGTGACCAAACATCCCAAGAGAAATTTAACAAGTCTAAAGTGGTTCATCACCATCCTAAGAAAAGATTTTCTAAAAAGAAACCTTATGTTCCTAGATATAGAAGTAATTTTGTTCCTACATATTTTTATTGTGGTATAAGTGGCCATACACCTAATGCTTGCTATGTTAGAAATTTTAGTGTGGCAAGTGGTCATTATGTGTGGGCTATGAAATGAACTAACTATGATGGACCCAAAGCACACTGGGTTCCAAATCAAACTTAATTTATTTTGTAGGTTTGCTTGAGGACCGCTTAAAATCTATGATGTTTTAATATGTGGTGGTTCTAAGCATTTGATGGGAGACATAAAGTAAATTTCAAATCTAGTTTAAAAGTCCAAGGATTATTTCATATGGGGAATAACTTATAGGAAGAATTCTTGGCATTGGCAAAGTTGGAGCAATAAATTTCACAACCAATTGAAGATGTAATTTATGTTGAAAGACTAAAGCAAAATCTTCTAAGCAAAAATCAACTTTGTGACAAAGGCTTTAAAATAATATTCACCAAAGATGAATGCTTGATGAAGTCATTCATGAGGTAAAACTCATAGGAAAATAAGTAATATTTTTCATGATTTATTTAAATAATTTATTTTTCCCATCCTTTTTGCTAATGACAAAGGGGGAGAAGATATATATGTGTATGTGTATGCTTGTCTCTAACTATTGCAGCCTAAAAGAAAGATGTAAAAGTATATATGAATAAAAAATCTATATGAATCAAGGGAGAGCTTTGATCAAGGGGTAGTTATCAAAGATAGGGGAAGCATTCACATAAGAGATTCAAGCATCCCAACTTTTAATTTGCTTGTCATCATCGAAAAGGGGGAGAATGTGAAGTCAAGACTCTCAATCCAATGTGTTTTGATGAAGACAAATGAATGTCAAATAATCATATCAAAAAGTATGGAAAAAGCTTCCAGAACAATGTATCAATTCAAGTGTCCAAGTCTTATCATGAGCAAAAGCTAGCACCAAATTATTCAAGATTAAAGTTGAAGACTAAGCATGGATCTTGATTGATATAGGTACAAGCATACAATTATATTGATAATTTTAATGCTCAAATTATTCTCCAAAAGAATCACTTGCATGCATTGGTCATTTTTGTTCAAAATCACTTTCAAATATATTTTTTTAATCATATTTGAACCATGTTAAATATCTTTTAAATATATATTTTTATTATGTTTGAACCATGTTAAATCACTTTCAAATATTATATATTGACTTCAATAAATCAATAGATGTTGCATTAGGTTGGTTCAAATATTTAGACAATTATTTAAATATTTTAATTTTTTCAAACATGTAGTTCTTGGTAAATTATGGCATTTTTAGCCGCCGTAACAACACAAAAACAGGATGAACCATTGCAATGTTAGCAAAAAAGATCTAAGCACCTTTGTTATTTTAAATTGCAAAAAGGATGGGAAAAATAAATTATTTAAATAAATCATGAAAAATATTACTTATTTTCCTATGAGTTTTACCTCATGAATGACTTCATCAAGCATTCATCTTTGGTGAATATTATTTTAAAGCCTTTGTCACAAAGTTGATTTTTGCTTAGAAGATTTTGCTTTAGTCTTTCAACATAAATTACATCTTCAATTGGTTGTGAAATTTATTGCTCCAACTTTGCCAATGCCAAGAATTCTTCCTATAAGTTATTCCCCATATGAAATAATCCTTGGACTTTTAAACTAGATTTGAAATTTACTTTATGTCTCCCATCAAATGCTTAGAACCACCACTTATCAAAACATCATAGATTTTAAGCGGTCCTCAAGCAAACCTACAAAATAAATTAAGTTTGATTTGGAACCCAGTGTGCTTTGGGTCCATCATAGTTAGTTCATTTCTTAGCCCACACATAATGACCACTTGCCACACTAAAATTTCTAACATAGCAAGCATTAGGTGTATGGCCACTTATACCACAATAAAAATATGTAGGAACAGAATTACTTCTATATCTAGGAACATAAGGTTTCTTTTTAGGAAATCTTTTCTTAGGATGGTGATGAACCACTTTAAACTTGTTAAATTTCTCTTGGGATGTTTGGTCACTAGATTTAACAAAAATGATTTTGTTAGAACTTGGTTTCGAGAAATTTAAATAACCAAGCCCACTTTTATCATTAGAATACCTTTGTTGACTAAGGACACCTTCTAAATAAATTTTTCCTTTTTCATATCTTTCAAGGACTCTTTTTAATTGCACAATTTGAAAAGAAAGTGATTCTCAATTTTTACATGTAAGTTTTTGTTTTTATTTATAAACATGTTGTTTCTTTTCAATCTCGAAATCTTTTTGCATAGTATCAATTTTCTCTTCAAGAGATTTGATTTGTTTCTCTTATGTTGATATGGTTCTATATATTATTTTGCATTCATTTAATAGTTCGTTTATGGCACCTTGTGCATCATGATCATAAATAGAAAATTAATTACTAACCACATCGTCTTCATCATCTGAATGGTGTGAAGCCATAAATGCTAGATTTGCATATTCTTTCCTTTTGGAACCGGAAGATGAACTTACTTCATTATCTTCCCATGCTATATATGCTTTCTTTGACTTTTTATCCTTATTTCTCTTGAAGTATTTATTCTTCTTTTCAAGTGTAGGGAATTCACTTTTGACATGTCCTTTTTCTCCACATTCAAAATATTTAACCTTCCTTGTTGATGCTTCCCCTTTAATGATCTCCTTTTTCCTTTCTTTTCTAAGAAATTTTTCCAATTTCTTGATAAAATCATCTTCTTCACTAGTGGATTCTTCCTGATTGCTACAATGATGTTTGACTCTTGTCTTAAAGGCAATGTCTTTTGAATCTTTTACTTGAATTTCATGCGTTTCAAGTTTTCCGAGTTCCGTTTCATATTCTTGAAGTTTTCTAAACAATGTTGCAGAAGTCATTCTAGATAGATTCTTCTTCTCGGATATCACAGTTACTTTCGGTTGCCATTCTCTTGTTAAGGATCTAAGCACCTTTAGATTTTGTTCCTCAGTAGAGACTTTCTTTCCAAGAGCACTTAAATGATTTATTAAGTGAACGGATCTTTTTTGTAGATCAAGGATGGATTCTCTGGGCTGCATTCTGAATAATTCATATTCTTGACTTAAAGTATTTAATTGAGATCTTTTGACTTCAACGGTTCCTTCATGAGTTTCGACTAATGTATCCCATATTTCCTTTGTCGTTGTGCATGCCGAGATACGAAAGAATTCATCCATACTAAGTGCTCTTTGAAGAAGATTTATTTCCTTTTTATCATAGAGGACCTTTTTCTTATCATCATCATTCCATGAAACTTTATGCTTTGTTGATTCAATACCATCGACAACAGTTGTAGGATCAAAGGGACCATTTTGGACTGCTTCCCATACTTCTTCTCCTTGCGCTTCTAAGTGAGCCTTCATCTGATTTTTACATAAATCAAAGTATTCTCCACAAAATAATGGAGGTTTGTTGTTGCTACCACCATCTCTAAAAACTGGATTTTGATTTCCGGAAGCCATATGGATCTTTTAGGAACAGGTTACCTATAACCTGCTCTGATACCAATTGTAAGTATAAGAGTGCGCCTAAGAGGGGGGGTGAATTTGGACTTTGAAGATTTATCGGGTTTTAGAAACAAGTTGTTCTTATTTTTCTGGTTTGGTGAAAGAGTTTAGAAATGTGTTACTTTCTTTTCTGGTTATGATTTGTGAAAGAGGTAAATGCGAAAAAGTAAAGAACACAATAATTTATACTGGTTCCCCTTACAGTCTGAGAGTACTCCAGTCCCCTTTCAACCTGAAAGAGAATTTTCTGTTGTTTGTGACTTACACAAGACAAACTAAACACCAAGAACAATCCTCTTGAATTTTCACTAAGTACACTAAGAGAACAATCCTCTCTTAATGACTCACTTGTTTCCAACAATCCTGGACAACAAGAATTCGACCACCAAGAACAATCCTCTTGGATTTACTAAATTGATTATGAGAACAATCCTCTCACTAATAAAAAATATTTGCTTCCAACAATCCAGGATAGCAAGTTAATAATAACCAAATATATTTGAGTAGTAATGTTGATGAACACACATCAATCACTAGGATTGATCTTCTCTTCCAAACAAGCAATTTTCGATGAAAATATAGTGCTCAAGTGTTTATGAGAATGATATGAATTTTCTAGAATATTATGAATATACATGTAGAAAATTCCTTATGAAATATTAAGAACAAAAACACTTGTTTGAAAATTTGAGTGAAAAAAATATGATGTTAAATTGCAATGGAAGAGGTGAATTTTAATTTGAAATATCATGTACTTATAAGTGCATAACACCTCTATGAAACATGGTAAATTTTGAGACATTTTCATGAAGGTTTGCAATAGTTTAAAATAACAATGGTTCATGAAAAAAACATAATTTAAATTATGTACAGCACTTCTTAAGTTAGTTAAAACGGTCACTTGACTTAACAAGTTCGCAGCATTTTTCAAATTTCAAATATAAAAAAAATGGTTCAGAACGTTGTAATTTGTGACGGTTTTGTGCTGTTACGGCGGCTAAAACCCCATAATTTACCAAAAATTGCATGTTTGAAAAAATTAAAATATTTAAATAATTGTCTAAATATTTGAATCAACCTAATGCAACATCTATTGATTTATTCAAGTCAATATATTATATTTGAAAGTGATTTAATATGGTTCAAACATATAATTAAAAATATATATTTAAAAGAGATTTAACATGGTTCAAATATGATTAAAAATATACATTTGAAAGTAATTTTGAACACAAATGACCAATGCATGCAAGTGATATTTTTGGAGAATAATTTGAGCACTAAAATTATCAATATAATTGTATGCTTGTACCTATATCAATTAAGATCCATGCTTAGTCTTAAACTTTAATCTTGAATAATTTGGTGCTAGCTTTTTCTCATGATTAGACTTGGACACTTGAATTGATACATTATTCTTGAAGCTTTTTCCATACTTTTTGATATGATTATTTGACATTCATTTTGTCTTCATCTAAACATATTGGATTGAGAGTCTTGACTTTACAACTCTCTCTCTCTCTCTCTCTCTCTCTATCTCTTTTGTTTGGAGTCAGAATCTAAGTCCTGTTAAAGACTAAACATTCAAGAAAGAAGAAAACTAGTTTAGGCAATTCACTAAACAAACTCTCATACTTTAATGGAGAAGTGTATTGTTTTTGGAAAGAGAAAATGATAATCTTCATTGAGGGGATGGATTGTGGTATTTGGAAAATTGTGAAAGAAGGTCATTTTGTTCCCACACATGAATTTAATGGTGTTGTGATAACAAATGATAATGAAGATGATTGAACCAAAGATGAAAAAGAAAATGTGTAACACAATTTAAAATCTAAAATGATCATCATTACCGCTCTCGATCTTGATGAGTTTTTGCGTGTTTCTCATTGTTAAACAGTAAAAGAAATATGAGATATCCTCCAGGTGACCCATGAAGGTACTACTGAGGTAAATAGGTCGAGGTTCAACACATTGATCCATGAGTATGAGCTCTTTAGAATAAAATATTGAGAAAACATTTATGACATGCAAAAGTGATTCACTCATATCTTGAGTCACATGAGAACTTTGGGGAAAATTTCTCAAAATGAGGACGTGGTTATAAAATTCCTTAGATGTATAATCATAGTTAGCAACCAAAAAGTAAATGTGATTTCTAAATCTAGGGAATTGCCAACCATGGATATGACAACTTTTTTTTTTTGGAAAATTACAGGAACATGAGATATAACTAAAAAGACTCGGTGATGAAGAAGAAGGAGATAGGAAGAAGAATATTTTAACTCTCAAGGTTAAAGAAGAGAATGATTTTGACATTGATGAAGAAATGACGCTAATAGTGCAGAACTTCAAGATATTCATGAGTCATGAATGACAACAAGAAGGAAAAAACAAAAAAGAAGGAAAATCCCTATTCACTCCTACATGCTTTCATTGTGGGAAGAAAGGGCATATAAGACCATACTTCCCTTAGATTCAGAAGAAAAATCAAAACTAGAAAAAGTCGTAGAAAACCAAAAAGGAAGAAAAAAACTTATATTTTCTGGGACGACAATTACATAGACGTCTCAAATGAATATGCTAATATATGTGTCATGGAAGATCACGAAAATAATGAGGTAATGTCCCCATTTTTTATCATGACTTGTTTGAGATTTGAAAGAAGTAAATAAACAAGTAGGTTGAAAAAAATTGTCTCAAACACTAAAGAAATAATTTCATTCCTTGAAATATAAAATGAAAACCTTATGGAATAAGTGGAAACTCTTAGAGAAAGACAAAATGTGTCAACTCAAGTCTCTTTCCATTCTCACGAAGTTTTAGTTGAATATGAAAATTGGAATCAATGTGACATTTTGAAAAGTGAAAATTAAGATGTGCAAAACACACTTGAAAGATTCGCTAAAGTAATATATAACTTGAGTTTCCTTTTTTTAAAAATCAAAGAGCTTCGTACAATTTGATCATAGAATTGTAAAAATGTTAGAGTAACTCATAAGTTGTAACACCCTTCTAAACCCCGCGGAAATTTTTAAACAATTATATCAAAGTAAAACATAAACACAAGGGTGCCACAATTATTTAAAATAAATAAACCAATCATGGTCAAGTCATGCTTCATTAGGAAACGGTTCACCAAATCATAATCATGTTTATCAAAGCGGAATAAGAAACATCATCAAATACATCCAATGGAATCATAATCCAACACCAAATAGAATAGATTAATTTCATAAAAACTCTATAACTATCGTTCCCCAGTGTTACAGATCAGAGCATGACCGACACGACCCAACATAAACGGATAAACTCTATGAGTCATCCTCACCAAGCACTAATGCCGCTACTCCTCAATCTGAAAATGACAACATGTAAGGGTGAGTCTCATTCTCAATTAGTAAATATTATGCAATTCATAAGCAACAAGCATCATAATATACCGTTCACCCAATTATACATATTCAGATTCACATCTATTATTCATTAATTCACACAATAATAGATTACAACACATACTACAGAAATCCATACAATCATGTTATGACAAAATGCATATGACCCAACTGACACTATGCATGTGGTACCAATAAACCGTGGAATCAATCCACCTAACCGATCTACGCCTCATCGAGATACGGCTCACCGACACAATTTCTGCACAATGGGAAATATGTCCATCAACGATCCAAACATCACCGGGATCCAACATCAAATGCATATGAATGAATGAAACACACATAACATACTTAAAAACATCACCAAATCACGATGAACAACTCATCTCAACACCACATCACCGAATAAGTATGTACATGCTTTCAACATCATTCAAGTAGTCATGCATTCATCACAATCACAATAATAATCACAACCATTTCATCATCACGTCAAATACATTGTCACACTTACCTCCTATGCACACAATGTTCAATTCTCATCAAGTAATTAAATCGAGTTTTAAAGAAATAAAGTCGGCTACTTCCCATATTCATCACTCATCATATAAAACATTTAATTACTTGCACAACGCCCAAAACGGCACTATGAAATGATTCACGGATCAAAAGATACGTTATTTTGAAGTTTGGAAAAATTCACACCACTACGCCAAATATGATTTTTAGCAGCACCCCTACGAGAGCGCTTTTAGGGAAAAGCGCTCTTATAGATTTCGCTAAAAACAAAACAAAAAAACAAGGGAAAAAAGCGCTGGTAAATGGTGGGGGTACGAGAGCGCTTTCTAGAAAGTGCTGGTAAAGCGGGGGGGTACGAGAGCGCTTTCAAAAAGCGCTGGTAAAGGTGGGGGTACGAGAGCGCTTTCTAAAAGCGCTGGTATAGGGCATCTTAAGAAAGCGCTTTCAAAAGTGCTGCTATAAGTGTAGGATACGAAAGCGCTTTTATTCTAAAAGCGCTGGTATAGGGTGGGATACAAAGGCGCTTTTGAAAAGCGCTCTCGTAGCTAATTTAAAATTAAAATTTCTAAAACAAAATTAACAAAACACGCTATTTTCCTTCAGTACAGTTCTTCTCTAAGCTAACGAAACCCATATCTCCCTTCGCGACACTGCTACTGTTCATCACTATTTCTCGCCCAAAATCGCCGCCGTAGAGCCCTACAATCATCTCCTTCTCTTCACTGCAACCACATTCATCCTACAATCATCTTCTTCTCTTCGCCACCGTAGCTCAGCAACAAAGTTCACACGCGAAGATAACAAATCTTGTTCGCCACCGTAGCTCAGCAACCCATATCTTCCCATTCTGCATAGCTGAGTTCGAATCGATTTTGATTTTCACATCAGGTATCTTTGATTTCTAATGAATCTTGTTCGGTTAGATGGGTTTTATATATGCTCGAATTTTGAATACAGTCATTGCAATTGGCGTTAGGGTTTGTTTAATCAAAAAAGGTTTTATCAGTCATTGCAATTGGCGTTAGGGTTTGTCAAATAGCAATGGTACATGGCTATAGTGTTGCGAAATTTGAACAAATCATTGTTGCTTTCTGATACGGATGTTGTTGAAACTAATGAATGGGTTTTCTGTAAATTGAGTTAGAATAAATTTAGTTTTCTGGTTATGGTAATCTTTCCTCCCCCTCAAAATCTCACGCATTATTTGTTACTGTAGGGAGAACTTGTATCATAGTTAATGTTTTTGAAGTAGTAGTTGCTTCCTTCCATGTAACTTGTGAGATAGACTAAGGATTACCAGTTCCAGCAAAACTAAGCTTCACTTGTCACATTTGCAGTAAAAAAATATATAAAAGGGCATGATTGTTATTTTGAGGAAAGAAATAGAGGAGAAATATAAAACCCACCAAAGCATATATTAAGCAGCCAGTGTTTTTACTTATTCTATGTGGACTTTACTTTTCTAATTCATAATATGCTCTTGTAGAATTTGTTAGATAATTTTAAATGATGAGTTGTCATATTAACTTGGAATATACTTGAGAGTTGAGAGATGTACAAAGGAAAGGGATATAATCTTAACTTTCTTTATGCATTCATTCTGCTGAAGTTATCAAAAGTAAATAATTTAATTAAAAAGTTTACCAAAAAGAAAAATATCACGAACAAGTAGAGTTAAATATCAATCAAAAAGAAGAGTTAGAAGTGAAAAACAATAGTTACCAACTTATCTGCCTTGGATGTGTCATACTGGTTTCATTGGTTTTAACCATTTGATATAGGTACCTGTGGTCTCCCTTATTGTTTTATTTTTGTGTTGCAAATGTTGGGAGTTCCTAAATAGTTTATTCAGTAAATTCATAAATTGTTGAATCTGGCTTATTAGTAAATTTTTTCTCAAATTACTGGTATTATGATGAATTTTGCAGTATAGAAACTAACTTTAATATGTTCAATCTAGATTGGGGGTTTTTTGATATTGTGTTAGTAGTGGTGTATTTAACTGCATCGTGTGTGTTTAATTTTACAGTTACTTTGAAGGCTCTGGTTTCTACTTGTACAACGCCGATTCAAACCTACCCGTCTCCCACATCAAGTCCAAATCAGGTTACTAGCCCTTTCTTCTTGCTCATAGTTTGTTGTTTTCTGCTTATAGTTTATTGTTTATGGTTCTATTTAATTTCAATTTAGTGTCTCTCAACCAGTTTTTTGGTTTGTGGACTTATATTACCTTGAAATAAGGTAATGTCTTCTTTAAGAAATTGGGGGTAGGCTGAAATAAGGTACTGTCTTCTTTTAGAGACTCAAACAATCGAGACAACTGTAACTTCCTATCTTTAGCTAACTACCAACTTAACCAATATGAAAGCTTTAGGATCTCATTAGGTATTGCTTAAGTGTTGCTTATTCACAGTAGTATATTTTTGTACTATAGTTGCATAACATTCTATTTCAAGACTTGAGTGGTTTGACAAGATTTATTTCTATTATTCACACTTTATAGGATCTCATTAGGTATTCTGATCAAGACATAATGATGATAGCTATTTCTTATCTTGACAGAATTCCTTAGTACCTGATAGAGAAACCAAGAAGCAAAAGCATTTGCTTAGCTTAATTAAGACATGGATAAGACATGGATGAATTCAAACCGATTGTCGAAAGAGTACGAGAAAGGGGTATGGGAATTCGTTGAGTTTGCGGTTGCGCACTCCGAAGACCCGCTTCGAATGCCGTGTCCTTGTCGGGGTTGCTGTTATGGGGGTAAGGTTGACGGGAATAAGTTGGCATCCCATTTACTACGGTTTGGAATTGATAGAAGTTATACATGTTGGACAATGCATGGTGAGAAAAGTAACGGGAATGCTGAGTCGAGTTGTAATAGGAAGTATGCTTCAAACGACGATTGCATAGACACATACGATTGCGATCGAGTCGAAGAGATTGCAGAAGCGCTTGAAGAAGATCTTGTGGATTGTCCCAAAATGTTTGAGAGGTTGGTAAGCGATGTAGAGAAACCGTTGTATGAGGGTTGTACAAAATTCACAAGATTGTCTGCGGTGTTAAAGTTGTACAACTTAAAGGCGGACAATGGATGGTCGGATAAAAGTTTCACAGAGTTATTAGCCCTTATGAAAGATATGCTACTAGATGATAATGTTCTTCCCAATCGAACGTATGAGGCCAAAAAGATGTTGTCCTCTATTGGCATGAGCTATGATAAGATACATGCATGTCCAAACGATTGCGTTTTGTTTCGAAACGAGTATGCAGCGTTGAATGAGTGTCCTAAATATGGTGCCCCTCGATATAAGAAAAAGTTGTCTCCTGCTAAAGTCTTATGGTATTTTCCTATAATTCCGAGATTTAGACGCATGTATCGTAGTGAGACCGATTCAAGACACTTGACTTGGCATGCAGATGAAAGAATTATTGATGGAAAGTTGCGACATCCGGCAGACTCACCACAATGGTCGAAAGTTGATACTGATTATCCTGAATTTGGAAAAGAAGCAAGAAACCTTCGGTTGTCATTGTCTACTGATGGAATGAACCCGCATGGTATTCAAAGTATCTTGCATAGCACATGGCCTGTGATTCTTATGATTTATAACCTACCTCCGTGGCTATGTATGAAGCGTAAGTACATGATGTTATCTATGCTAATTTCTGGGCCTAAACAGCCAGGGAATGACATAGACGTATACTTGGCACCCTTAATCGAAGATTTAAAGTTTTTGTGGGAGAACGGTGTGGAGGTTTACGATGGGTATAGGAAGGAAAGTTTCAACTTGAGGGCGATGTTGTTTGGAACAATTAATGATTTTCCAGCATACGGAAATCTATCCGGGTACAGCAATAAAGGTTAAAAGGCGTGTCCTATTTGTGAAGACGAAACCGATACGACACGATTGGAGCTTTGTTAGAAGAATGTCTTTCTCGGCCATCGTAGATTCTTAAATTCTAATCATCACTACCGTGGGTGGAGAAAAGCATTCAATGGAAAGGTCGAACATCGTACAGCCCCGCCTTTTTTGTCAGGTGATCAAATTTTTGAAAAGGTGAAAGATATGAGCACTCAGTTTGGCAAGTGTTTTGCATATTCACTTGTCAAGGGTGGGTGGAAAAAGAAGTCAATTTTTTTTGAACTTCCATATTGGAAGTCGTTGTACGTAAGACATTTCCTGGATGTTATGCATATTGAAAAAAATGTATTTGACAGCGTCATAGGTACGTTACTCAATATACAAGGAAAGTCTAAGGATGGCCTCAACATAAGGAAGGACATGGTAAACATGGGAATGAGAACTGAATTAGGACCCGTGACGAAAGGAAAACGAACATATCTGCCACCTGCTGTTTACACTCTATCTAAAAAGGAGAAGAAAACATTGTGTAAGTTCCTCAGTGAAGTTAAAGTTCCAGAAGGCTACTCTTCAGATATTAGAAGACTTGTGTCCATGAAAGACCTCAAGTTAAAGAGTTTGAAGACGCATGATTGCCATGTTATAATGGAACACTTTTTACCAATAGGTATACGTTCTATTCTGCCAGAAAAAGTAAGAAGCGCAATAACTAAGTTGTGTTTCTTCTTCAGGTCAATTTGCAGTAAGGTGGTCGATCCCGCGATCTTACCAACATTGCAACAAGAGATAGTTGTTACTTTATGTGATCTTGAAATGTATTTTCCTCCCTCGTTTTTTGACATAATGGTTCATCTAGTCGTTCATCTTGTGAAAGAGACACAATTGTGCGGACCAACTTATATGAGATGGATGTACCCTGCTGAACGTTGTATGAAAATATTAAAAGGGTACGTGAAAAACAGAAGTCGACCGGAGGGTTGTATTGCCGAACGATACATTGTTGAAGAAGCGGTTGAGTTTTGTACTGAATATCTGTCAAATGTTCAATCAATTGGACTCCCCAAATCTCATATTGTCGAAAAAAAGAAGGAAAAAGGCTAATTGGAAATAAAGTTGTGACAATATCAATGGTCGAACGGGATCAAAGGCACTTGTATGTTCTGCACAATGAGATTGAGGTTGAGCCGTATGTTGAAATGCACAAGGTTGTTCTCCGAGATTTAAATCCAAATAGAAATGAGAACTGGATAGTACGAGAGCACAATCGAAGTTTCATACCGTGGTTTAGGGATCAGATTTATTCAAAGTATCGTTCAGATCCTGCTTCAGTAACAGAAAGGTTGAGATGTTTAGCCTATGGTCCAAGTGTAATTGTGCTTTCTTATAGCGCATACGCAATTAATGGATACACATTTTATACCAAAGAACAGGATGATAAAAGTACTATGCAAAATAGTGGTGTTACCTTGGTAGCTGAAGCAATGCACATATCAAGTGCGAATGACTTAAATCCGAAATTTGCAAATTTGTCATATTTTGGGGTTATCGAGCGCATTTTGGTGTTTGATTACGCGAAGTTTCAGATTCCTGTATTTGGTTGCAAGTGGATGGAAAATAATAGTGGCATACGAATGGATAAGTCAGGATTTTTGCAAGTGGATCTCAATAGGGTAGGGTACAAAGATGAGCCTTTCATTCTAGCCTCTCAAGCTAAACAAGTGTTCTATGTCAATGATCCGACAAGTACGAAATGGTCTATAGTGCTTTTATCTAACAAAATAGTTGATGAAAACATTGGAGATCAAGGTGATATTGGTGTTGGCATTGAATCTTGTACAAGAAACGATCAAAATGAGAATGAATCTTGTACTAGAAATGATCATAATGAGGGTATTTGGATCAATCCAACCGTTCGCGTTGTTAAGAGACGCGTAGAACACAATCCTACCAAGAAAAGAAAGAGACGTTAGTGATAAAGGTAATAGTATACATATTCCGACTAATTTGCTTTATTCAATTTGTACCGATTGTTTTATTCAATAGTATAGTACTTATTCAATTTTGGTGCATATTCTCGTTTTGTACATAACTTTTGAACCATGTATCAGTTTGTTGACTTCCTTACATGTAACTATACTATTTTGACGATTTCGGAGCTGCTCATGCACTTATCTTTACATTTCGGGACTGTTTTCTTATCGGTTTTGCTTCTTCCTGTAATCAAAAGTCAGGCTTAGGGTCTGAATTTCGGAAAACCGACTTTATTTTTGAGTCCGTGGGGACGTTTTACCATAGCCATGTAAATTTCGTTCAATTCCGACAACTTTCTTTTTTGACGCTTATTTTGATTTGTACCGATTTCGTTTTCGATTTACTTGTACATGCATGGTTTGACTTCCATTTGACTTGTATAGATTGTTAGCTTATTAATAGTGTACTAATGTGCTTTAGTTTGTTTGATACAGGTTCAATGGCTCCGGATAGAGATGCTCCACCTGAAAACTCACAAGAAAAGTCACAAGAAAGAGATGCTCAAGAAAGAGATGCTCCGGATACAAATGCTCCACCTGATACTGAAGCAAAAGAAGTTGCACGAGGCATCACCATTATGAAGGGAATCATTCGACATAGAGACCAAGGATTAGTATACCATTTGGATTGGAATTCTGAAAAACAAGCAATTGGTCCTAATTCTGCAAATTTGACAAGCTATATTGGTACACTTGTTCGTATGCATTTTCCGGTCTCCATAGCTAAATGGAATCTGAAAAGCAAAGAGTTGGATGCGAAAAAAAAAGCGATTTGGGACGAGCTTCAGGTATATATCATATATGGTTAATTGTTGTTATTATATTGACGATAAATTGTTTAAATTACTTATACTGACACACTATGCGTATGTTTTTTTGCAGAGGACTTTTGAGATACCAGATGATCGTAGACGCTTTATTGCAGAGGACTTTTGAGATACCAGATGATCGTGGCCGGCAAAAGATATAGAGGGTGGAAAGCTTTTTTGACAAACACCTATCTTAAGGATAAAGATGGAAACTTTCTTGAAGAGGCACCGGGACGGCCAAAAAAGTTTGAGATCTTCATTGATGAAAAAGATTGGGCTGAGTTTGTAAAGCAAAGAGATGAAGATTTTCGGAAAGGAGTGCCACGAATAGTGCGAGAGCATCCAAACCCGCGTATCCATACAAAAAAGGGCGTTTGGGATATGCACGCTTAGAGGATAAAATTGTAAGTAAATAGAAATACGTTTTAATTAATTGTCTAAATGTGCATGTTTTATTTGACGATTTTATCATTTGTGTCAATGCATAGTTAGAGGAGACTAAAAGTGAGGAAACTTCACTTCCTGTACATGTGTTGTGGAAGGAAGCTCGTGTGGGCAAGAATCAAACTGTCGATCCCGATGTTCAGAGAGTTTATACTGAATGTGTAAGTATAATACTGTGCCTTTAATTAAATCAAATGTTTTTTAATATATAAATGATTTTTTATCTCCACTAATAATTATTGAAATGTAAATGAATTACCGGAGACCTTGTCGCAATCGGTATCCACCGGTGAGGGGAGAGTACTTAGTAGAGCACTAGATGCTCCTGAGTATCCCGGTCGGGTGAGGGGTAAGGGTCATGGTGTGACTCCAACCTCTTTTTACAAGAGTCCTAGGAGAAGATCAAATCTTACCAATGAAGAAGTGTTGCAAAAGTTGCAGGAATTGCAAGCACAAGTCTCCGAATTGCAAAGAGATAAAGATATGTATATGAGAGAAAAGTGCAACACTTCATCGGTGAAAGAAACTAGTGATAAGGCTAGTATCAACTGTCAAAGGAAATTTCCCGAGGTAATTATAAATTTTTTCCTTACAAATTGTTCTAATTTATTAATGATAATGACTTTATATTTACTATTGGTTTAGGGCATTTCATCTTGCCAACTATACTTATCGTCACCGAATTATCGACTAGTTGGCAAGGGAAAAGTGCACAACACTTTGGGAGATTTACTTCACCATATACCGCTCCCGGATGGACACCTGAAAGTATCGGTGGATGTTGTATTAGATCATGATGCGATGCTACCGGTACCTGACATGGTCTCAGAGACGACATTGCTGCGAGATGCAATAGGATCATTTGTTGCATGGCCCTCGGAGCTCATTACCATTAGTGATGAGGTATATTGAAAACGATTATGAATCATTTAGTTTTCGAATGTCAATTCTAAACCGTTTATTAATTATTTTTTACATTTTAATTTTAGACTGCTCCTATAAAACCCGCAATTAAGGGTAAAGGGATTTTACAGGAGAAGGAGTCTGTTGCATCACTAAAAGAGGTACATTTAAAGTGTTAATATATAATCTGAATCTAAATCTGCATGATTTTATATTTTACCTAACTTATATGATTTTTAGGCATCCGCTCGGGAGTCACAACAAGTGACGCAGCAAGTTCGTAGCGTACCACCCACTGGTCCTCCGAAGATAGCGGCAAAAAAAGGCGGTGCTTTTGTGCCTCGATACCGGACGACGCTCGCAACAATGGTTGATATGTCCGATTTGAAGGATGGTGCTTTACGTGAAATCAATATGGATGAAAGTGTCTTCGGTATTGAATTCAAGTCACATATTGCAATTGATGACTTGGAAGAGATTTTTACGCATGAACAACTAGGCGTCGGTAATATGCACTCATACACCCGGTAATATTCACTCATCCGATATATTATTTAATTAGTCCCACAATATAATTTATTTACACATTTCAATGAAAATAATCTAATGTTTATTATGTTTTTAATTAAGGTTGTTGTATGACAGAGTGTTGCGCGGGACTGTATTGTCTAACAGATTCCGTTTCGTGTCTTCCGCCCATTGCAGCGGAATGGCAATTGCTTCGGAACCGGAATCAGTTAGACAGCTCTTAGTCGATAGATTCATGTCCACCGGCAATTCAGAAAGTCTGCATCTTTGGGCGTATAATACCCGACCAGTAGGGTTAGTTTCTCATTCTTGGTTCATCAAATCTCTGTTTCTTTTGTGTATAGCAAAATTTTCATATAACCTATTGTTTTAATTTATAGAGCACACTGGTTGTTGCTTGCTATCAACCCTATAAGAGAAGTCGTGTATTATCTGAATTCGGTAAATAGTGACTGGACCAATTATTCGGCTATGAAGGAAATCGTTGATTTGTAAGTGGGATCGTTCTAAATATTCGTGTATATTTATATATTTACTTATTTATGGGATTGATCTAAACATATGCTTTTATATATTTGTTAATTAGATCAATACAAGTGTTCCGAAGTCAACGGGACGCACAAGTATCCCGGACTAAATCAAACAACATTACTTGGATCAAAGTGCAGGTACATTATTTTTCACAATTTTGCTTATAATATTTATGCTGCTTGATAAAACAAGACAACTATAAAATCTTATTTGTTTTTCTATGTAGTGTCCGCAACAACGAAACAGTTCAGATTGCGGATACTTTGTTTTGAGGTTTATGAAAGAAATCCTTCAGGCGAATCAATTAGAGATTCCACTCACGGTATGAATTTATAACTTAAGATAATTTCATATAATTTATTACATTTAACTAAATATATCATTCATATTATGTTTTTGTTTTGTAGTACCTTGACGAATTCCGTGCTGCTGGGTACCCGAGACTTAAGTTGGAAGAAATCAAAGAGGATTTGTGTCACTTTTATATTAAGCAATTTTTCATGTAGGATTTGTGTCGATTTGAACTATAATATTATTGATGTTGTAATGATGTATATATATAATTTTGGATATTATAATGGTATTATATTAGTATATATATATTGTCTTACTGATGGCTGAAATTATATCATCGAAAATATATTACAGGTCGAAAATATTACAGGTTGAAAACATATTACAGGTCGAAAATATTACAGGTCGACTCGGAGGATTAAATTACAGGCTGCACATTAAAATACCTCATTTAGCAACGACAGCGCTTTTAAAAAGAGCTCTTAAAGGTCCACCTACAAAAGCGCTTCTTAGTAAAAGCGCTGCCAAAGAATAATAAAAAAGCATAAAAAATAAAAAAAAAAACGCAACATACGAAAGCGCTTTTGGAAAAGCGCTCTTATAGGGGGGCTACCAGAGCGCTTTTTCCAGGAAAGCGCTCTTATAGGGGGGCCTACCAGAGCGCTTTTTCCAGAAAAGCGCTCTTATAGGGGGGGCCTACCAGAGCGCTTTTTCCAGAAAAGCGCTCTTATAGGGGGGCCTACCAGAGCGCTTTCTGAAGCGCTTTTGTTACCTACGCCAGCGCTGGCTTTCACAGCGCTTTTAAGCGCTTTTAAAGCCCATAAAAAGCGCTTTTAAAGCCCCAGCGTGTTGTAGTGCACACAGCAAGGTTCGCTCAGCGGAGCAAGGCAGAAGCGAAATCCTTCAGACCCCCGCTCAACGGACCTCAAGCGACGTCAAACAGAGGCGAACTACGTTGGGACCTCCGCTCAGCGGACCCCCCTCCGCTCAGCGGACCTGCGATTTCAGCTAACCCCAAGTCTGCGACAGACCCTGCGATTTCACATCCTTTTCACCCAAAAACGATTCCAGACATCACATACAGGCATATAATCATCATACGTTCAATTATACACCATAAAACATCATCCAAACTCATTATTAACCAAATAGTTCACACAATTATCATCAATTCAATCCAATTATAACACCCTAACCTAACAATCCCAATATCTAATTGAACCAAACCATACATCAATCTACCTATCACCTAAGACCACATAAGAGATACTAAAAGGAAGAGTCTCCCCTTACCTCGATGAATTTCTTGAATGCTCTCCTTCCGGTTTCACGTTCTTGCCTCTTTCTCTTCTCTTGCTCTTTTCACGTGTTCTTCCTTTCTCCCCAAATGGTTCTTTTCTTCTTATTTTATGAAAATAAAATAAAAGTAAAATATCACAACTTAGTAAAATGCCTAACTAATTAGCACCCCTCTTTTACTATCACCACACCATAAGCCCAATAGCTCTTACTCCATCATTTTCCAATTAAATTCAATTAAAATACTAAAATTCCAATTATTTAATTTAAATCCAAATTAAATTAATAAACTGAAATTATGGGTGTTACATAAGTTACTCATAAAATTCTCGCACACTCACCAAATATTTTTAAGGACCCTTTTACTTTATGAGAAGCATCACGAAATGTTTTACAAAAGTAGATAATTGGATACAAGTTCAAATAGTTCTTTACGACTGTAATTTAAACTAGATAATCGATTAACACATTAGGGTCAATCAACTATTTCTTTCAGAATGCCTCATAATTAATTATTAGGACTTATAATCCATTTTTGTACCACATAATTGAATATAATCATTAAAAATCCAATTGATTATTTTCCTTTTTGAGCTACATTTTCTCCTATAAAAGGGTCTCCTCAATTTTATATATACTATATTTTGGATTCTATTCATCTTTTTTTTATTCTTATCTCTCTATATCTCTCATTCTCTCTTATTTTCTTTCACTAAAAGTTGCCTTAGTGGCTTTATGAGTGAAATGCACTTGTGAGGTTTTAGTTATACTAGTGTTCAACTATTTTATTAAGAGTGTGATCCTCTTGAAATGTTTCTCTTATTTGGTTCTTGAGGTTATCCTAGTAAAATCTCTGTTTGATTTCCGAGATTAATCGATCAAAATATAGTTCTTGGTTCATGAGCTTAGTCTTCTACAAGCTCCACTTGATTTGAGGGATCAACCTCTTAAAATATCTAAGTCGATAGTAATAAGGTTCTTAGGCATAACTTGGTAAAAGCTACTAATGAAACTCTTAAGAAATTTTTCTTAAGGAGAAAGGAAGACAAAGACAAAGAGATCAGTTGAACCTCCATAAATATTAGTGTAATCTCTCTACATTCTCTCTCTCCCTCTCTCTCTCTCTCTCTCTCTCTCTCTCCCTCCGTCTCTCTCTACTTTCAATGATTTTTCTTTACTATTTTGTTTCTCCTTTTTTCTGCTGCTTCGATAACTTATTTTTAATTATAGTAACACAATTTGCTATTTTTAGTAATAAACTTTGAATTAATAATGATTTTGAATACTATAATTCACCCCCTTCTTGTATTTGGAGACACTTGTTAAACATCTACTTCTTTTAAGGGGCATCTGTATTCTTCAATTTACGAGTTTACAATTATTAAATGATTTGATTCTACATGTCAACCTTCTTTCATGCGTAGAGTCATGTAACTTAATTTAGGTTTTCTAAGTCATAATTGAATTATGTGCAACACAAATGTTATTTCAAAAGAAAATTATGTAATATCAACTTGTGGTTATATATTCAGGAATAATTTAGGAACATTTAGGAGATTTCTCATCTAAGATTAAAGTTTGTACCTTCTTTCAAGGTTAATTGAATGAAATCATGCTTGCTATCGAATACGCTAATAGAAAGAATTGAAAATTTGTTGGCTTAAAACTGACTAAATGTTGATCATTCGTGCACTTTCTAATAAAAATATTATCATTTGATATCTTTTAATTAAATAAAAAAATGTTTTATACACTATATGTCGTTATAAATTCAATAAATGTCACATTATAAAAAAATGTTTGATAGATTAGTAAATGTATATATTTATTTGTTCATTACACTCGGTAGAATTCACATTTTATTTATGATTTTAAAATTTATTTAAAAAATATGCTGGACATGTCCCACTATTATTTTTTGTAATTGTTTGATGAATAATATTTATACTCCACCATTTTTGTTTTTTACTTTTTATTCAATAATTGTTTTTATTTAAAAAGTTATTATAAAAGTTCAATGCACTTAATTCGCTCTAAAATTTGATATCAAAATTAGACTTTGAGACACCAAGTTTTGGGGTTTAATACTTTCACGGACACAACACATTTTTATTTACGCATACCAATATAAATAATTGAACATTGACATTAACGTTTTGTGATATAATGTTTTAAGAAATTAATAAGTTATCATTTTTCTTTTAATAAAATCTTATATAAAGCAAAAGAAACAGAGTCAGGATAAAAAAAATAAAGAACACAATCCTAAAAACCAACTCCCTCGACAGGATGTGAATCTATAAAAATGCAAACCTAGTCTATTACTTACAAAATATTTCCTTAATCCTAAAGAATGAATTCAAAAATGGTTAGAGAAGTCAAGTTAAAACCTAAACTAGCTAGGAAATCTGCACAGGTGTTGTATTCACGGAAGATGTGAGAGAAAAAGAGGCGCTTGCTGGAGTAGAAAGAGATATAATCAAGCCACTTCCTTCTGAGTTTCCAAGAAACCAAAGAAGGATTAGAAAAGGATTGCACAACATGTTTGGAGTCCGATTCAATCTAAAGATTATCCCAAGCTTTATCCATTGCTATCTCCATAGCGCATAAAGTCGCCTTAAATTCAGCTAAAGTAGAAGAGGACCAAGGGACATAGTTAGCAAAAGCTAATAGGAAATTCCATAAATATCATGAAATATACCACCACAATCCGCCGACGAGGAATTAGGAATGAAAGCCCCATCACAATTACACTTCACCCAAACAAGAGGAGGAGGATGCCAAAAAAAATCAATAATACGAGGAGCATCCGTGGACGGATTTTAATGTTGAACACTTTGAGAATACGGAAATTGTCCATAGAAGAAAAGGAAGCAGCATAAGTATTCAAACTTGTGAGATAAATGTGGCTAGAAATCTTCTGAATAGAGATCCGAAGACTAGGAGCAATGCATTTGAATATACTCTAGTTTCTAGCTTCCCATACAAAATAAATAATATATATAATGGCCGCCTTAAGAACCACCGAACACTGCTTGGACCTCGACGAGCACCGAATCCACCAATCCTCCAAAGATGTCAGTGGGTTATTAATATCAATGGACTTGTAAAACCAACGCCAAATGTGACAAGCAAAATTAACTCGAAGGTTAGTTTTTCCAGTTGTACGCAGAAAACATCAAATTTATATAAAAAAAATTTTAAACTATTATTGTATTATATAAAAAATTTAAAAGATTATTTGAATAAAAAATGGAAAAAAAATGTATGCCTATATAATAAATAAAGAAGTTATTATACCGTCTCTTCATTGAACCTAACGGCACTACATATTTTTTGAAACAGTTCTCCCGAAGCAGCATATTCCATGATTATTGCTAAATGAGTAGGAGTTATCAAAACCATCAATGAATGGACATGAAAAGAATCTTAAACTTTTGCAAAGACTCAGCTAAACGTTGTTTACCACTCTGATTAAATATTTGAACAAGGGGTATCTTAAAAAGTGTAATTGTTATGGTTAAACAGGGTTCCACGATCTCTATTACTGATTTTAAATCAGATGGTTCAGATTACATAGTTACTAAATTAATTTTAAATGGGCGATGCAGTTACAGTAAAAGTGAATAGAAATCTCTGTGGGAAGAGAGAGGCAAAGATGAGGTGGAGTACCAATAGGTTCACATAAACTTGATGAGTAAACGTCCACTATGGCTTTTGCGTGACAGAATAGCACATTTAAACAAATTATTTATCAGAGTTATCAAAATACGGACTAGAATAATTCACAAAAAAAGTATATTCAAAGAGTTTCTTTTTAATATTTTCCATACTTATAGGAACTACCTAGGAAAATACCCGTTCGATAGTCTAATTGTTTTTTTTATGGAATCTTTTATATATATATATATATATATATATATATATATATATATATATATATATATATATATATATATATATATATATATATATATATATATATAAAGGAGCGTATTTAATAAGAATTATGTTTATATGAGAAACGAGAATTATCAATACTGTTCATTTGATTTAATTAACGGTTATGATTAAAAAATTCATATAAAAAATACTCTACTTAAATTTTTCTATAACATTTAATATTTGTAAATGCCTTAAAGAGAGCTTCTTATCGTAAAATTATTTTATTTACTCAATAAATCATTGTTAAAATATTTGTCTTAAATATACTTAATAGTTAGGATATGAATATATAAATTATTTTAAAACTATCATAAATTTACTCATCTAGGAGCGTATTTAATAAGAATTATGTTTATATGAGAAACGAGAATTATCAATACTGTTCATTTGATTTAATTAACGGTTATGATTAAAAAATTCATATAAAAAATACTCTACTTAAATTTTTCTATAACATTTAATATTTGTAAATGCCTTAAAGAGAGCTTCTTATCGTAAAATTATTTTATTTACTCAATAAATCATTGTTAAAATATTTGTCTTAAATATACTTAATAGTTAGGATATGAATATATAAATTATTTTAAAACTATCATAAATTTACTCATCTTCCAAATATTCAAACTATTTTAAATAAAATTATATCATATAATTATTTTTAAAATAATAATTCTTAAAAAACTAATTTAATTTATCAAAACTTATTTAACATTGTATCTCATATTTTATAGAATTATATTTTTTCATAATTTATTTAGGTAAATAAACTGTTCTAAAATTACTTTTAAAATCAAATACAACTTCAAATATGTTAATAAAAATTTAATCACCAGAATAAATATTAATAAGTGAAATTTAATTCTAACCGCATAACTCATTCGATTTAAATTATCGATAGTTTTAAAAAATAATTGATTTTCTAGAGCAAATAAATTATTGTTTGAAATTAAAAAGGGGTCAATCAAACTCATATGGAGTTACTAGAATGATAATTTGTATCAGACACTTTTTGTTTATAAAATCAATTTTTTAAATTATTGTTAAATTTTTACTTATTAATCTCCATTTCAATGATTAAATTGTTATTAAAATATTTGGTAGTATGTTTTGTTTTAAAAAGAAAGACTTGTTATATTGTTTTAAAAATCTTAAATGTAAGAATTAAAAGTTAATTTTTTTTTTATAAATTAGATTAATTTTGTAAGAACTAATAATTTTTAAAAAACATTAGATGATATAATTTTAATTGAATATAACTTAAATACAAATAAAATAATTAAAAAAATTATACTTCTTATTATTTTAAATTTTATATTATTTTTTAGTATTTTTTTAGTCTTGAAAATATATATAGTTTAGAGAATTTTAATTTATAATAAAAATACTAAATACATTTTGATTATAATAAATAAATTTCACAATATTTTTATAAAAATTTAATAAAAAAAAAATCTTTTTTGGTAAGAATATCTTTAAATGATTTTCTTTAAAATATTAACCATATTAAAAAAAATCAAGTAACGTGTTCTTAATATGGAATTTCTAAATCATAATCGTTAATTAAATCAAATTGGCCTGTATTGATAGTTCTCATTTCTCACATAAATATTAGTTCTCATTGGATACGCTCTCATATATATACAGGGGACGTATCAAATGAGAACTTTGGTTATTATGAGAACTGAGAACTTTTAATAATAACCGTACGATTTAAAATCATTGCCTCAGATTTCACTCAAATTTTAAAAGACAATAATTAATAGATAGATTCTGATTTAAATACATATCACATAAATGCATATCTGAGCATTGATTTTAAATCGTACGGTTGTTATTAAAAGTTCTCAGTTCTCATAATAACCAAAGTTCTCATTTGATACGTCCCCATATATATATATATATATATATATATATATATATATATATATATATATATATATATATATATATATATATATATATACTTAAGTGAGAACACTTGGTTATTATGAGAAACGAGAACAATGAATCACGACCATTAAATTTTTATTTGTTGATTTTAATATACTGGATTGGTTTCTCTTTCTCTGATCCTCAGTATTTATTTTATATCAACATAGAAAGAGAAACAAATCAAGTTCATTAAAATCAACAAATCAAATTTATTAATGGTCTTGATTCATTTTTCTCATTTCATATATATATATATATATATATATATATATATATATATATATATATATATATATATGTATAACCATATTAAATCATATGGTTATTATTAAAAGTTCTCGGTTCTGATAATAGCTAAAGTTCTCATTTGATACGTCCCCTATATATATATATATATATATATATATCATTTAATATTGTTTACCTCTGAATCGAACCTTCTTGCCATTCTCTGTTTACGGCGACTTATTTCACTTGAGTCGTAGCTCGTACTTCGTCTATCAATCAGCGTCACCATCCAATCCATGTTTGTTAACGCTTTCATCGAAGTGTATCCTGCGCCAAGTAAGATAATCTATCTCAAAAGGAATCATTGCGTCAGAGCCATATGCCATTCAAAATGTTTCCTTAGAGGTGGACTGCGGGGTAGTGTTAGAACAAGAATTGTTCTGATCAATATTCTTAGTTTTGATGAGAACAATGTATATGAATTTTGCTTAAGACAACGTGGTACTCTAATCCTATGCAATTTCCATTTCAGGAAATATATATATATATAGAGTATGCACAAAATCAGCGCAAGAAGCACTGACTCAGAAGGTTCAGTATGCAACATCAGAACATGCTCTCGCAAGACATCAGAAGACGGTCAAGCAGAATCAGAACATGGTCTATTGAAGCATCAGAAGAACATGAGATCAGAAGCAGAAGCACTGAAGTTCTTATTGTATCACGCTAGAAGCACTTCAAAGTCAGAAGACAAGAAGATGCTCTGCACCAAGCTGTTTGACTCTGATTAATTCAAACGTTGTATCTACAAACATCAGATCAGAAGTAAGTACAAGATGGCAGGCTACGCTGACTGACAAAAGGAACGTTTCAAGCTATTAAAGGCAAAGTCAGTAAAAGCAAGGCTCGAGGTAGTTGACAAAAGAGTGAAACATTAAATGCAATGTTGTACGGATCACGCAACGCATTAAATGCTCCCAACGGCCGTCTTCTCAAAACGCCTATAAATAGTGAAGTTCTGATCAGAAGCAAGGTTACGAAATTACAAACGAATTCACTAACAACTTTTCAATCGTGCTGAAACGCTGCTGAATTAAAGAGCTATCAAACTTCATCTTCAACCTCACGTCATTGTAATATTTTAGTGAGATTTTAAGCTTAAAACTTAAGAGAAATATCACAGTTGTGATTATAGCTTATTAAGAAGCATTATAATACTCTTGTAAGAATTTGTTTTACATTCATTTGTAAAAGGTTCATAGAGTGATCAAGGTGTGATCAGAATACTCTAGAAGACTTAGAAGGTATCTAAGTGGAAAACCATTGTAATCAAGGTTGATTAGTGGATTAAATCCTCAGGTGAGGTAAATCACTCTAAGGGGGTGGACTGGAGTAGTTTCGTTAACAACGAACCAGGATAAAAATCATTGTATAATTGTTTTTATCTTCAGAGTTTTTAAAGTCACACTTATTCAACCCCCCCCCCTTTCTAAGTGTTTTTCTATCCTTCAGGTAGTATGATAGGACCACAATATTTCTTGTAGGTAGTCGAACCACATTCCCTTGACTTCATCCAACGTTTTCTTCACTCCTGCTAGTAAAACCTTGTTAGTCGACTCGGCTTGTCCATTGGCCTAGGGATGCTCCACGGAAATGAAACGATAGTGAATCCCTAAATTCCTGTAAAATTCAACAACAGAAGTACTGGCAAACTGAGTGCCATTTTCTGAGACGATGATTCCAGGTAAACCAAATCGGAAAACGATGTTTCTCCAATAAAACCGCTGCACTCTTTCCGCCGTGATCCTTGGAACTGCCTCCGCCTCGATCCATTTAGTAAAGTAGTCAATTGCCACTATAAAAAATCTGATGACTTCTCCTTGCTCATTCATTTTGTTCCTGAATACCCACTTTGTTCCAATAATGTTGAATCCTTCAGGTCTTGGAACTAGATCTCATACATCATTTCTGGTGAATTAATTTAGTTCTTGCATAGAAATGATCCAATCTGTATATTCAAGAGCTTCATCTACTGAAGTTGGCTCAATCATTGACACTAATCCAAATAATGAATTCTCATTATTTCTTAGGAACGCTCTAGTTCTGATAGGATCATCTTTCTTGCCAAGAATGAAATCTTCTGAATGATGTGTTGTTAGTTTTGGAAATATTTTATGAGGATTCTCTTCAGATATTCTCATGTTCTCCATGGTTTATGTGATTTCTGATGCATCTTTATCTTCTGAATCATCAGGATTTGAGAGTTGCTCTTCTAATTTTCAGTCTGCTTTTGGCTTTTGATGGCCAAGCTTATCATCAAATCATATATTGATTGATTCTTCAATAATTAAGGTTTCTGTATTATATACTCTGTAGCCTTTTGAGCGTTCAGAATATCCTAGCAGAAAACACTTTTGTGCCTTAGAATCAAACTTGTTCAGATGTTCTTTAGTGTTAACAATAAAACAAGTAAAACCAAATGGATGAAAATATGAAATGTTAGGTTTCTTATTCTTCCATAGTTCATAGGGAGTCTTTTCAAGAATAGGTCTTATTGACACTCTATTTTGAATATAGCATGTAGTGTTTACTTCTTCTGCCTATAAATGCTTATCTATATTAGCTTCATTAATCATAGTTCTAGCCATTTCTTGTAATGTTCTGTTTTTACGTTCTATGTAACACCCCAAATCTACCCCGCAATTAAGAGGAATATCAGAGTACAAAATTTCAAGCAATTAGAACATAACGATTCAGAGCGTCACATTTAAACAACAAACATCGCATACATATATCATGCTCAATCACTTAGATACATAGCACACATGTAGGAGAACAATATCGGAATCATTAATCATTGTCAGCCAATCAAGTACTTGCATCGCAGTGGAAAATCATAAGTCAACAACCATACAACTCATAATGTCAAGGCCAAACACGGCTCAATACATCTAACAATTCTTAGCATAACATTAGGACAAAGTTCAACAAGGATAAACACAAGAAACAAGACATAAACAAGTAATCCAACGTTCCCCGAGTGCTACGTATCAGAGCATTAACACACACCGACTCGAGCTATAGGTACACGACTACTCCGCGTCATTACCTGCACGTTACCAACGGAGGGCAACATTCAAACAGAAGGGGTGAGATATCATTCATTATAAAGAAGCGTATGATAATATTCAAAGCGGAGAAATAATCATACATCGGTCACCACTTCTCGACATATATCACTTACTACTATTCACATCATCCAACATCTTACCGACAACAATAATATCAATCTCAATTAAGGCATACATAGGCATTTATCATATATGCTCAACGAATCAACCATTCGAATCGACACAAGATAACATTCATGTTATGCACACACAAATATTCAAATACGACTCATCACACGACTTTACTTATGCAACTCGAACAATGCAAATGCATGTGGTACCATTGGAGTAAAACTCCCGTCTCAAACAATTGCCATTGGGCCGTCTCAAACATTCGCCACAAGGGCCGTCTCAAACATTTGCCACTAGGGCCGTCTCAAACAATGCAATGAATGTGACTCAATGATGCACATTCACAATCACACTTAACGACATAATCGACTCGAACAACACAATCCACGTAAACGACATGATCAACTTAAACGACATAATCAATTCCGGATATCCAATGTCAACAAAATCCAATGCAAGAAGATTCTAAGAGTATTCAAAGTTACACTAAGAGTATTCAATGGAAAGACATCAATTAGGGCTTCACGTAGGTTCAAACGGCACTTAAAAAGGAGTTACGGTTCAAAAGACACATCATTTCAAAGTTTAGGAAAAATTCTGCAAAACAGGGTTCGCGGCGCCAACAGGAGGTCGCGGCGCGAACTGAGCGAATCCAAAAATCTCCAACTTTCTGCCAAGCAGTTTGCGGCGCCAACAAGGGGTCGCGGCGCGAACTGAGCAGATCCAGAACATCCAAAGTTTCTGCCAAGGGTTCGCGGCGCGTACAAGGTTTCGCGGCGCGAACTGGCGATTTTCAGAAAACCCCAAACACAGAAAACAGCATACGAAACCCATCCCAAAACCCCTAAACTCAACCCAATCAAGTTGGAAAACATCAAACATCACGAACAATCACATAATACATGGTATAAACACAAATGCAACACATATTATGGGTCTTATAACATCATAACATCAATTTAAACACATTCCAAATCATCAAATCAAGCAATTATTCATAAACCCTAACAATCTCTATTCAATTTCTACACAACTTCCATGGATGCAACATACAATTAAATCCCACCCAAAACATCATCATACATCCCTTTAGCATGAAAAAATCCCACCCTTACCTTAGGTTTAGATTGAAGACAACTCTAGCTTCAATCTTGAAATTCCCCTCTTTCTCTTCACTCTACTCTTCTCTTCTTTCACCAAAACCCCAAAATGAACTTCTAATTTCTATTTTCTCTAAAACCCTTGTGTTAGTTAAACCCTTACTATCTTAAATTACTAATGGGCTCTAACTAACACCCCTCACTTACTAATACCGACTTAGGCCCAATTATCAACAACACTTACTATCTTATATTATTCACTAACAATCCCCAAATAAAACAACATAAAATCAATTAAACACATAATGCACAATTAATTCACATAAATAAATAATTAAAGAAAAAAGGTCGTTACAACTCTCCCCCACTTAGAATATTTTCGTCCTCGAAAATTACCTCAATCGAACAACTCAGGATACGACTCGCGCATCTTGCTTTCCAATTCCCACGTCATACTTTCACCGGTAGCACCCGACCAAACGACCTTCACCAAAACAATCTCCTTGCCTCTAAGCGTCTTCGTCTCGCGATCCTCAATCCTTATCGGCATAGTCTCCACCGTGAGATTATCCCGCACTTGCACATCGTCCATATGAATCACATGCGAAGGATCCGAAACATACTTTCGAAGTTGCGACACATGAAACACGTCATGCAAATTCGAAAGATTAGGCGGTAAGGCCACTCTATACGCCACATTACCAACTCTCTCGGAAATCTCATATGGTCCGATAAAACGAGGAGTTAGCTTCCTCGACTTCAAGGCTCTTCCCACACCAGTCGTTGGCGTAACTCTTAGAAATACATGATCACCAGCTTGGAATTCCAAATCTTTCCTCCTCTTATCATGGTAACTCTTCTGCCTACTTTGCGAAGTCTTCATCTTCTCACGGATCAACTTAACCTTCTCGGTAGTTTCTCGAACAATCTCAGGTCCAAGTACTACACTCTCACCCGATTCATGCCAACACAACGGAGTCCTACATCTCCGACCATACAACGCTTCAAAAGGTGCCATCCCAATACTCGAATGGTAACTATTGTTGTATGTGAACTCTATCAATGGAAGATAAGTATCCCACGTACCTTCTTGCTCAAGAACACAAGATCTCAAAAAATCCTCCAAAGATTGAATCGTTCTCTCCGTTTGAGCATCGGTCTGAGGATGATACGCCGAACTCAGCCTCAACTTAGAACCCAACGCCTCTTGCAAACTCTCCCAAAAATCTGAAGTGAACCTCGGATCTCTATCCGAAACAATACACAAAGGAACACCATGCAACCTCACAATCACATGGACATAAATCTCTACCAACCTCGCAACTGGATAAGTGATGTTAATAGGTATGAAATGAGCCGACTTCGTAAGCCTATCAACAATCACCCAAATCGAATCATGTCCTCTCACGGTATTCGGCAAACTTGTTACAAAATCCATGGAAATACTATCCCATTTCCATTCAGGAACTTCTAACGGTTGCATTAAACCAGCAGGCTTCTGATGTTCAACCTTCGACTTCTGACAAGTCAAACATGCGTACACAAACTGAGCTATGTCACGCTTCATTCCAGGCCACCAAAATAAATTCTTCAAATCTTGGTACATCTTCGTAGCTCCGGGATGAATACTCAGATTACTCCTATGACCTTCATCAAGAATAGATCTTTTCAAATCCACATCATCGGATATACAAATCCGATCATGATACCTCAACACACCGTGCGCATCTAACTTAAAATCACCATTCTCAGCTTGATCGACTCCAATCATCGAATCAACCAATTTCATATCCAACTTCTGGGCTTCTCTGACACTATCCAGAAAATCATTGTTAATCTTCAACATACCCAATCGAACACTCGTAGGAGTCACTTCACATACCAAACTCATATCTCGAAATTGCTCAGTTAATTCCAACTCCTTAACCATCATTGCCGACATATGCAAAGTCTTGCGACTCAAAGCATCGGCAACAACATTAGCCTTTCCTGGATGATAATTCAAACTGAAATCGTAGTCTTTCAACAGTTCTAACCACCTTCGTCGTCTCATATTCAATTCCTTCTAATCAAACAGATACTTCAAACTCTTATGGTCGCTAAAGACTTCAAATCTAGAACCATAAAGATAATGTCTCCAAATCTTCAACACGAACACTACAACAGCAAGTTCTAAATCATGCGTAGGATAGTTCTTCTCATGGACTCTCAACTGTCTCGATGCATAAGCAACAACTTTACCATTTTGCATGAGCACACCTCCTAAACCCATCTTAGAAGCATCATAATAAACCACAAACGATTCTTCCGGATTAGGCAATATCAAAATCGGTGCCGACGTCAACCTTTTCTTCAACTCGGTAAAACTATCTTCACAAGAAACATCCCACACGAAAGCCTTACCCTTACAAGTCAACTTAGTCAATGGAAGGGCTAACTTAGAGAAACCTTCAATGAACCTTCTATAATAACCAGCTAGTCCCAAAAAGCTTCGAATCTCGGTAGCCGACTTATGAGTATCCCATCTCAACACGGCATCAACCTTAGACGGATCCACGGCAATACCATCACTCGAGATGACATGCCCCAGAAAACTAACCTCTTTCAACCAAAACTCACACTTGGACAACTTAGCATACAACTTCTTCTCTTTCAAGACTTGCAATACCAACTTCAAATGCTCAGCATGATCTGATTCTGATTTAGAGTAAATCAAAATGTCATCAATGAACACCACCACGAAACGATCCAGATACTCATGAAAAATACGATTCATGTACTCCATAAATACTCCAGGTGCATTAGTAACACCAAAGGGCATCACGGAATACTCATAATGTCCATAACATGTTCTGAAATCCGTCTTCTGCATGTCCTCATCTTTCACTTTAATCTGATGGTAACCCGACCTCAGATCGATCTTGCTAAACACACGAGCACCAACTAATTGATCCATCAAGTCATCAATTCTTGGAAGTGGATACTTGTTCTTGATTGTCACCTTATTCAACTGACGATAATCAATACAAAGTCTCATACTTCCATCTTTCTTCTTAACCAATAACACTAGAGCTCCCCACGGCGACACACTAGGTCTCACGAACCTCTTCTCAAGCAATTCTTCCAACTGCTTCTTCAATTCAGACAATTCAGATGCAGACATCCTGTACGGTGCCATAGACACAGGTCTAGTACCAGGTACAAGATCAATGGAGAACTCAACTTCTCTCTCAGGCGGTACATCGGGAATTTCATCAGGGAAACTTCAGGAAATTCACATACTACTTTCAACTCTTCTGTGATCGCTTGGTTCTCAATAGACATTGATGCAATCAACGCGAACACTTGAACATCTTCTTTCATCAACAAACGAAACTGTCTGGCCGATAACAACTCTAAGCCTTCCTCTTCAGGAGAAGAAAACCTCACAGACTTATCATTGCAGTTGATGTGAACACGGTTATGCTCTAACCAGTTCATCCCTAAGATCACATCCAAACCACTCAACGGCAAGCACACAAAATCAACAAGGAAGTCTCTGTCAAAAATCGACACTGGACACTTCAAACACACAAGAGAAGTGGTCACCGAACCCTTAGCCGGAGTATCGACAACCATCTCCCCGTTCATAGCAGACAACACAAGACCCAATCGATTAATACAATCAGCAGATATAAAGCAATGCGTAGCACCGATATCAATAATAGTAATTAAAGGAATGCTATTAATGAAACAAGTACCTCTGATGAGCGAATCCTCACTAGTGGTCTGAGTTCCCGACAAGGCAAACACCTTTCCACTAGATTGCTCCTTCTTGGGCTTCTGACACTTGCTTCCAATATGGCCTTCTTCACCACAGTTGAAACACACCATATCCTTATGCGTACAATCGGACGATGCATGACCAAACTTCCCACAACGGTAGCATCTTCTAGCATCAACATTACACGACGTGCTCTTGTGACCAACCTTGCCACACTTGAAGCACACAATACCAGCAGGAGCATCTCCCCCACTAGTTCTCTTACCCTCAACCGCTTTCTGCTTGCCCTTTCCACTCGAAGCTTCATAAGGCTTACCACGACCTTGATAACCCTTTCCCCTCTTCTCACTTATCACACGATAATGAGCATTGTTATCCTCTTCATAGATCCGACAACAATCAACCAAATCAGCAAAGATACGAATCTTCTGGTAACTAATCGCCTTCTTGATTTCCGGGCGCAAACCGTTCTCAAACTTAATGCACTTGGAAAACTCACCATTCGGCCCATCATAGTGTTGGTAAAACTTTGCCAACTCACCAAACTTAGCAGCATACTCCATAACAGATTTGTTCCCTTGACTTAGCTCAAGGAATTCAATTTCCTTCTTGCCACGGAAATCTTCAGGAAAGTACTTCCTTAAGAACTCCATGCGAAACACAATCCAAGAGATCTCTTCAACACTCGCTTCCAATCTCCTACGGGTCTCTAGCCACCAATCATCCGCCTCAACTGCTAGCATATGAGTCCCATACCGAACCTTCTGTTCAGGAGTGCAATCCATGACACGGAAAATCCTCTCAATCTCCTTAAGCCATGTCAAAGCGCCATCAGGATCATAAGTTCCCTTAAACACAGGAGGGTTCTCTCTTTGGAAGGTAGCCAAACTCCGAGAAGCATCGCTCTCTCCACCATGCTGTTGGTTCTCCAAAACTTGATCCATTGCTTCCAAAGCAGCAGCTATCGCAGCATCATTCCTCACAGCCATCACAAGTCTTCACTACAACACAAAAGCAATCAGCACAAACAACAATATACGCTTGTTAGACTACACTACGACACGACACATGGCCGGACAAGACCGACCTGCTCTGATACCACTAATGTAACACCCCAAATCTACCCCGCAATTAAGAGGAATATCAGAGTACAAAATTTCAAGCAATTAGAACATAACGATTCGGAGCGTCACATTTAAACAACAAACATCGCATACATATATCATGCTCAATCACTTAGATACATAGCACACATGTAGGAGAACAATATCAGAATCATTAATCATTGTCAGCCAATCAAGTACTTGCATCACAGCGGAAAAATCATAAGTCAACAACAATACAACTCATAATGTCAAGGCCAAACACGACTCAATACTGTCATACCCCAAATTTGGCTGTCATACCCCAAATTTGTCCTACCCTTTAACTTCTAACTGGCTTAGGCTTTGCATTCATGTACATACATCACTTAGGTCATAACTCACACTCATGCATTCATATCATTGGTGCTATTCAAAGGCTAGCAAGAAAAAGCTCTGTTGCAAAGAATTTTGATCAGAGAATAAGGAGACTGAGGTGTAATCATGTGGTTCTATGTTCAAGGAAGTCCTCCTGGATTGGGGTTTCTCTCTGTCTCAAGTCAAGGCATTGGTTGAAGGATAGTGGCTTGCAAATCATCCGGCTCTTTAAATAAGGATTTCTTTGACCAAAGTCAACCAGTTGATTTTCTGGTCAACATTCAATCAGGAATGGCTTCTATGTGTGAAAAATTCTCATACTGACTAGGAGGATGTGTTTGTTTGACTGGATTTGACTGGAGGAGATTTAATCGGGAATTTCATCAATAGTCGGAAAAATCAGAACAGTTGACTTTTGGGTCAAAATCAGAAGAATTATTCAAATATTGACTTTTGGTGGAAAATTAATCAAGAAAAGTTGAAGAATGGATAAAATCGGGAATTCGACAAAAAGTTGCCAAAATAGCAAAAAGACAAGTTTCCAACACTTAGAAAAATTTTTGATGCTTTAAATCTTGATGAGAAGTCCACTTCAGCCCTGATTTACACGTGTCAAATGGCATTTTTTGGAGAAATTTCCAACATCAAAGTTGTTCCTCTCATGAAGGAGAACAACTTTGTAGTTGGACACTTTTTCATTTGAAGCTTGTATGAAGAGATAAAATTGTTTGAAGTTACTGAAAATTCATTTAAACCAAGTCATAATCCAAGTCACAAGTCAGGTCATGACCTGGCATTTTAACAAACACATGGCATGCCAAATCTCCAGCCATTTTTAGAGTTCTACAAAAGTGCCATGAATGCAAACTTGGTATCATTCTCTTCTTTGCCATCTCCTCTATCCATTGAAACAAGAATCGGAATAATTGAATAAATATTGAGTGAGTTACAAGCTTACAAAGTCGTGCCCCAACACTGACCAAATCCTGCATGCAGCCAAGGCAGATTTCCAGGGCACACGCATGCATTTCAGCGAACACATGGTGTACCAAATGTCAATGCCTTTTTCTCCATCCACAAGTCACTATTTTGAACAAGCTTGATTCTAAGCCACTCTTTGCCATGCCCTCTATCTAATGAGCCCAAGATCATCAGTTTTGAATGCGCATTGAGCAAAATAGGGACATCCCAAGTCGTGCCCTGACCATACCACACTCTTGCCATAGATTTAAAGACAAGGCAAGTCAGGCATGCATCACCCCATGCAGTGTTACTCCACCATGTTCTAAGTCGTTTTGCTCCCATTTCTAGATGATAATTCAAGATCCTTCAAACAACAAATCCCACGTATTCCATCCCCTCTTCCTATTGAGCATAAATATGAGTCAATTGGTGGAGCGTGGCACGAGATATTCGCCTTTAAAAGTGGTAGCTCAGCTTATGCTGCATGGATTTGTATGAGCATTGTCATGATAAACTCTCACAACACACTTCCATATAAGGCCATGCAAGCTGCTGAATTATGAAAAGGTACGTAGGAATCTTGCTCCATGTGGTAAACGTGCTCACTAAGCTTAAGAGAATAGTACACTATAATACATCATACCACAAGCAAGTCCCACATTCAAGAAAAACCAAAAGAACTCATTGCAAGCCTATGCTCCAAGTCCCACACTCAAGAAACTCTCATTATTCACCAATCATTTTCCATATAAAAGCAGATGCACAACCCACTCCCTTTCACATTCCTCATTCACGACATAAAAAAACTCTCCACACTCTCATCTTTCTCCCACTCTTTTTAAGAGCTCTCATCCCACTCATCATTCTCTCCTCTCACTCTTCATTCATCAGCCTCCATCATTGCCATCGCCTGAGTGCAAGGGTTCTCCATCAAGTCCTCAACGAAGTGTCATCATCACCATTGCTCCACCTAGCTCCATCAAGATCTAGATCTGAAACGCAAAGATATCACTCAAGAACCCTTCCAGGTACGATCCAAAAACTCTCAGCATTCTATCAATGTGTGTTAGCTACATGTTGCATATGTCAGATCTTGCATTGTTATGGTCCTTGAAAGTATGTTAGCTCTGCTGAAATAATGGTTGTGTGTGCGTCCGAATCCACATATTTGAATGCAGTGTGTAATTATGAGCTTGTTGATGTGCATTTTATGTGTTATGGTGACGCTCCTAGAAGTTAGGGCTTCTGAAACGTGGTTCAGTTTGCATGCTAGAGTTAAGATTAGGGAAATCTAGTGGAAGATTTGGAATCAGCGAAGAAATCCGAGCGCAACAGTGCAAGCCTCTTGATTTTCTAGGCACGATTTGATATCGCCGGCGAGGCACCACCCCTCTTCCTTGCATCTGGGCCTGAATGCAGCAGCTATTCCCACCCCCGTTTTGGGCCCAGTTTTGCATTTAACTAATTGTAGTTCATTCTGAAAATACTGATGCACCCCCTTTGCTGTTAATAAAAACAAATATTAAAAATTGATTTTCTTTTATGCTCTATTTCCTTTTTGCAATTAATTCATTTCTCTTTTAAATAAATAATGACAAAAAATATTTTTATCCCATTAGACCTTCTTAGAATTTTATTTTCTTTTTTATTGGACTTTAGTTAATGTCTTCTTTGATTTGTGATCGTTTGTTGAACCATAAAAAAAAAAGAACTTAGTTTTAGTTTTAATGCAAAATAGTTTCTAATATGAATAAAAATGAAGTTGCTTGTGAATAATTTTCTTGAATAGTTTAGATTTCAATTCTTTTCTTTTTGTGAATATTTTCCATACATTGTGAAATACCAAAGCATCTTTCTCCTCATTCCTATTAGAAGTAATTCATAACATAGATGTAGAAATTAGGAATAGTTCCCCTTTTTTCATTCTTTTTCTTTCACAACACTAAAACATCTAAAAATACTTGAATAAATTCCCTTTAAAGAAAAACACAAAGAAAATACTTAAAACACTAATAATCAAAGTGAAAATTCTTAAAGAGGGAATGGAAGCTTGAACATCCCTTGCTTAAGGGAATGTTCGAGTGCTTGGATCTCCCTTGCTTAAGGGTGCCATTCAGGCGTAAGTTCCCAACTTCTAAAAAACACCAACCAAAGAGTAACTCGAGTTTCCCTTGCTTAAGGGATTTCCTCGAAACACTCAAACTCTCTCTCTCCTCCTTTCTTAAGGGCATTGTTATCTCCGCTTCATTGCATCCTAGGTTGTTCCCTTATGCAAGAGCGCGAGCGTTAACTCCGCCCAACTAAAAAACACAAAACAAACAGAAAATATTGAGCCGAGCTACGGTAACTCTAATTCCTGAAAAGGATACGCAGGCAGCGGGGTAGGGCCCGTGCGAGTACAATTCTTTATTTTCCCTACATTCTGCATGCATTCGCATTTAGGATTTAGACATAGATACACCCTTTAGATAGAAACAAACATAGGTGGATACCATCGAGTATGATGGGCGCGAGGGGTGCTAATACCTTCCCCTTGCGTAACCGACTCCCGTACCTTGATTCTCTAGTCGCAAGACCCTGTTCCTTCCTTTGTTAGGTTTTCTGATATTCCTTTCCCTTATGGGATAAATATATTGGTGGCGACTCTGTTCATTTTTCCCGAGCGTGCGACAGCTGGCGACTCTGCTGGGGAAACCTAAGCAAGTCGATCCTAGCCTTTGTTTGTTTCATTTTATTGGGTGTTTATTTGTTTTTTTATGTCTATATCTTGTATATAATTTTGCATGTTTATTTTCTGCTTGCATATCATGTTTATTTCTGCTTGCACATCATGCATCTAGACTATATTATGGGTCCCCGTGGGGGCCACATATTTTTCTGCTTTGTTTTGCAGGTGGGGGTTTTTGAGGAAAAAGGCCCACTACCCAGGCCAGTGACACATAGGATTAGCGTGGATGCTCATGTTGACTCCCGTAGCGCTTGCTATGGTTGAGTTTGACATGGGGTACCACAACTGGGCGAGGTTCTTTCATGGAACACTGTGTCTGGCACGCTTGTTGCCTCAAACACTTTGTACCCCATGGGAACTGTAGACCCTGGTGACCATTAGGGACCACCTGTCCGTGTCTAGAATTCATACCTGTGAGTTGGGGAGGGACAGGATACTAGCCTTCATCACACCCGGATTTCCATTTTGCAATCTGAAGCCGGAATTTTGAACCTGTTACATTCAGTGTTACCCAGATGTCCAGAGTTGCGAGGGACATTCAGTCTCTCACCACATTGCACACATGACACATCATGCTATTGCATCCACCTCACTTCATTCGTGGAGAATCCTAAAATCTATTTCCAAATAAAAGAGCATAATGTATATCCCTTTTTGCAAAAAAAAAAAAAAGAAAGAAAAGAATAGAAGAAATGAAAAGAAATAATGAAAAGGCTTTAGGATTCTCCCAATGAAATGCATTCCGCCATATCATTTAACATGCATGTTCATTTATTTTCAGGAACTTTTGGCTTTGTCTCCGACCAACACATGGCTCCACCATTGAAGACTGGTAGTCGCAACATCTCTTATACATTCCCAAATCCGAATCTGGATTCTCTTGGGTGTTTAGCGAAGAAGATCACGCCAGATGAGTCGACCAAGTTCCGAGAGAAATATGGATATATTCTGAGCCTTCTCAAAATGCCGTTCACCAGTATGAGCAAGAGGGAGTTCATACCTTGCTTCAGTTCTACAATCCTTCTCTGCGCTGTTTCACGTTCCCCGACTATCTCTTGGTTCCCACATTGGAGGAGTATTCTCTTTTCCTCGGTGTTCCGGTCAAAAAGGAAGAAGTCCCGTGCTATGGCACCATGGAGGCCCCTACGTCTATTGAAATTTCTAAGGCTCTTTATTTGAGCAAGTCGGTCGTGGAAGCAAATCTCACCAAGAAAGGAGGATGCTTTGGTTTTCGTATGGAGTTTCTGGTTAAAAGGGGTTGCGATGCTGCTGAAGCAAAAGAATGGGACACATTTAGGGCTATCCTGGCTCTAAGTATCTATGGTATCATGATGTTCTCAAACGTGCCCGACTTTGTTGATATGAATGCCATTCACGTATTCATTCTGCAGAATCCGGTTCCTACACTTTTGGGAGACGTTTATCACTCCATCCATCACAAGAATAGTCAAAAGGGAGGTTTGGTTAGATTCTATGCCCCGTTGTTATATCGTTGGTTCAGGTCGCATTTGCCTGAGCGTGGTGCTTTCATTGATAATAGACACACATCTAAGTGGGCTGAGAGGATTATGGGGCTGAGGGCTAAAGATATTGTCTGGTACAATAGCGCTTTAGATGACATGGGAGTTATTATGAGTTGCGGAAAGTTCAAAAACGTACCTCTGATGGGTCTTAGGGGCGGAATCAACTATAACCCCGTCCTAGTTAGAAGAACATTTGGATATGCTTTTATCAGTCCACCTGAGCAAACAGAGATAGCTGAGAACATTTTCTATCATGTGGCCACCAACATTGGACAGATGGCAGAAGCTGTGCAAGCCTGGAAAAGTATTTGTCAGAGAGATAAGAAGCATTTTGGTCAGAGAGACTGTGCAACTTATAAAGAATATACTGAGTGGGTCAAGACTGTGGCTAACACCCAAGCGATGCCTTTCCCTCCTAAGGATCCCTTATATCTTCCTGCTGGTGAACAACCCAACATTGTCTCCATGCCTCGTTATAATCGAACTGTTGAGCAGAATTGGAAATTGACTGAACAAATGGAAACAATGCAAGTTAAGATGAATACTGCTAGGCAAGAGAAGCTTTCTACTCTCCATAAGTTGAAGATAAGAGAAATAGAGCTTGAGGAATTGTATGCTAGAGGAAGTACTTCTCAGAAAAGGCCAAGAGTGACTATAGACCCTAAATCTACTGAATCTCAAGAGAAGAAGCTGAAAGAACATTACGAGGCTCAGTTGGCAGATTTGACTGAAAGACTCCAGATTCAGACTACAGAAGCCAATTCAGAAAGGGCTCGTCGAAAGAAAGCAGACAAACTCTTGTTGGAACGCCAAGGAACCTTAGAAAAATGCTATGAAGAAATCCGAAAGCTGAAGGGTCAAGTAGAAGAAAAAGGCCAAGGTAACACCCAAGCTCAAGAGGAAGCCAGATGTTGGGAGTTGAAGAACCGCTACATGGAAACCATGCATTTCAGAAAGGACCTACTGGTTCAAGAAATCATTAAGAGGCCAACCCGTGCTGAGACCAAAAAGCTTTTTGAAGAAATGAAGACTTGGAGCTATAAGAACATTGGAGATAGCCATCTTCGTCATTTGGACATGGGAGACCCTGCTTAGTCTTGACTTTTGTTGTAGAATCACCACCAGTTTTGTTGGATGGGGTTCTTATTTCTATTTCTGTATTGTTGGCTCATGAGAGCGGAATATTTTGTACTTCAAAAACTTGATTGTGGAATTAATGGATTATGTTTGCTTATCTTGGTTATGCTTCAATCTTCCCCGCTATCTTGTGTTGTTGGTTTGAGGCAAAGCTAAAAGTCTTGAAAATAATAAAACATGCACACATGCACCCATGCACTAATATCATATTGCATTTACAGGTTTTTTATCAGATTCTAATTGGGGTCCCTTCCAACAACAGATTTTTTCCCGACGACGAAGCTGACTTTCTTACATCCTTACCGCACCAGAAACAACGAGAAGAGAATCATGGACCAATTTGAACAGAATCAAGTTGCCCTCCGTAGGGATATGGATGTTATGGGGGAAAGGATGACCCAACTTATGGAGACCCTCCATGTCGTTGTCCAAGGACAAGAAGAGCTTAGAAAGAGCGTTGCTGGATTGATCAAAGATACTCCTACCAATTCTGTTGATGGAGGGGTGAAAACCAAGGAGACTCCTATTAATGAGACACTTAAAGTAGTGGATGACCACCATGAGGTTATTGATCTTGAACATGATCTTACTGCTGAGTTGACCGAGACTGCTAAGATGTACCAAGCTCTTGAAGAACGCCTTAAGGCCGTTGAGGTTGCTAAAACTTCGAGTTTCGACACTGCTGCTATGTGCTTGGTACCTGGGAATGTTATTTCCCCGAAGTTCAAGGTGCCAGATTTTGATAAGTACAAGGGAGTTACCTGCCCAGAGACTCACATTCGTTCCTACTGCCGTAAGATGGCCGCTCACGCTGAGAACGAACCTCTGCTTATGCATTTCTTCCAGGACAGTCTCACTGGAGCCCCGTTAGAGTGGTATATGAAGCTCGAGAGGTCTAATGTTAGTACTTGGGGAGAGCTTGTTGATGCCTTCTTGAAACAATACCACTACAATACTGCTATGGCTCCTAGTCGTGCACAGCTGCAAAATATGTCATAGAAATCTGAAGAGTCTTTTAAGGAATACGCCCAGAGGTGGCGTGAACTTGCTGCTCGAGTCCAACCTCCTTTATTGGACCGAGAGTTGATTGATCTGTTTATGGGAACTCTGAAAGGGCCGTATCTTCAGCACATGGTTAGTAATACTTCTCCTTCCTTTTCGGATGTGGTCATCATTGGTGAGAGGGTTGAGAACTGTGTCAAAGCTGGTACCATTCAAGGTGTTACTAGTCCTAGCAACTCAAGTGGTAATGGTAAGAAGCCGTATTCTGGGTTTGTGAAGAAGAAGGAAGGTGAGACTAGCACCGCTTCTGTTGACCAAGGCCGAACTCCTGCATATTCTGCTGTTCCACCTCCTTATTATCCGATGCCTTATGCTGTTCCCGGTCCATATGTCCCTCAGGCATATGCTGCTGCTCTTCCACAACCATGGATGGCACCCCAACAGCCTTTCGTACCACAACAACAAGCTGCTGCTCCTCAAAATCGTCAACAGAACCCCAGGCCTCAAGGTCAAAGGGGCCCACAAAGAACAAGATTCCAAGATAGGCGTATCGATCCGGTTCCGATGTCATATGCCCAACTTCTCCCTCAGTTGCTTGCTGGTCAATTGGTACAACTCCGTGAACTTGGACCTCCACCTAGTCCTCTCCCTCCCGGTTATGATGTTAATGCTCGTTGTGAATTTCATTCAGGGGCTCCGGGCCATACTATTGAAAAGTGTAGAGCATTCAAGTTAAAGGTTCAGGATCTTCTTGATGACAAGCTTATCTCATTCACTCCTACTGGTCCCAATGTACAGAACAACCCTATGCCTCCTCATGCTGGTGCGACCAATGCTATTGAGTTATGTGATGATCAAATCCTGGTGAATGATGTTAGTAAGGTTAAGATGCCGCTAGCAGTTGTCAGAGAACATCTTATGCAACAAAAGGTTTTATGTGAGCTACATGACTACTGTTTGCAATGTTCTTCTAATCCTGAGGAATGCGCTAGGTTGAAAGAAGAAATCCAGAAACTAATGGACGATGGTGTTCTTAGAGTGGAAAGGGTCGTTCCTGTTGAAGATGTGGCCATCCTAGAAATCCCTTACCATCCTGCTGAGGCGTAAAAAACTCATAACACTCCTTTGGCCATTCAAGCACCAAGGACCCTGCTGGTTATTCATGCACCGAGTGCTCCACTGACCATCCAAGCTCCGAGAACTCCGATGGTTATTCAGGTTCCAAATGCTCCTTCAACTCCTTCAACCTCATCTCTCGTTCTCTCTCTTGTGAATGATTCTAGGGCTATTCCTTGGAGTTATAATGCTGTGTATATTCGAGGGAAGAAGTATGACTGTCCTCCAGTGGGTAATTCGAGCATCACAAATATTGCTGGGACTAGTGGCATTACCCGTAGTGGTCGGATCTTTGCTGCCCCTCCTCCGCTTCCTAAAGAGACAAACAAAGACGCTAATGCACAAGCAAAAGGAAAGCAAGTTGCTGTCGACCCTCCTGCAACACGTAATGCACAAGATGCCGAGCAACTTCTGAGAATCATTAAGAAAAGCGATTACAAAGTGATTGATCAACTTGATCAACCTCAAGCTAAGATTTCTATCTTGTCCCTTTTGGTGCACTCGGAAGCTCACCGTGATGCTCTGATGAAAGTTCTGGCTTCCGCTCATGTGACTCAAGACATTACCGTGCCCCAGTTTGAAGGGGTTGTGACCAACATTGCTGCTGGTAACTGTTTGGGTTTTTGTGATAAGGAACTTCCACCCGAGGGTAGAGCACACAACAAAGCGTTGCATATCTCCGTCAAGTGTCTGGATGCTGTGTTGTCTCGAGTTCTGATTGATACGGGTTCTTCTCTTAATGTGATGCCCAAGGCCACTTTGTTTAAGCTGAGTATGGATGGGGTTATGATGAGACCATGCACTATGAGTGTCAGAGCGTTTGATGGTTCTAGAAGGTCCGTAGAAGGGGAAATTGATCTGCCTGTCTTGATTGGCCCTCACATGTTCTATATTGCCTTCTATGTTATGGATATACGTCCTTCATACACTTGCCTCTTGGGTCGTCCTTGGATTCATGCTGCTGGGGCTGTGACATCTACCCTCCATCAGTGTTTGAAATTTGTTGTGAATGACAAGATTGTTGTGATCACTGGTGAAGAGGATTTGATAGTCAATAATCTGGCATCATACCGTTATGTTAAAGTGGAGGGAGAGATACAAGAGACGCCTTTTCAAGCCTTAGAGATTGTGTCAGTCGATAAACTCCCCGTGATTGAGGATAAGAAGGGACTCGGAGCACCCCTCTCGTCTTTAAATGATGCTAAGGCCTTCTTAGAAGCTGGTACTCCCCATAGTGCCTGGGGCAAGCTGATTGACGTTCATGAGAAGCGAGACAAGTATGGCCTTGGGTATCAACTATATTCTTCTACTCAGCTCAGCAAAACTCCTGGAAGGAAGGTGATTCCCCCCATTTCTCAAGTGTTCGTCAGTGCAAGCACCAGTTCTGGAAGTCAAGTTCTCACCGTGGATGATGATGATGAAGAAGATCTCTCCAGATTCATTTGCCATGCTGCACCTGACCAAGAATTCAACAACTGGACCATCTTGGACATCCCCAAAGTCACTTTTATGGAGATGTAATTTTCTTGTTTCGATAAATCATATGCTTCGCCCTAAGCATTTTGATCTCATGTATAAAGAAGGGCCCCCATGTGTTTCAAATTGTTTAATGTTGAATGAAAATCATATTTTCGCATGCGATTATTGTTCCATTTCTTTCATTTTTGCTTTAAAAACTTTTTTCAAAAATGGCAAAGCTTTTTCTTTTTCTTTTCCTTTACGTGTTGCATTCTAAGGCATAAATCATCCATCGTGCAGATCCGGCTCGGATTCCATCAAAAATGATAATGTTACAGTTCCACGTCCTGATATCCTTGAGAATCCGATTGACCATGATGATGAGGATAGTGGGGAAGATTGTGAAGTCCCTGAGGAATTGGCAAGACTTTTGAGACAAGAAGAGAAATCTATCCAGCCGCATCAGGAAGCCATAGAAATCATCAACCTCGGTACAGAAGAAGCAAAGAGAGAGGTCAAGATAGGTGCCGCTTTGCAAAGTGATGTAAAGAGAAGGTTGATTGAGCTGCTTCGAGAGTATGTTGACATCTTCGCCTGGTCATATGAAGACATGCCTGGTTTAGACACGAATATAGTTATGCACAGGCTACCGCTCAAACCAGAATGTCCACCTGTAAAGCAAAAACCACGAAGAACTCGACCTGATATGGCTTTGAAAATCAAGGAGGAAGTTGAAAAACAGTTGAAGGCTGGTTTCTTATCTGTGTGTGAATATCCTCCTTGGATTGCAAATATAGTACCTGTTCCTAAGAAGGACGGAAAGGTACACATGTGCGTCGACTACCGAGATCTGAATAGAGCAAGTCCGAAGGATGATTTCCCTCTGCCTCATATTGATGTGCTAGTCGACAACACTGCTCAGTATTCGGTGTTCTCCTTCATGGATGGTTTTTCTGGCTATAATCAAATAAAGATGGCTCCCGAAGATATGACCAAGACTACCTTACTACTCCGTGGGGTACGTATTGTTATAAAGTGATGCCTTTTGGTCTTAAGAATGCTGGTGCGACATATCAACGAGCAATGGTGACTCTCTTCCATGACATGATCCATAAAGAGATTGAGATATACGTCGATGATATGATTGCAAAATCCCAAACTGAGGAGGAACATTTGGTATATCTCGAGAAATTGTTTGCTCGTCTGCGAAAATTCAAGTTGAGGCTTAATCCAAATAAGTGCACTTTTGGAGTGCGATCGGGAAAGTTACTTGGATTCATTGTGAGTCAACGAGGGATTGAAGTCGACCCTGATAAAGTAAGAGCAATACAGAATATGCCAGCACCAAAGAATGAAAAAGAGGTCCGAGGGTTCCTTGGGAGATTGAATTACATAGCCAGGTTCATTTCTCACCTCACTGACACCTGTGAACCCATCTTTAGGTTGCTGCGCAAGAATCAAGATATCCGTTGGGATGACCATTGTCAAGAAGCCTTCGAAAAGATCAAACAGTATCTCCAAGAGCCACTAATTCTCATGCCTCCGGTTCTTGGGAGGCCGCTTCTTATGTACTTAACTGTGCTTGAAGGATCTATGGGGTGTGTGCTAGGCCAGCATGACGAGTCTGGTCGAAAAGAGTGCGCCATTTATTACCTGAGCAAAAAGTTTACCGATTGTGAATCCCGTTACTCACTACTTGAGAAAACTTGTTGTGCTTTGGTATGGGCTGCTCGCCGACTAAGGCAGTACATGTTGACTCACACCACTCTATTGATCTCCAAAATGGGCCCGATAAAGTACATCTTTGAAAAACCGACCCTTACAGGAAGACTAGCCCGGTGGCAAATGCTTTTATCAGAATATGATATCCAGTATGTCACACAGAAGGCCATCAAAGGAAGTGTCCTTGCAGATCATCTTGCTCATCAGCCATTAGAAGAGTATCAGTCAATGAAGTTTGACTTTCCTGATGAAGATATCATGAAACTGGATGATAATGAAGGACCCAAACCAGGAGAGCGATGGACTCTCACGTTCGATGGTGCATCAAATGCTATGGGCCATGGTATTGGGGCAGTTTTGACTTCTCCTCGTCAAACTCACATCCCTTTCACAGCTAGAATATGCTTTGATTGCACAAACAATATCGCAGAATACGAAGCTTGCATAATGGGCCTCGAAGCAGCCATTGATATGAGGATCAAGATCCTTGAAGTTTATGGGGATTCTGCCTTGGTTATACATCAAGTAAGAGGTGATTGGGAGACGCGACACCCCAATTTAGTTCCTTATAGGGACTACATCTTGGAGTTGTTACCCGCTTTCGAGGAAATCACTTTCGACCATATCCCCCGAGAGGAAAACCAGATGGCAGATGCTTTGGCTACTTTGGCAGCTATGTTCAGAGTTAGCTCCCCTAAAGAAGTGCCAGACATAAGGATCCTCCGTTACAAAGAGTCTGCACATGCATTCCCTGCTCATTGCCTCACTACTGAAGATGTGTATGATGAAAAGCCATGGTATTACGACATCGAGAGGTATGTTGAGAAGCAAGAGTATCCCGAAGATGCTACGATTGGTGATAACCGAACGCTTCGAAGGTTAGCATCCAAATTCTTCTTGTCAGGAGACGTCCTGTACAAAAGAAACTATGATTCAGTTTTGCTCAGATGCGTGGATAGACACGAAGCAGAATTGATCATGCGGGAAATTCATGAAGGATCTTTTGGAACCCATTCCAGTGGGCACTCTATGGCCAAAAAGATCTTGCGAGCGGGGTATTACTGGATGACAATTGAAAGTGATTGTTATGTATACGTGAATAAGTGCCACAAATGCCAAGTGTATGCTGACAGGATTCATGTTCCTCCAACTCCTTTGAATGTACTGACATCGCCATGGCCATTTGCTATGTGGGGCATAGATATGATTGGACGAATCGAGCCGCAAGCTTCAAATGGACACAGATTTATTCTTGTTGCTATCGACTACTTCACCAAATGGGTTGAAGCTGCTTCTTACAAGAACGTAACCAAGCAAGTCGTTACTCGCTTCATCAAGAAAGAAATCATATGTCGATATGGGGTTCCGAATAAGATCATCACTGATAATGGGTCCAATCTTAACAACACGATGATGGCAGAGTTGTGTGAAGAGTTCAAGATTGAACATCACAATTCATCACCCTATCGGCCAAAGATGAATGGCGCAGTCGAAGCTGCTAACAAGAATATAAAGAAGATTGTCTAGAAAATGGTTAGAACGTTTAAAGATTGGCATGAAATGTTGCCATTTGCTTTGCATGGCTATAGAACTTCAGTTCGTACTTCAACTGGGGCAACCCCCTTCTCTCTTGTCTATGGCATGGAGGCCGTACTTCCTGTAGAAGTGGAAATTCCTTCGTTGAGGGTCTTGAGGGATGCCAAACTTGATGAAATAGAATGGGTTCAGACGAGGCTTGACTATCTCAATCTGATCGAGGAAAAACGCTTATCTGCTATCTGCCATGGCCAGTTGTACCAAAAGAGGATCAAGAAAGCGTATGACAAGAAGATTCCGCCTCGAGAGTTCCACACAGGTGACCTGGTTGTAAGGAAGATCTTGCCAATTCACACCGATCCAAGGGGCAAATGGACTCCCAATTATGAGGGACCATAAATTGTGAAGAAGGCATTCTCAGGTGGTGCTTTAATCCTGACAAAGATGGATGGGGAAGACGTTCCGCTTCTAGTCAATTCAGACTCAGTCAAAAAATACTACGCATAAAAGACCCGCTAGGTCGACGTACCTAGGCAAAAATAAGGGCATCCCGGCAAACCAAAAGGGTTTGGGCAAAAATTAGGGATAAAACAAAAGAGAACAACCCGCTAAGTCGAAAACCCGAAAGGGCGACTTAGGCAAAAAGGGGTATCCCGCTGGATTGAAAACCCGAAAGGGCGATCCAGGCAAAAGTTAGGGATCAAAAGCGAGAGGCTGCAGTCTGAATACCCTTCACAAAAACCACTATACACCCTTGGCAAAGCAGACAGATCAATCCAACCATTACGCTTCTGAAGCAAAGCATTGAGAGGATCAAGGATATGGGAACTGTAGCGATACCAGTTTTAATGGAAATTCGAGCATTTCTCTTTGCCATTTTGCTCTTTGCGTTTTATTTTCTTTTTCGCAACTACCTCATTTAGGAGTTGCTTCCTTATACAGAAGCCTATTCATAGGCATTCCATCAATAAAATGATCTTTTGATAAAAAGCTTTCCTTCCTACTTTTCATTTTTCGCATGCAAGGTGTGATTTAATTCGCTATTAAACATTGCATTGAAAACATGGGGGAATAATAATCACAAATCAAAACGAAACATGATGTTACACAAACATAAAAGTGCTCTAAGGGGCACCATTTGCATCCAAACGTTGTTTTCTGTGCAGGTTGCAGGTTCTAGCCGTCATCTTGGCTTATGACATGTCACAAAGGTCGTCATCATCCCGCTTGAAAGTTCAAGAGTATAATTCATCAGTACTGGTAAGCATGGGGCACTTGAAGAGGTCCATATCCCTCTTCCATATGGCAGACGAAGAATGGTCTCTCAAAACTCATGATTCCCCAAGCAGTATAGGATGTAAGGAAAGTCGAGCAAAGTCACTTCCTCCCCAACAGAGTTATGTTCTAATCCTCCACACAGTTGCCAATAATCTTTGGCACTATGAGGTTTCCAACGCCCACCCACAATGGCGTCTCAAGAGAATAAGCAACGGACCCCAATGATCCTACTCTTCTGTTCCACCAGGGCCTTTATTTGGCACTTTTTGCATATAGAATCCATTGCATACAGCACTGCATCCTCAATAGCGTAGCATATCCATTACAGTGGATCATTACGCCATTAAACTCAAACATGCATACAGAGCGTAAGCCGGATAATAGGAGTCAATGCTGAATCAGAACAATGACCCATCCTCCAAGAGTTGTTACCCTTACAAACTTCACCTGATATCTGCTATCATATCACAAACACTGTTAAGCTGCGGTGCCGATACGAGATGTCCTCAATCCCCGACAAATGTCTGACACAATGTCTTTCTGTTTCTCTCCTCCTGTCGTCGAGTCGATGTTGAGTCGTAGATCGCACGAGATCTATCCCCTTTTGTCCTAAAGGTCGTACGAGATCTTCTCCCGATGTTGAGTCGTAGATCGCACGGGATCTATCCCCTTTTGTCCTGAAGGTCGTACGAGATCTTCTCCTGATGTTGAGTCGTAGATCGCACGAGATCTATATCTTTTGTCCTGAAGGTCGTACGAGATCTTCTCCTGATGTTGAGTCGTAGGTCGCACGAGATCTACTTTTCCTCCCTGTTTTGAAGGTCGCACGAGATCTTCTCCCAATGATGAGTCATAGATCGCACGAGATCTTCCCTTGCCTCTCCTGATGTCTCCTGATGTTGAGTCGTAGATCGCACGAGGTCTATTCCGTCCTGAAGGTCGTGCGAGTTCTTCTCCTGATGTCGAGTCTTAGATCGCACGAGATCCTTTTTTTGTTTCAACCTTGAAGATCGCACGAGATCCTCTCCTGTCGTCGAGTCGATGTTGAGTCGTAGATCGCACGAGATCTATTCCCTTCCAGTCGTTGTTTCATATAACATTCCTTTTGAGAACCTTGTGTTGGCACCTCAGGCTACGTTACAAGCTATCACCCTTCTTCCAATTACTCACTGTAAATATTTCCATCAGAAAAAACAAAAATTCTCTTTCCCCAGCAGATATCAAAACGAAAATAAAAGAATAGAGACCACTCCATCTCCTCGGGACAAATTTCAGGTCTTTGGTATTTAATCTTCTTCTACTCCGAATGTTCGAAAGGCTGGCGCCAATCTCACCTTCGAGTATAAGACGATTAAATAGGGGCAGCTGTCATACCCCAAATTTGTCCTACCCTTTAACTTCTAACTGGCTTAGGCTTTGCATTCATGTACATACATCACTTAGGTCATAACTCACACTCATGCATTCATATCATTGGTGCTATTCAAAGGGTAGCAAGAAAAAGCTCTGTTGCAAAGAATTTTGATCAGAGAATAAGGAGACTGAGGTGTAATCATGTGGTTCTATGTTCAAGGAAGTCCTCCTGGATTGGGGTTTCTCTCTGTCTCAAGTCAAGGCATTGGTTGAAGGATACTGGCTTGCAAATCATCCGGCTCTTTAAATCAGGATTTCTTTGACCAAAGTCAACCAGTTGATTTTCTGGTCAACATTCAATCAGGAATGGCTTCTATGTGTGAAAAATTCTCATACTGACTAGGAGGATGTGTTTGTTTGACTGGATTTGACTGGAGGAGATTTAATCGGGAATTTCATCAATAGTCGGAAAAATCAGAACAATTGACTTTTGGGTCAAAATCAGAAGAATTATTCAAATATTGACTTTTGGTGGAAAATTAATCAAGAAAAGTTGAAGAATGGATAAAATCGGGAATTCGACAAAAAGTTGCCAAAATAGCAAAAAGACAAGTTTCCAACACTTAGAAAAATTTTTTATGCTTTAAATCTTGATGAGAAGTCCACTTCAGCCCTAATTTACACGTGTCAAATGGCATTTTTTGGAGAAATTTCCAACATCAAAGTTGTTCCTCTCATGAAGGAGAACAACTTTGTAGTTGGACACTTTTTCATTTGAAGCTTGTATGAAGAGATAAAATTGTTTGAAGTTACTGAAAATTCATTTAAACCAAGTCATAATCCAAGTCACAAGTCAGGTCATGACCTGGCATTTTAACAAACACATGGCATGCCAAATCTCCAGCCATTTTTAGAGTTCTACAAAAGTGCCATGAATGCAAACTTGGTATCATTCTCTTCTTTGCCATCTCCTCTATCCATTGAAACAAGAATCGGAATAATTGAATAAATATTGAGTGAGTTACAAGCTTACAAAGTCGTGCCCCAACACTGACCAAATCCTGCATGCAGCCAAGGCAGATTTCCAGGGCACACGCGTGCATTTCAGCGAACACATGGTGTACCAAATGTCAATGCCTTTTTCTCCATCCACAAGTCACTATTTTGAACAAGCTTGATTCTAAGCCACTCTTTGCCATGCCCTCTATCTAATGAGCCCAAGATCATCAGTTTTGAATGCGCATTGAGCAAAATAGGGACATCCCAAGTCGTGCCCTGACCATACCACACTCTTGCCATAGATTTAAAGACAAGGCAAGTCAGGCATGCATCACCCCATGAAGTGTTACTCCACCATGTTCTAAGTCGTTTTGCTCCCATTTCTAGATGATAATTCAAGATCCTTCAAACAGCAAATCCCACGTATTCCATCCCCTCTTCCTATTGAGCATAAATATGAGTCAATTGGTGGAGCGTGGCACGAGATATTCGCCTTTAAAAGTGGTAGCTCAGCTTATGCTGCATGGATTTGTATGAGCATTGTCATGATAAACTCTCACAACACACTTCCATATAAGGCCATGCAAGCTGCTGAATTATGAAAAGGTACGTAGGAATCTTGCTCCATGTGGTAAACGTGCTCACTAAGCTTAAGAGAATAGTACACTATAATACATCATACCACAAGCAAGTCCCACATTCAAGAAAAACCAAAAGAACTCATTGCAAGCCTATGCTCCAAGTCCCACACTCAAGAAACTCTCATTATTCACCAATCATTTTCCATATAAAAGCAGATGCACAACCCACTCCCTTTCACATTCCTCATTCACGACATAAAAAAACTCTCCACACTCTCATCTTTCTCCCACTCTTTTTAAGAGCTCTCATCCCACTCATCATTCTCTCCTCTCACTCTTCATTCATCAGCCTCCATCATTGCCATCGCCTGAGTGCAAGGGTTCTCCATCAAGTCCTCAACGAAGTGTCATCATCACCATTGCTCCACCTAGCTCCATCAAGATCTAGATCTGAAACGCAAAGATATCACTCAAGAACCCTTCCAGGTACGATCCAAAAACTCTCAGCATTCTATCAATGTGTGTTAGCTACATGTTGCATATGTCAGATCTTGCATTGTTATGGTCCTTGAAAGTATGTTAGCTCTGCTGAAATAATGGTTGTGTGTGCGTCCGAATCCACATATTTGAATGCAGTGTGTAATTATGAGCTTGTTGATGTGCATTTTATGTGTTATGGTGACGCTCCTAGAAGTTAGGGCTTCTGAAACGTGGTTCAGTTTGCATGCTAGAGTTAAGATTAGGGAAATCTAGTGGAAGATTTGGAATCAGCAAAGAAATCCGAGCGCAACAGTGCAAGCCTCTTGATTTTCTAGGCACGATTTGATATCGCCGGCGAGGCACACGGCTGAAGAAGACGACCGGAGGCGGAGCTCCGGCGTCTGGCTTTTATTTTTGTTCAGATTCCGTTCGTATACGTGGCATGTTGCGTTTGGCTTGTTTTCTCATTATTTGGAATTTTGACTTCATTATAATCATTGGCTGATGTGGTTTTCGATTGTGATTGGTCCTTGATTCTTTCTTTGTCTTATCTAGCTTAAGTGAATGATGACCAATTGATGAATGTGCCATGCTTTTTCTGTCACGTTTACACATACCTTTCACATGATACATGCTTTTAATAAATAAATGAAACACAAAAAATAAGATAAAAACAAATAATGAAGTAAATAGTGTAATTGGGTTTTGCGCCCTGGGCCTCACACTTTCTGGATTCCACCCCCAGTCACTAGCGCACCACCCCTCTTCCTTGCATCTGGGCCTGAATGCAGCAGCTATTCCCACCCCCGTTTTGGGCCCAGTTTTGCATTTAACTAATTGTAGTTCATTCTGAAAATACTGATGCACCCCCTTTGCTGTTAATAAAAACAAATATTAAAAATTGATTTTCTTTTATGCTCTATTTCCTTTTTGCAATTAATTCATTTCTCTTTTAAATAAATAATGACAAAAAATATTTTTATCCCATTAGACCTTCTTAGAATTTTATTTTCTTTTTTATTGGACTTTAGTTAATGTCTTCTTTGATTTGTGATCGTTTGTTGAACCATAAAAAAAAAGAACTTAGTTTTAGTTTTAATGCAAAATAGTTTCTAATATGAATAAAAATGAAGTTGCTTGTGAATAATTTTCTTGAATAGTTTAGATTTCAATTCTTTTCTTTTTGTGAATATTTTCCATACATTGTGAAATACCAAAGCATCTTTCTCCTTATTCCTATTAGAAGTAATTCATAACATAGATGTAGAAATTAAGAATAGTTCCTCATTTTTCATTCTTTTTCTTTCACAACACTAAAACATCTAAAAATACTTGAATAAATTCCCTTTAAAAAAAAACACAAAGAAAATACTTAAAACACTAATAATCAAAGTGAAAATTCTTAAAGAGGGAATGGAAGCTTGAACATCCCTTGCTTAAGGGAATGTTCGAGTGCTTGGATCTCCCTTGCTTAAGGGTGCCATTCAGGCGTAAGTTCCCAACTTCTAAAAAACACCAACCAAAGAGTAACTCGAGTTTCCCTTGCTTAAGGGATTTCCTCGAAACACTCAAACTCTCTCTTTCTCCTCCTTTCTTAAGGGCATTGTTATCTCCGCTCCATTGCATCCTAGGATGTTCCCTTATGCAAGAGCGCGAGCGTTAACTCCGCCCAACTAAAAAACACAAAAACAAACAGAAAATATTGAGCCGAGCTACGGTAACTCTGATTCCTGAAAAGGATACGTAGGCAGCGGGGTAGGGCCCGTGCGAGTACAATTCTTTATTTTCCCTACATTCTGCATGCATTCACATTTAGGATTTAGACATAGATACACCCTTTAGATAGAAACAAACATAGGTGGATACCATCGAGTACGATGGGCGCGAGGGGTGCTAATACCTTCCCCTTGCGTAACCGACTCCCGTACCTTGATTCTCTGGTCGCAAGACCCTGTTCCTTCTTTTGTTAGGTTATCTGATATTCCTTTCCCTTATGGGATAAATATATTGGTGGCGACTCTGTTCATTTTTCGCGAGCGTGCGACAAATACATCTAACAAGTCTTAGCATAACATAAGGACAAAGTTCAACAAGGATAAACACAAGAAACAAGACGTAAACACGTAATCCAACGTTCCCCGAGTGCTACGTATCAGAGCATTGACACACACCAACTCGAGCTATAGGTACACGACTACTCCGCGTCATTACCTACACGTTACCAACAGAGGGCAACATTCAAACAGAAGGGGTGAGATATCATTCATTATAAAGAAGCGTATGATAATATTCAAAGCGGAGAAATAATCATACATCGGTCACCACTTCTCGACATATATCACTTACTACTATTCACATCATCCAACATCTTACCGACAACAATAATATCAATCTCAATTAAGGCATACATAGGCATTTATCACATATGCTCAACGAATCAACCATTCGAATCGACACAAGATAACATTCATGTTATGCACACACAAATATTCAAATATGACTCATCACACGACTTTACTTATGCAACTCGAACAATGCAAATGCATGTGGTACCATTGGAGTAAAACTCCCGTCTCAAACAATTGCCATTGGGCCGTCTCAAACATTCGCCACAAGGGCCGTCTCAAACATTTGCCACTAGGGTCGTCTCAAACAATGCAATGAATGTGACTCAATGGTGCACATTCACAATCACACTTAACGACATAATCGACTCGAACAACACAATCCACGTAAACGACATGATCAACTTAAACGACATAATCAATTCCGGATATCCAATGTCAACAAAATCCAATGCAAGAAGATTCTAAGAGTATTCAAAGTTACACTAACCATATTCAATGGAAAGACATCAATTAGGGCTTCACGTAGGTTCAAACGGCACTTAAAAAGGAGTTACGGTTCAAAAGATACATCATTTCAAAGTTTAGGAAAAATTCTGCAAAACAGGGTTCGCGGCGCCAACAGGAGGTCGCGGCGCGAACTGAGCGAATCCAAAAATCTCCAACTTTCTGCCAAGCAGTTCGCGGCGCCAACAAGGGGTCGCGGCGCGAACTGAGCAGATCCAGAACTTCCAAAGTTTCTGCCAAGGGTTCGCGGCGCGTACAAGGGTTCGCGACGCGAACTGGCGATTTTCAGAAAACCCCAAACACAGAAAACAGCATACGAAACCCATCCCAAAACCCCTAAACTCAACCCAATCAAGTTGGAAAACATCAAACATCACGAACAATCACAGAATACATGGTATAAACACAAATACAACACATATTATGGGTCTTATAACATCATAACATCAATTTAAACACATTCCAAATCATCAAATCAAGCAATTGTTCATAAACCCTAACAATATCTATTCAATTTCTACACAACTTCCATGGATGCAACATACAATTAAATCCCACCCAAAACATCATCATACATCCCTTTAGCATGAAAGAATTCCACCCTTACCTTAGGTTTGGATTGAAGACAACTCTAGCTTCAATCTTGAGATTCCCCTCTTTCTCTTCACTCTACTCTTCTCTTCTTTCACCAAAACCCCAAAATGAACTTCTAGTTTCTATTTTCTCTAAAACCATTGTGTTAGTTAAACCCTTACTATCTTAAATTACTAATGGGCTCTAACTAACACCCCTCACTTACTAATACCGACTTAGGCCCAATTATCAACAACACTTACTATCTTATATTATTCACTAACAATCCCCAAATAAAACAACATAAAATCAATTAAACACATAATGCACAATTAATTCACATAAATAAATAATTAAAGAAAAACGGTCGTTACATTCTACAACCCCATTTTGTTGAGGTGTCCTAGGGAAGGAGAAATTATGAGAGATTCCATTATCTGTAAAGAACTTCTCAAAGAGATGATTCTAAAATTCTCCTCCACGATCACTTCTAACCTTAATGATTTTAGCCTCTTTTTCATTTTGTATTTGATTACAAAATACAAAGAATACAGTATGTGTTTCATCTTTATTTTTTAAGAATTTTATCCATGTCCATCTTTTGTAGTCATCTACAATGACCAATCCATATTTCTTACCTCTTATTGATGCAGTTTTTACTGGACCAAATAAATCAATATGTAGAAGTTCTAAAAGTCTAGAGGAAGAAACAACATTTTTATATTTGAAGGAGGATTTTGAGAACTCTCCCTTCTGACATTTTTCACAAAGAGCATCTGATTTGAACTTTAGATTGGGGAGTCATCTTACCAAATTGAGTTTGTTGAGTTGAGATAATCTCCTCAAGCTAACATGTACCAATCTTCTGTGCAAAACCCATTTCTCATCATTTACGGACAGAAGATAAGTTACTTTATGAGATTTTAGTTCAGAAAGATCAATCTTATAAATGTTATTTTTTCTCTTACAAGTAAAGAGAATTGATCCGTCTTTCTGACTAACAGCCTTGCAAGACTTTTGATCAAAGACTATATCATAACCATTATCACTCAATTGACTAATAGATAACAAATTATGAGCTAATCCTTCAACTAGTAAAACATTAGTTATAGAGGGAGAGTTATTGTAATATCCGTAATTTCGTAAATTAATTTAATTGAATTTTTAATTTAATTATTTTAATTTATTTAATTTAATGGGTCAGTGTTGTAGTTAGTAAGATGGAGGGTGTTAAGACTACGGCCTTACTAAAGTTATGTTATGTTTTCATAAAACAAGAATTTTGGGAAAAATAGAAACACAAGAGCATTTGGGAGAAGCTAAACACGTAAAGAGCAAAGGAGGAGAAGAGTCAATGAGGAAGAGAGATCTCAAGAATTGGCTAAGGTAAGGGAGGGAGTCTTCCGATTAACCTTTATTATCGAGTTGTAGACGTTATGACTGAGATTGTATGCTTTTAATTCGGTAGAGAAATGTATTCTAGGTTGGGGTTTTGAAATTTAGGTTCAATTTTGTAGATTACGTGTAATTACATGTTTGTGATGATTTATGAGGTTGGATGTTGTAGCAACCTGCCCTATAAATTAGCTTTTTAGAGTCGCCACCTATTCTACCAGGGCGAATAGGAAATCCTACGCAGTTAAGAGATTCGGGGTAAGTTATTATATTCGGGTCAAGGGAAGGTGTTAGGCACCCTTAACCCTTTCCTAAAGCTTTATGTTTAAGGCAAAGGTTTGTGGCTAAAAGTGTTAAGGTTTATAGCTAAGGAAATGAATAGGGCGAAAAGTGAGATTTGAACGAATTGAGGTTTTGGGGAAGGGGACTCACCTTGTTTCCAAGTGCCTACGTACCTCCTTATGGAGGATCAGAGTCTACGTAGTTCGGGACAGGGTTGTACGCCTTAGAATTAGTATGAATGTATTTGGAGGTATTTTGAATTACTTATCGTAGTTTTGAAATTTGCAGTTTGCAAGGTATTTTGAATTACCTTATCGCAGTTTTGAAAATCCGTAGTTTGTAGAAAAAGATGTGTTTTGAATGGCGTACAACCTTGATTATAGTATGTTCTATTAATTGCGATGATCAATAGATTTAATCACCATAATTAACATGTTTAATAAAAATAGCTAATTATTCTAATCGATAGATTCGATTATCACCGTTAGCAAATTGATGTGTTTTAATTATATTATTAATTTTGGGAATTGAATTATTTTATTATTAACCATCGCAATCAATTGATTTAATTAAAATGAATGACGAATTGATAAAAATTTGCTAATCACCGTAACCAATAGAATTGATTACAACCCTTTAGCAAAATAATCCTTATTTGGATTTATTATTTAATTAGTTAAATGATTGATTTTTACCCACCACAATCAATTAATTTAATCAAAGCGAATAATAAATAAAATTCTAAGATTGTTTGGCTAAAAAACTTAAGTTGGTTGGGCAATCCTAATCCTAATACTTAGGCCAATGGCCAGTGGGATTGGGCAAACCCTAACACCTTGATAAACTTCTCTAGGGTTTTTGTGATTTTTAACAGTTAAAACTGATTGAATAAATTAATTGAAATAATCGGGAAATAATCCTAAACCCTAGTTACTATCCTAATCCTAATTTTATTATCCTAACCCTAATTAAATAAATCAATTAAATTGATCAAAATTAATTACCCTTTAATCAAAATAATTAATATAAAAGTAAATAATAAAATGAATATATAGAAAAACCTGGTAGTAGTCATGTGTGGCACACTTATGAGTGTCCATGGTTTGACTTCAGCCTTATAGGCGTTAGATCCGGTCATGAGTGAATCTGACGGCTTCAGGCTTGGAGACGTACGGTGTTCTCCCTTAGACAGCGATCATGTGATCCAGCTGTTTAATTAAATAAAAATAATTTGCGTGGGCGGAGAATCGAACCCACGCCTTTCCGGTTGCCCAGACACAGACTTACCACATGCGCCAATTGCATTGTTTGTTATATGAAGGGATTCGTGTAATAATATATGACAAAGATACACTCACATGAACAAAAATGCGCGCTGGATGGGAATTTTAAATTGATCCAATCAGACGTCAACACGTCTTCATCTTCTCCATTGGCCCTTCGTTTTAGCCCTTATTTACACCTACAGATACTCATCCGTAGCCATAGATCTTGCAAGCACCAAAATCTCATATATGCACCAAAAATTAATCCTAAAGCCAAGGGTGAATTCGCCTCATCCTTCTGAGTTCAATGAATGTCCTATTTTGGACCAATTTCTCCTGTAAACAAAAACCCCAATCAAAGCTATGGAACCCTAGTCATGGCATCTATTGGTACGAGTGATTAAACAACAATTAAACCAACCAGAATCATTGCTAACATCATAATAAACATATGTATGTAATCAAATCATGTTAATCAAGCGTTAATCATTGGAATCGAGAAATTCAAAAACCATAAAATCGTGAGCTATGTACTCACGAATAGGAACCTGTTAACGAGTGCTAAGATCTTGGAATTGATCAGAAAACTTCAAAGAATGTATCTAGAACAACTAAAATCCTTCAATTGGTCGCTAACCTCGACTTCAATCTTTCACTTTTTCTTAAAATTTTAAGTGTTCTCCTATAGCTCTTGGTTGCCAAAAAAACCCCCCCTCGCCTCTGAATACATTCATATATTTATATGTCAGTGAATAGGTCAACAACTTGAATAAAAACCCCATGATTTGGTTGATTGATTCCTTGATTGAATGAATAATCGTTTTTGTTCAAATCTTACTATACTTGGCCAATATTGCATAGTCTCTCACCAATCTCAATCTCCACGAATTTGAGTCACAAATATGATCTTTGGATAATTGGATTTGCTTAGAAATCAAAACTAAATCAAATCTTGCATATTTCTTTCATTTATTTTGATTTAAACTATGTTTTAAATGAATAAAAATTCACTAAAATTATAATAAAAATCAAATAGTCGTGGGATTGAGTTTTGAGCTTCTTAGTAGCTTCATAACCAAGTTTGGATCACAAAAGGATAGACCCATTTGTAAAAATATCCATTTTGAACCACTTTTGTTTCACATTTTGCCTTCAAAGTTGTCAAACTTTGACAAGGCATATCTCCTTCAATTTTTAATATATGGAAGAGTTCTACGACTTTTTGGAAACCTCAAAATGTCCTCTACAAGACACTTTGTGACATACTTTTCATTTGGAGATTTTATCTTAATGATATGGCCTTTGAGAAAATACTGCTTTTGGTTGACTTTTCAAAAGGATCTGTAATATTTTGTACCATATCTCCCGAATGAAGCATTTCTGGCCTTGACATGTGAGACACAAAGTTGTATAGAATCCAATTTCCTTCAAAATAGGCGTTGAGTGAGGAATTTCTGATGTTCCATGTGAAAGTTATGCCAGGTCAAAGTTCAGTTGACTTTCTCCTATAAAACCCTTAATTTAGAAACTATGAGCTTTGTTGATTTCTGATTTCTCCTTGATGAATCATGATCAACCTTTGATCAAATGATGAATATAACATAAAAATGTTGATGTTGACCAAAAATCAAGAGTTTTGACTGTACTTTGACCATAGTTGACTTTTGAATCAACATAGTCGACTGTGGATCATCTGAGCATTTGAATGAGCAATCCTCAGAATTGAAGCTTGACTTTTGACAGGGAGATACCTTGAACTCTAATAAACCATGTGAAATCCAATGGAACCCTTGATACATCTTTTCTCCTTAGCAAACCCAAAACTCTAATTTGAAAATCCTTTGATTAGGAGAGAGTGACTTGAGTTTAACCATTGAACCTTGAACCCTTGAAGATGAAATGAGATGGGCAAATTTTGGGGTATGACAGCTGCCCCTGTTCAATCTTCTTAAATCTGAAGAGTCAGATAGGCACGACTGCCTATCATGATTTAAAGGTAGAAGATGATTGAACACTAAAATGCCCTGAAATTTGCATTTGCTGGTGCTAGCCAAGGTACTATAAGGAATGGGCTTAGAGATGCCATTTGCAGGAAATCACAACCAACGGGATGAGATTGCGATAATAATATTTCTTGTCAGCATGAATCCCATCCTAAATTGTAAAATTAGCTTGATGCAATGTTATGATGCATGTAATGTATGATGCAGTGAGCTTCTCAAAATAAATGAGAGCAATGTATGTATATGCACTATGTATGAATGAGGTATGTAATTGAATTATACATGACTATTAGATATGTTAGTTGAAGTATGTTAGTAACTTTGGAAAAGAAAAATAAAACCCTTGTTTGTTACCGGTGAAGTTTTGAAGAAGATCACTGCTGAGGGACTAACTCGATGAATAAACCCAATTGAGGAACCCTTTGTAAAACTCTTCGTAGATCCTTATCGTAAAATCCTTTTGTAAAACCCTTTGTAGTTTTGAATAGGATCACTGTCGAGGGACTAACGTGATGAATAAACCCAGTTGAGGAACCCTTCAAAAAACCCTATTGTAAAACCCTTTGTAGCTCCTTATCGTAAAACTCTTTTGTAAAACCCTTTGTAAAACCCTTTGTAGTTTTGAAGGAGATCACTGCCGAGGGACTAACGTGATGAATAAACCCAATTGAGGAACCCTTTGTAAAACCCTGTTGTAAAACCCTTTTGTAAAACCCTTTTGTAAAACCCTTTGTAAAACCCTTTTGTAGAACCTTGTCTTAAAACCCTTTTGTAAAATCCTTTGTAAAACCCTTTGTAAAATAGTTCACTTGCTACGCCAGCTTACCTACACCAAAGTTCCTGGAAAGGACGAGAGATGTATGAACACCACTATGTGGTTGAAGCGCATTAGTGACCCCGTATAACAATTTCTGATCGGGGAGAATAAATCCCTATTTGCTGCCGGAGATGATATTAATTAGCGAGAAGATTTGAAGGAGATCACTGTCGAGGGACTAATGTGATGGATAAACGTACCTAGCAATAGCGAGGGTTCGCCGTTTGTTGTGTAGAAGATAATTAACTTGCTATAGTGCTATCAAGCTTTTGTAGTTTGGAAATACCCCACTTACTATAGTTCTAGTAAGTCTTCGTAGTTGGTGTAACCCAGTTACTATAGTTCTAGTAAGTCTTCGTAATTATCTTGGATGAGAGAGGAATCGCTTGTTATAGTTCTAACAAGTTTACCCACGTAAAGGAGCCACTTGCTATGGTTCTAGCAAGCTTACCTGCACCAAAGGAATCACTTGCCATAGTTCTGACAAGCTTACCTGCACCAATAGGGATCACTTGCCATGGTTCTGATAAGCTTACCTGCACCAATAGGGATCACTTGCCATAGTTCTGACAAACTTACCTGCACCAAAGGAATCATTTGCTACAGTTCTAGCAAACTTACCTGCACCAAAGGAATCATTTGCTACAGTTCTAGCAAACTTACCTGCACCAAAGGAATCATTTTCTATAGTTATAGCAAACTTACCTGCACCAAAGGAATCATTTGCTATAGTTCTAGCAAACTTACCTGCACCCAAGGTATCACTTGTCATGGTTCTGACAAGCTTACATGCACCCAAGGAATTACCTGCCATGGTTCTGACAAGCGTACCTGTATAAATTTCTTTGACATATCGGCAGAATTTAGAAATATGAAAGCCAGAGATCTGGCGTTGTATATGCTGTCTATACCAAGTTAGCGTGCGAAGCGTAGTGTATAAAGTGTAGCGTGTAAAGTGTAGTTTGCAAAGCGTAGTGTGTAATGCGTAGCGTATACATGCCAAGATTTTGACGTTTGTACCATGTAGATGTCTTATGATGTTGACTCGAATGCTTATGCTGATGCATATGTATATATGCTAATGCTGATGCAATCCCCAGATTTTATCATCTTAAGCCCATTGAACCTGTTTAACCCATGTTTGCCCCTATACCATGGATATGCTTATGTCGGCTTGGTAATGTTTATGTATGTGGATAATGCTTATGCTTATGTATATGTTGATTGATGTTACGAGTGGAACAAAATAATGTCTTCTATAAGACTACCTGAAAAGGTTTCTGGAATGGATATGAAAATTTGTCTTAAAGAAGACTACCTGAAAAGGTTCTTAGACAGGATAAAAATTTTCTTAAAGAAGACTACCTGAAAAGGTTCTTAGAAAAGATAAGGAATGTCTTAAAAAAGACTACCTGGAAAGGCTGGAAGATGTCTTAAAAAATACTACCTAAAAAGGTCCTTAGAAAGGACGATGAATGTCTTAGAAAAGACTACCTAGAAAGCTTCTTAGAAAAAGAATGTCTTAAAGAAGACTACCTGGAAAGGTTCCTGGAAAGGACGACAATTCGTCTTTAAAGAAGACTACGTGAAAAGGTTCCTAGAAAGGATCGCAAGATTTGTCTTAAAGAAGACTACCTAAAAAAGGTGTAGTGTAATGTATCAACCAATGTATGTCTTATGTATGATGCTCCAATGATAGGTCGTTGATAACCAAAGCGTATACAGCTCGCTATTGTTGTAAGGTTGTTGGATGCTAGCGCGACTTCCCAATCCCTGTTTTTGAATTTTGAAGATCATAGTTAGGAGAAAGATTTGTCGGATGTTGTAAAGTGTGAGAATGCCTTTTCCTTTTGCTATGCGTCTTGCCCCGGTTTGGATTTTTTTGAAATACTCCACGCCTTTTGATTTTTCGAAGTTCTCCACGTCTTTAACCTTTTGCAATTCGCACCTTTAACCTCTTGAAATTCTCCACACCTTTAATCTTTGGAAATTCTCCACACTTTTAACCTTTCGCAATTCTTCGCACCTTTAACCTCTTGAAATTCTCCACACCTTTAACCTTTTTGAAATTCTCCACGTTTAGCCTTTTGAAGTTCTTCATCCTTTTAACCTTTTGAATTTTCTCCACACTTTTAACCTTTTGAGGCTCTCCACACCTTTAACCTTTTGAGATTCTCCACACCTTTAACCTTTTGAGGCTCTCCACACCTTTAACCTTTCGAATTGTTCGCCATATGGATTTGATATCCACTGTCCCAATGTTTAGTTTTTTTTGTGGAAAAAGATGCCTCTGATCTCCGAGTCATGAAGGAAATGCTCCAAGAAATAACCTTGTCGTGCAAATGTGAAACATATGCTTAAACGTTTATATTGAAGGGTATGCCCTTGATCTCCAGGATATGGAGGGTTATCCATAGTGTTCTATCAATTTAAATTTCCCCCATGTTTGACATGCCCCTGATTGTTATTGCTTCGAGATGTGACCCAAGTCGACTGATGCTTACGATGAATGCCCCTAGTTAATAGGATCCTTGATTTCATGCCCCTGTAATCCCTGAAATTTTGCCCCTATTTAGGAGAACTCTCTAGACGTGGTTTCCCCATTCAAGAGTCTTTATTAGAAGTGATCGTCCTTGATTAACTAATTTTGAGATCTCCTTGATGCTAAGTGTATATTTGTAGATAACATTGTACCCTTTGAGAAATAACTCCAATGCGATGCGTATGCAAGTTTTGAAATCGAAGTTCGTTATGAATTAGAACTGGATGATTAGAAATGAATGTTTGAAGAAGCGTAGTGGTTAGGAACAGTTTTAACAACCTTAGGAGTCAGTATAACAAAATCCTGCTTAATATGCTTTCGTAGTTAACCTTGCCTCAATTAGGACTTTTGAATGTTGTAACTTAGCCTGGTTCATAGTTTAAGAAACAACGGACATAAGGCTCAAAATTTATTTAACCCACCCCTTTCTCTTTGATGTTCTCCCAATCCTAAAGTGGTTTAATCCAATGAATGTGCTTTGTATGTAAGAGAATCTTTTCAGTTTTGATGTTGAGCAGAAGGCTTAGTAGAGATCCAAGCACCAATGAAAAATGTTGTAGAGATCCAAGCATTGATGGGAAGCTTCGATGATTTAGCAGTCCCAAGATTATCCTTTGTATTTCGCCTTTGTTTTTTTTTTCTATCCCTTATTTTTGCATGAGCCAATTCCTTTGAATTTGATCCATCGGGATGCCCTAATTTTTACCTAAGTAATTTTGTTTTCTTTCATGGAATTTTCCATTTTGACTTAGCGGGCGCTTTCCTCTTTTTTTTTTGAATGCTCCTTTTGACATATTGCTCCTTGGATATTGAATGTTGTGACTGCCATGTTGACCTTAATTTGTAAGCTTCAACTTTGATACGCCCTCGATGATGTATTGTTTTTATTGCTTCCTCATTTTTATGATGAATGCGAGGAAGAAGATGTGCTTAAACCTTTGCTTGATCCTTATGCTTGAACCTTTGCTTCAACCTTTGCTTGACCCTTATGCTTGAACCTTTGCTTCAACCTTTGCTTAACCCTTTGCTTGAACCCTTGCTTGGATTGGCTGATTCTCTTGACAACCAAAATACACCATTGAATTTATCGAAATCTACCCTGCCCCTGGTTGAAATTAAGGTTTATTTGAAAAGTATAAACAAACTCCAACTCCTGGCTCGAGGGGGTGACGAGGGATTAACATCCTTATATCTCCACTGTTTAGGAATTGAAACAATGCCTGTACATCGTCGGCTCGGCATTACCTTGAAAGCATACGTTTAGCGAGATTTAGTTATTTGTATTCGTCATTCTCCTTTATGTTTGTTAATAATCTGAAATTTGAAATTGGAAATAGAATAGAAGTGTGCGAGTGGAGAGTCGTAGTAGTGAGCGAATGAATTGACTCCAAAACTTGCATGGTTATCCCATTAGATTTTTTAATCCAAAGGTACAACTTTTATCTGAGTAACACTTAGCGATCGTGGGGGTTGAAATTCTGAGAATGGAAAAACCTATTGATCCTAAGAACAATCTCCTTTGTAAATCCGTTGACCTTGTTTTACTACTTAGCTCCTAGACTTGTAGAAGTAAAGGTAACCTCGAATTCACCTTGGGCACGTCAAACCTGTCGGGAATAAATTATTAGCAGTGGGTTTTTGTCGTTTCGGAACTTCATGAGTTTCCTTTGACTGAACCTCTTTTGCTTTTTCCAAGGGTAATATCACACCGTTTGCAACCTTCAGTGTTTGTAATTTGATAAAGAAAACTACGACTCTTTTGCCCCTTGGTGGGGAATTAACATATGTCGCATTCCCTCCATCGTGATTATGCATCTTCGTTCAGGACATTGCCCCAGTTGGCATGACCCTTGCCCCCCAAGTTATCGCAGAGCGTCTTTGTAAGTCTTTCTATGTCCTAAGATGAACCCCTTTATGACTAGATACCTCTTGAGTGTATCTATGGGGGAACTTATTTGTTGAACTAATCCTTGCTCGATGATAACCTTTATTGTATTTTCAATCCTGTTACGAAAAGGCATGGACATGTAGCTGGCATGGCGAAATGGCATCCCTTTTTTCTTTGTAAAACCAGGCTCATTCCCAATAATTTATCCTCCTTTCTCCATATTTTATGATTCTTTTGATTTTCTTCGCGAGTCTCGGGAAATCGGCTATCATGGTAAGTACGGATACGGGAGAAGATAGAAATGCAAATGAAAATGTAAATGTATGAATGCATGAAAATGCAAATGCATGCGTATGCACAAAACTCTTTCTTTTTTTTTGTATATGGTGACTCCTTATATGCAATGCAGACGTGCGACATATATAATCCTAAGGATAGCCTATGCGGATTTTGAGGTGACATTAGACCCTAGCGAAATCCTTGCAGGCTAGATGTTATGACACGCCAATAGAAATCCCTTAGATTAGGGAGTATGCAGAAGGTAGCGGCTGGTGACCGTTCGAGACAGTCACCAAATCTCATGGCCATCGAGAGGCCGTTTGACGTATACCAATAAGGTTGTCCCCCGTGGGAAGGTTCTCTATGCGGAACACAACCTATCTAAGGACAATATCGGGCGAAGTGAAATCCCTACAGGCTAGGGATGAAGGATGTACAAATGAAAATCCAAACCCTACGAACTAGGGGTACGCGGGAGCAAGCATGGGGTGACCTTTTAAGACAGTCACTAAATCTCATGGCCATTGAGAGGCCAATCGACGTATGCTAACGAAGTTGTCCCTCGTGCGAAGAATGTGACCTTAGAAGTAGAATCCCTACCAGCTAGGGAGTGCGTAGATGTAGACGCAGGGTGACTATTCAAGACAACCACTAGGTCTCATGGCCATAGAGAGGCCAATCGACGTGCACAAATGGAGATGTCCTTCGTGGGAAGGACATGATCTTGAAAATAGAATCCCTACAGGCTAGGGAACGCGTAGAAAGACCTGCAAAATTAAAACGCAAATATTCGCAGTATATAAATTGCAAACATATAATATACACATAAGCATGTAAGCCCTAGGTTCATAGGTTCGACGCGACGGCTTAGGGAGTCTACCCTTCCCATTGGTATGTTCTAACAAGGGTCTCATGGAGCCGTTCGTAGCCTCCGAGACTTTTTGTCCCTTTGAATTTTAGAACAACTCATTTGCCGATGAGGTTCGAGTTTTAGGGGTACGTTCTCAGAGAGATCAACCAAATACCAAGTCCTTCCCTCAACAAAGTCAAGCCTTGTTTTGGACATTTCTGGATATTCAACCCACTCTGAGTGGAATTATCAATAAGACTCGTAGGCGATGCAAGTCCCCCTGGTCTTAAGGATAATTCCCACACTTAGTTTTAACCACAGTTTTTATATAGCCCAGAAAGATATAACAGCAATTTACATCCAAAAAATTCAATAAAATAAATATGCAATAAACAAATATTTATTTAAATTACTGTAAAAAAATTACTGTAAATAAAAAAATTGTAAATAAACAAATCAATTAAAAAATTTAAATATTTATTGATAAAAAGAAAAAAACCTAAATCCTAATCCAAAACCCTAACCCTGGAAAATCAGCCAAACCCTAATAGTTAACCAAAACCTAAATAATTAACCAAAACCTAAACCCTACCAAAACCTAGGAGTATAATATTCACCATTATAGTTTTGTCCCCAGCTGAGTCATCAGCTGTAGCAACCTGCCCTAAAAATTAGCTTTTTAGAGTCGCCACCTATTATACCAGGGTGAATAGGAAACCCTACGCAGTTAAGAGATTCGGGGTAAGTTATTATATTCGGGTCAAGGGAAGGTGTTAGGCACCCTTAACCCTTTCCTAAGGTTTTATGTTTAAGGCAAAGGTTTGTGGCTAAAAGTGTTAAGGTTTATAGCTAAGGAAATGAATAGGGCGAAAAGTGAGATTTGAACGAATTGAGGTTTTTGGGAAGGGGACTCGCCTTGTTGCCAAGTGCCTACGTACCTCCTTATGGAGGATCAGAGTCTACGTAGTTCAGGGTAGGGTTGTACGTCTTAGAATTAGTATGAATGTATTTGGAGTTATTTTGAATTACTTATCATAGTTTTGAAATTCGCAGTTTGCAAGGTATTTTGAATTACCTTATCGCAGTTTTGAAAATCCGTAGTTTGTAGAAAAAGATGTGTTTTGAATGGCGTACAACCCTGATTATAGTATGTTCTATTAATCGCGATGATCAATAGATTTAATCACCATAATTAACAGATTTAATAAAAATAGCTAATTATTCTAATCGATAGATTCGATTATCACCGTTAGCAAATTGATGTGTTTTAATTATATTATTAATTTTGGGAATTGAATTATTTTATTATTAACCATCGCAATCAATTGAGTTTATTAAAACGATTAATAAATTAGTGAATGGTTGTTAACTGTCTTAATCGATTGATTCTATTATAACCATTAACAAATTAAGGTATTTTAAATGGATTATTAATTATCGTTACTCCTCGTAATCAATAGATTTGATTAAAATGAATGATGAATTGATAAAAATTTGCTAATCATTGTAACTAATAGAATTGGTTAAAACGTCCTTATTTGGATTTATTATTTAATTAGTTAAATGATTGATTATTACCCACCGCGATCAATTAATTTAATCGAAGCAAATAATAAATAAAATTCTAAGATTGTTTGGCTAAAAAACTTAAGTTGGTTGGGCAATCCCGATCCTAATACATCGGCCAATGGCCAGTGAGATTAGGCAAACCCTAACACCTTGATAAACTTCTCTAGGGTTTTTGTGATTTTTAACAGTTAAAACTAATTAAATAAATTAATCGAAATAATCGAATAATCGGGAAATAATCCTAAACCCTAGTTACTAGCCTAATCCTAATTTTATTATCCTAACCCTAATTAAATAAATCAATTAAATTGATCATAATTAATTACCCTTTAATCTAAGTAATTAATATAATAAAGTAAATAATAAAATGAATATATTGGAAAACCTGGTAGTAATCATGTGTGGCACACTTATGAGTGTCCATGGCGTGACTTCAGCCTTATGGGCGTTAGATCCGGTCATGAGTAAATCTGTCCGCTTCAGGCTTGGAGACGTACGGTGATCTCCCTTAGGCAGCGAACATGTGATCTAGCTGTTTAATTCAATAAAAAAAATTGCGTGTAATTGATCCAATCAGACGTCAACACGTCTTCATCTTCTCCAATGGCTCGTCGTTTTAGCCCTTGTTTACAACTACAGACATCCATTCGTAGTCATAGATCCTGCAAGCACCAAAGTCTCATATATGCACCAAAAATTAATCCTAAAGCCATGGATGAATTCTCCTCATCCTTCTGAGTTTAATGGTTGTCCTATTTTGGACCAATTTCTCCTGTAAACAAAAACCCCAATCGAAGCTATGGAACCCTATTCATGGCATCTATTGGTACAAGTGATTAAACAGCAATTAAACCATCCAAAATCATTGGTAACATCATAATAAACATATGTATGTGATCAAATCATGTTAATTGAGTGTTAATCAGTGGAATCGAGAAATTCAAAAACCATAAAATCATGAGCTATGTACTCACGAATAGGAACCTGTTAACGAGTGCTGAGGTCTTGGAATTGATTAGAAAACTTCAATGAATGTATCTGGATCAACAAAACTCTTTCAATTGGTCGCTAACCTCGACTTCAATCTTTCACTTTTTCTTAAAATTTTAAGTGTTCTCCTATAGCTCCTTGTTGCCAAAAAAACCCCCCCCCTCGCCTCTGAATACATTCATATATTTATATGTCAGTGAATAGGTCAACAACTTGAATAAAAACCCCATGATTTGGTTGATTGATTCCTTGATTGATGGAATAATATTTTTTGTTCAAATCTTACTATACTTGGCCAATATTGCATATTCTCTCACGAATCTCAATCTCCATGAATTTGAGTCAGAAATATGATCTTTGGATGATTGGATTTGCTTAGAAATCAAAACTAAATCAAATATTGCATATTTCTTTCATTTATTTTGATTTAAATTATGTTTTAAATGAATAAAAATTCACTAAAATTATAATAAAAATCAAATAGTCGTGGGATTGAGTTTGGAGCTTCTTATTAACTTCATAACCAAGTTTGGATCATAAAAGGATAGGCCCATTTTTAAAAATATCCATTTTAAACCATTTTTGTTTCACATTTTGCCTTCAAAATTGTCCAACTTTGACAAGGCATATCTCCTTCAATTTTTAATATATGGAAGAGTTCCAGGACTTTTTGGAAACCTCAAGATGTCCTCTACAAGACACTTTGGAAAATATTTTTCATTTGGAGATTTGGTTGACTTTTGAAAAGAACCTGTAATCTTTTGTACCATATCTCCCAAATGAAGCATTTCTGGCCTTGGCATGTGAGATACAAAGTTGTAGAGAATCCAATTTCCTTCAAAATAGGCTCTAAGTGAGGAATTTCAGATGTTCCATGTGAAAGTTATGCATGGTCAAAGTTCAGTTGACTTTCTCCTATAAAACCCTTAATTTATAAACTATGAGCTTTGTTGATTTTTGATTTCTCCTTGATAAATCATGATCAACCTTTGATCAAATGATGGATAAAACATAAAAAAAATTATGTTGACAAAAAATCAGGAGTTTTGATTGTACTTTGACCATAGTTGACTTTTGAATTAACATAGTCGAATGTGGATCATTTGAGCATTTGAATGAGCAATCCTCGGAATTGAAGCTTGACTTTTGACAGGGAGATACCTTGAACCCTAATAAACCATGTGAAATCCAATGGAACCCTTGATACATCTTTTCTCCTTAGCAAACCCAAAACCCTAATTTGAAAACCCTTTGATTAGGAGAGAGTGACTTGAGTTTAACCATTGAACCTTGAACCCCTGAAGATGAAATGAGATGGGAAAATTTTGAGGTATGACAGATGTGTTATTTGATTGATGATATAGCATGTATTATTTGTAATTTGGTTCTGTTTTTCGTGTACAGTCGTAATGATTCGATGGGGTTGTGTTTGGGGAAAATAAGTTGCTGTCAAAAGTGCTTTTTTTCTGTTACAGGATGAATTAACCAGTTACGGTCGGGCTTGTAACCAGTTACGATTGTGAAAAATGGGGTTTTGGGGCTGGTTACGAATTCGTAACCAGTTACGGTGTCGTTCGTAACCGGTTACGGTCACATGAAAATAATAGCGAATCGAGTTACGTCAAGCGTAACCGGTTACACTGAAGCTGTTTTTGAAAAATTGTTTTTCCTAACCCGTTATGCTTTTTCTATAACCCGTTACGTCGTAGCTTTTGTGAAAAATAATTATTTTCAAAAATTCATATCTTTTGAACCGTAACTCCGTTTTGAATGCTGTTTTGGGCGTTGAGTCAATAATTTTATTTCCTATATATCTAAATAATTCAAAAAGAAGTAGCTCATTTTTATTTTATACAACCCGTTTTTCTGAAATGGTGAATTGTGATGGATGCGTTATGCGTGGTATTGTGATGATGTAAATCTCCTGTTGTTGTTATGTTGGTTTGATGTACTTGGTACATGATTGTGAAAGGTGTTATTGTTGTATGAACTGTGTGATGAGTTGAATTATGATAATGTTGTTCATATGATTGAAGTAGTGATTAGCATGTGATAGATGATTCATGCATTTCCTAATCATATGGTGGTTGAATCCCGATGTAGACGGATCAGTGGTCGCTAATTCCCATTGTGTGGAATTAGTGAGTGGAAGTAGCCCTATCCTTAATGATGGTTGAACAGTGAGATGGGTGAAACTCATGATTGCTACCACATGCATATAGTTTCATTGCATTAGGTGTATGAATTATTATAACATGAATGGAAGGTTCTTCAATGTTATAATATTTTGTGTTTGATTTACTGTTGTTTTGTGGATGTGTATATAATCTGAATGTATTTGCTATTGGGTGAATATTATACTGTTGATGTTCTATTGTTTATGAACTAATAACATTGTTTAATTGCGGATGAGACTCACCCTTTTTGTTGATCATTTTTCAGATTGAAGTGTAGCGGTGCTTGCTTTGGCGAGGATAGCTTGTAGGCTGTGTCGATAGTTAGAGTCGTGTCATGCTCTGGTCTTGTAACACTGGGGAACGTTTGCGTTTTAGAGTTGGATAATAACTCTCGTTTTGGTTTTATTGTTGAATAATGTTGTTTATGCCTTGAATGTGGTAGACGATGGTTTTAAGTATTCAACTGATGAAGTATTCCGATGTGTTTAAACATTTTTTAATTGTTTATGCTCCTCAAATAGCATGACATGCGTTTTATTTTATATGAAGTAATTGTAACGCACTTAATTGCATGTTTACTCTGAAAATGTTATTTAATTTATCTGGGTTTAGAAGGGTGTTACAATGGTGGTATCGGAGCATATGTCGTTGTGACCAGAGTCTTGTTGTCATTATTCCCTTGTATACAACTGGTGTAAAAGTTGACACTGTCGATACTTTTGGTTTTAATGGAAATTGTTTTGTGAATTAGCAGAATAATGGTTAAAAGAGGTGGAAGAAACGATAACGCGATTGCTGAGGCTTTGGGCATGACTGCTGGTGTGTTGGGAGGGAACGCTAATGGAGTTGGGATTGGTGCTGATAGACTGTTGGGCAACTTTCATAGGAACAATCCTCCGTTGTTCAAAGGCACTCATGAACCCGAAGGCACACAGAAGTGGCTGAAGGAGATTGAAAGAATCTTCCGAGTGATTGATTGCGCTGAAAATCTGAAGGTGAGGTATGGTACTCACATGTTGTTTGAGGAAGTGTAATACGGTAAACTGACTTTATTGAAAATGTTGCGGATAGCAAGAGCCGCCACCGACTTTTATTTTATCCAATTTTAGGAAAGGCTAAAAGAACAGGAAAATACCTTTTAAAAAGATTTTGAGTTCGGAGGGTAAGTTATACAAAGGGAAGGTGTAAAACACCTTTTGCATCCATGGTTATCCATAGGCTCTTAATTGCTTAGCTCACTTTTGAATTTGTTTGAAATGTTTGAAAAGATTTTGAATAAGAAAAGATTTCGAAGAAGAATTTTAGCTTGTAAATAAGCGTAGTCTTTTTGAATTTGATTTTGGAAAAGAGTGGGAAAAGGATTTTTGAACATAGAGCAAGCAATTAGTAGCAACTACCCTAAGTCAGAAAAATTGTTCGTTTAGTCTTTCGGGCGAAAGGATCTATCCATACCATGAGACGGCAGGAAGTCTTTCAATTGGATGTTTAAGGGTCATCAAGTTATCGTTCGCCATAAGACTGTCCCTTGCCATAAAGAGGACAGGTAGCCTAAGGGAAGGATATAATAGTCATTCTGTTTAGGCATCATGCGAGAACACCTTAGCAATAGGACAATCATCTTATTTTTCCGAGGCAGCATCGAGGGACTAGACGGTTTTTATTCTTTAAGGCAACCTTGCTTTAGGTATCCTCGGAATCGAGGGAGTTGACTATTTAGTACACTTGGAGGCAACAAGCAACAATTAAGGCAACAGTATAAGGCAACAAGAGGGATTACCCTAAAGGTGTGTCGGTGCAACAATCACGTGGTTAACTTCGATGATATTTATCTTATAATTAGTGAGCTATGTTAATTCAAGGCTTGCACTCCCTAAGATTACTAACCACGCAGTTTAAAGATCGCAGGAATTAAAGGCAGAAAAATAACAGTTCCTACGCTATTACAATAAACACCTGCGGGGATAGGGGAATTAAAGCAGAAAATAAGAAATATGAATAATTAATTTAATTATCTTTATCTTGAGCCTTGATCTTCCTCGAACCTTCGATTGACTCTGAACATTTGAGAATTAAACAGAAAATAATAGGGGTTAGTGTAGGAGTAATTCATCGACTATTGAAACAAACCCTATTTAAATCCATAAGGCAAAATAAAAAATTAAAATTAAAATGTTATTAAACAAAGAAAATTAGGAAACTTAGCTTTTTTAGTTGGCTGAGGCGCGTGGCTGAAAGATCTTGGTTAACCCTGAAAATTGGGCACAAAGAAGAAAAAATGTTAGTGCATTAAAGAACTTAGCCATCATAACGTGACAGATTAAAAATTAAAATGATAATAATTTAAGCAGCCACAAAGAAAGGCAAGGCAAAAAGCAAACCCTGAATGGGTCAAAAGTTAATTATGATTAATGGGCAACACCTACCAGTAACTACTAGGGTTTATAAATGAATCGATGTTAACAAAAAAAGTAATTATTGGTTTGCATCCTAATTAATTAATCGATTAAAAGTATACACAAAAATGATAATTTTTATTATTTTTTTTAAAAAAATAATTATTAAAAAAATCGAGTCTTCGATTAAAAATAAATAATCATAATTTTACTATAAAAACTAATTTAAAATATAACTACTTATTTATAATAGAAAAGAAAAATAAAATAAAAAATAGAAGTATTTATGCAATTAAAAGTAAAAAGAACATTAAAAAAAACTTAGCTTTGCTTCTGTATGGTGAGCCTGGAGGTCCATATGATGAGTCCTTAATCCAGAAGCGTTGGATCTAGTTGCTGGAGACATCAGAGGGCTGGAACGTGAGGGTGCACCATGGATTGGCGTGGCTGTGCGTGCACTTGATCCATGTTTAACTACGTTTGAAAAAATAGATGATCGTCCCTGGGGATCGATCCCACGCTGCCTTGGTCACATGCATAATTCACTTGCCAACTGAGCTGGATTCATTAGTCAAATATCATATGCGTTTAATAAATTAAATATGGAAAAACACACTAAATGCAAAAATCAAGGTGGGACCCCCTGTGTATCACGCGCTGCCAATTAAAGAGGGAGAGAGAATAAACTATGGCTGACAGGCGAATGGCATGTAGACACGAAGATGGTCAAGGAGTCAGCGTCCATATCATCGTCTTCTTCCTTCTGACCTGCGCAATTACTTACCGTTTTTGGTGCGAAATTTCCTGCAGTTTTTTCCGCAGGTATGTTGTCTTCTTGGTTGCGACTTGGGATCCACCATAACCCACGTTGACACCTCCTAAATCTCGCCCAGATCCACTAGTTGGAGCTTTTTGGATTCAATGGTGGTGTTATTCTCTCCTGAAAACCTCTGCAATTGCAAGAACGAAGGGCATCCTTGCTTATGCCCTAACAATGGTGGAGGTCGTTCTAAGCCTTAAAGCTCATGAACGATGATCGAAACCCGTTCTTAGTCATCATACAAACTCAGTGCAAGCATTAGAATCGATTGAAACAACACACATACGAGGATTTAAGAATGTGAATAAAACCGTGTATGTATGCATGTATAAGTCACGATTTAGGGTGATTCAGCCATGGATTTTCATCCAATCTTACCACGCCATACCTGTAAATGAGATTTGGATGGATGAGAGGGCTTGAATTGGCTTTGGGAGTGGGAACCGTGTTTTGTATTTTTGGACAAAAACCTAAGAATTAGGGTTTGTTCTTTAGGCAGCTTTAGGGTTTGCCAAAACTTGTGAATAAAGTCTGATGGTGATGTATATATAGATGTGAGGTTGCTTTAAAAAAAAGCGCACCAAGATATCTTGTATTGATCACAAAATATTTGATTGTATTTTCTAAATCAAAACTTCCAAATTTTGATCTTTCTTGCACCCCAAGCCATATGAACGAAATTGGCTAATTGGAAGAATATATTTGATTGATTTCTTGACTTAAAATCAGAGCAAATAAGATCTCTTATTAATTTTACTATTTTATATAATTAATTTATGATTTAAAGTGATTAAAACCATAAAATAATTAATAAAACAATAAAAATAAAAAGTCTCTTGTTTTGGGGCGTGCATGGGCTTAGAATAATGGTAGGATAAAAAGAATGTAAGCCCATTTGGAAATATTTGGAGTTTTGGGCTTTTTCTCTTCATGCATGCCCTTGAAAATAGGTGAACTTGTGCACATTTCCATTTCCTCATATCTCAACATTTTTTCAAGTTCTTGGACTTTTTAGAAGCCTTGAGGAGTCCTCTAACCAATGTCTTTGGTCCCATGTCAAAATAATTTTCCATGCTCCTTGTGTACTCTTTTGAAAAAGATGACTTCTGATTGACTTTTGAAAAGGACCTGTAATGTTTTGATCCATATTTCTCAAATGAAGCATTTTTAGACTTGGCATGTGAGAGACAAAGTTGTAGAGAATTCAATTTCCTTCAAGTTGAGCTTTGGATGGAAATATTTTGATGTTCCATGTGGGAGTTATGGCTAGTCAAAGTTTAGTTGACTTTCTCCTATGAAAACCCTAATTTAGAAACTCTTGAATTTATTGATTTTTGACCTTTCCTTGATGAACCATGATCAATTCTTGATCAAATGGTGAATAATACTACAAAATAAGGATGTTGACAAAAAATCAGGAGTTTTGACTGTACTTTGACCATAGTTTGACTTTTAGGTCAACTAGTCGATTATTGATCGTTTAGGCCATTGGGTGAGCAATCTTTTGAATCAGAGCTTGAAAATTGGCATGAGGATCCTTTGAGGCATGTGAGAGGTTATGCGATCCACTTGAATTGTCAGAACTTGATTTTTCTTGAAGAGGAGCAAAAACCCTAGTTGTGGGTTGTTTGCTTAGGAGAGTGTGCATCCACTTAGATCTTGAGCTGTTGATACTTGGATGAGCTTGAGTATAAAAATGTGGTGGGCAAATTTTGGGGTATGACAGGAAGCATATGACTGGTGGATTTCTAGATGAGCTTGATGCTGCTGGTGTAGCAATTACTTGGGCTGTGTTCAGAAGAGAATTTATGAGAAGGTACTTTACTAAAGATGTTTGAGGAAGAAAAGAGATAGAATATTTGGAACTGAAGCAAGGTAACATGACGGTACTAGAGTATGTTGCGAAGTTTGTTGAGCTGGCGAAGTATTATGTACACTACAACAATGATGAGGCTAGTGAATTCTTGAAATGTGTTAAGTTTGAGAATGGTCTCCGTGATGAAATCAAGCAGGGTATCAGGTACTAGAGGATTCGTCGGTTTACTGACTTGGTGGATTGTAGCAGAATCTTCGAGGAAGATAATCTCAAGCTGAAGTCATCTCACTCTCGCGAGTTGGTTGACAAGAAGGGAAAGAAGCCTATGGATAAGGGTAAGCCATATAGAAAAGGTAATCCAAGAGGTGGCGGTTGGAAGAAACCTAGTGGAGGAGACTCTAGTGCTCCTATTAGGTGCTATAAGTGCGGTGAACCTGGACATCATATCCATGAATGTGAGAGTGAAGAGAAGAAGTGCTATAGGTGTGGTAAGGCAGGTCATCTTGTTGCTGATTGCAAAGGGAAAGCTGTGACTTGTTCACTACGGCGATGAAGGTCATATTAGTCCACAGTGTCCTAAATCGAAGAAGAATCATACTGGTGGTAAAGTGTTCGCCTTATTTGGTTTCGAGACTACCCCTGAAGATCATTTGATTAAAGGTATATGTTTTATCCATGGCACACCTTTAATTGCAATTATAGATATTGGAGCAACTCATTCTTTTATTTCTATGGATTGTGCTAAAATACTGAATTTAGAAATATCTGAGATTAATGGAAGTATGGTTATTGAAACTCCTACGTTAGGTTCAGTGACTACTTCATTTGCTTGTTTGAATTGTCCAATTGATTTTTTTGGTAGACAATTCGGAGTGGACTTAGTGCGCCTTCTGTTGGAACAACTCGATGTTATTCTCGGAATGAACCAGTTGCAATTCAATCGGGTTCATATCAATTGTTTCACAAAGAACGTTATTTTTCATGAAGACGTCAGTGTTGAGGACTTGGAGCGGACTGCTAGATAGGTGAAGCAGGCGGTTGAAGATGGGGCTGCTCTGTTTATGTTGATTGCATCTTTGGAAGTGAAAGGAAAAGTGGTGAGTAGTGAATTACCGGTAGTATGTGACTTTCCGGAAGTGTTTCCATAAGATGTGAGAGAGTTTCCACCTGAGAGAGAGGTAGAGTTTGTTATTGAATTGATTCCTGGAATGAGCCCTGTGTCGATGGCGCCTTATCGTATGTCGACATCTGAGTTGGTTGAATTAAAGAGTCAATTAGAAGAATTACTTGAGAAGGAATTTATTCGTCAAAGTAATTCGCCGTGGGGTGCGCCGGTATTGTTGGTAAAGAAGAAAGAAGGTTCAATGAGATTGTGTGTGGATTACAGACAACTTAAAAAAGTTACTATCAAGAATTGGTATCCATTGCCGAGGATTGATGATTTGATGTATCAACTAGTTGGAGCGTGCGTATTCAACAAGATTGATTTGAGGTCTGGATATCATCAAATTCGTGTGAATGCAGACGATATTTAGAAGACGAAATTCAGAACAAGGTATGGTCATTACGAATATACTGTGATGCCATTTGGAGTTACTAATGCACCTGATGTTTTTATGAATAGGATTTTTCATCCTTACCTTGATAAGTTTGTTGTGGTATTTATTGATGACATTCTGATATATTCTAAGAATGAAGAAGAGCATGCGAATCATCTTAGAGTTGTATTAGAATTGCTGAAAGAGAAGAAGCTTTATGCGAAGTTGTCGAAGTGTGAATTATGTTTAAGTGAAGTAAGTTTTCTTGGTCATGTGATTTCCAAGAATGGTATTGCCGTAGATCCTGCGAAAGTAGAAGCGGTATCTCAGTGGGAAGCCCCAATGTCTGTTTCTGAGATACGTAGTTTTATGGGTCTTGTAGGCTACTATAGAAAGTTCATTGAAGGCTTTTCAAAGTTATCATTTTCGTTAACTAAGTTGACAAGGAAGGTTCAAGCATTTATTTGGGATTCGAAATGTGAAGAAGGATTTTAAGAGTTGAAGAAGAGGTTGTCTAATGCGCTTATTCTAATTTTTCCAAACCCGGCGGAATATTTTGTTGTGTATTGTAATGCTTCATTGATGGGATTAGGAGGTGTACTAATGCAGAATCAACATGTAGTGGCTTATGCGTCGATAAAACTCAAAGTTCATGAAAGGAATTATCCGACTCACGATTTAGAGTTGGCAGCAGTGGTATTTGTGTTGAAATTGTGGAGGCATTATCTGTATGGTTCGAGGCTTGAAGTATTCAGTGATCACAAGAGTCTGAAGTATCTCTTTGATCAGAAAGAGCTTAATATGAGGCAAAAAAGATGGTTAGAGTTCCTTAAGGATTATGATTTTGGATTGAATTATCATCCGGGTAAAGCAAACGTTGTTATTGATGCGTTGAGTAGGAAGTCTTTACATATGTCTATTCTAATGGTGCGATAATTGGATTTAATTGAGAAATTCCGAGATTTAAGTTTGGCATTTGAAGGTACTTCTAATAGTATTAAATTGGGTATGTTAAAGCTGACAAGTGGTATCTTTGATGAAATTAGAGAAGGTCAGAAAGTTGATGTTGAGTTGGTTGATAAGTTAAATTTAATTAATCAAGGTAAAGGAGTTGAATTTAGAATTTATGAGAATGGTATAATGAGGTTGGGTGGTCGGGTTTGCCTCCCTAATGTTGCCGAACTGAGAAAGAGTATTTTTGAAGAAAGACATCGTAGTGGATTGAGTATTCATCTTGGCGCTACCAAGATGTATCATGATCTGAAAAAGTTATTTTGGTGGCCGAGAATGAAAAAGGAAATAGCTGAGTTTGTTTATTCTTGTTTGACTTTCCAAAAGTTAAAGATTGAACAATCAGAAGCCATATGGAGCTATGCAACCATTGTTTATTCCGGAATGGAAATGGGACAGCATATCTATGGACTTCGTTTCTGGGTTACCAAGGACGGTGAAGAATTGTGAAGCCATTTGGGTCATCGTGGATAGACTAACGAAATATGCTCACTTTATACCGATGAGAATGGATTATCCGATGGAGAAATTAGCCCAGTTGTATATTGAGAAGATAGTGAGTCTGCATGGTATTCCTTCGAGTATGGTGTCAGATAGAGATCCAAGGTTTACCTCAAAATTTTGGGAAGGTTTGCAGAAAGCTTTGAGTACTAAGTTGAGATTGAGTTCTGCTTATCATCTGCAGATTGACGGTTAGACAGAAAGAACGATTCAATCGTTAGAAGATTTGTTGTGTGCTTGTGTGTTGGAAAAAGGCGGTGCTTGGGATAGTTACCTACCCTTAATTGAGTTTACTTACAATAGTTACCATTCGAGTATAGGTATGGCTCCGTTTGAGGCTTTTTATGGTTGAAGGTGTAGGACGCCGTTATTCTGGTATGAATCTGGTGAATGTGTTGTAATTGGGCCAGAGATTGTTCAAGAAACTACGGAGAAGATTAAGATGATTCAGGAAAAGATGAAGGCTTCTCAGAGTCTTCAAAAGAGTTATCACGATAAGAGGCGGAGAACACTTGAATTTCAAGAGGGAGATCATGTGTTTCTGAGAATTACTCCTACAACTGGTGTTGGTTGAGATTTAAAGTCAAGGAAGTTGACGCCGCGTTTCATTGGTGCGTTTCAGATTACGGAGAGGGTGGGAGAAAAGGCTTACCGTATTGCTCTACCGCCAACACTTGTGAACTTGCACGATGTGTTCCATGTGTTGCAATTGAGAAAGTATATTGTTGATCCCTCTAATGTGATCCAAGTGGACGATGTACAGGTCAAAGACAACTTGACAGTTGAGACATTTGCTGTAAGAATTGAAGATCGAAAATTGAAACAACTGCGTGGTAAAGAGATATCTTTAGTCAGAGTAGCTTGGGGAGGATCGGCAGGTTAAAATGTTACATGGGAATTGGAGTCAGATGAAGGACTCATATTCGAAACTCTTTGTTTGAGGTATGTTTTCGAGGAAGAAAACTCTCTTAGTGGGGGAGAGTTGTAACACCCGTAATTTCGTAAATTAATTTAATTGAATTTTTAATTGAATTATTTGAATCTATTTAATTAAAATTTAGAAGAATTATGGAATGATGAGTTAATGGGCTAGTGTTTTAGTTAGTTAGAGGGGGGGGTGTTAAAACTAAGGCCTTACTAAAGTTATGTTATGTTTTCATAAAATAATAATTTTGGGAAAAATAGAAACACAATAGCATTTGGGAGAAGTTGAAGACGTAAAGAGCAGAGGAGGAGAAGAGTCAACGAGGAAGAGAGATCTCAAGAATTATATAAGGTAAGGGGGGACTATTAAGCTCTATTATCGGGTTGTAGACGTTAGGACTGAGATTGTATGCTATTGATTCGGTAGAGAAATGTATTCTAGGTTGGGTTTTTAAATTTAGGTTCAATTTTGTAGATTATGTGTAATTACATATTTGTGATGATTGATTATATTGGATATGTTGTTTGATTGATGATATAGCATGTATTACCTGTAAATTGGTTCTGTTTTTCGTGTAGTCGTAATGATTCGATGGTGTTGTGTTTGGGGAAAATAAGTTGTTGTAAAAAATGTTTTTTTTTTCTGTTAGAGGTTGATGTAACCGGTTACGGTCAGGCTTGTAACCGGTTACGATTGTGAAAAATGGGGGTTTTTGAGTTGGTTAAGATTTCGTAACCGATTACGGTGTCGTTTGTAACCGGTTACAGTCACGTAAAAATAATAACGAATAGAGTTACGTCAAGCATAACCGGTTACGGTTTCCTTGTAACCGGTTACACTAAAGCTGTTTTTGAAAAATCGTTTTTCGTAACCCGTTACGCTTTTTCTGTAACCCATTACACTGTAGCTTTTGTGAAAAATAATTATTATCAAAAATTCATATCTTTTGAACCGTAAGTCCGTTTTGGATGCCGTTTTAACTAAATATTATAACATGAATGGAAGGTTGTCCAATGTTATATTGTTGTGTGTTTGATTTACTATTGTTTTGTGGATGTGTATATAATCTAAATGTATTTGCTATTGGGTGAATATTATACTGTTGATGTTCTATTGTTTATGAACTGATAACATTGTTTAATTGCGAATGAGACTAACCCTTACTGTTGATTATTTTTCAGATTGAAGTGTAGCGGTGCTTGCTTTGGTGAGGATAGCTTGTAGGTTGTCTCGATAGTTTAGAGTTGTGTCATGCTCTGGTCTTGTTTAATTGCGAATGAGACTAACCCTTACTGTTGATTATTTTTCAAATTGAAGTGCAACGGTGCTTGCTTTGGTGAGGATAGCTTGTAGGCTGTCTCGATAGTTTAGAGTTGTGTCATGCTCTAGTTGAAGGATAGAAAAACACTTAGAAAGGGGGGTTTGAATAAGTGTAGCTTTAAAACTTGTAAGATAAAAACTATTTGCACAATGATTTTTATCCTGGTTCGTTGTTAACTAAACTACTCCAGTCCACCCCCTTTGAGTGATTTACCTCACCTGAGGATTTAATCCACTAATCACACTTGATTACAATGGTTTTCCACTTAGAAACACTCTAAGTCTTCTAGAGTATCCTGATCACAACCTGATCACTCTAGGAACAAACTGGTTAGACAACTTCTAAGACTTGCTAGAGTATACTGATCAACAACCTGATCACTCTAGAACTTACAACTTAATGTAAACAAATTCTTTTAAGAGTTACAATGCTTCTTATAAAGCTATTATCACAACTGTGATTTTCTCTTAAGTTTAAGCTTAAATCTCACTAAGATATTATTCCCTCCGTTCCTTTTTAAGTGTCATTTTAGTAAAAAACTCTTCAACCAAGATAGTTGATTGTTAGAGTTACTTTTCCTATCATACCCTTATTTATTTTTCTCTTTCCAAATAAATTCATTCATACATTCTCTTTTTCCAATAAAAAATTAAAAAATGTGAGGTGGAGTTATTGAGAAAATAAGGGTATAATTGACAAATTACAACATTAAATTATAAAACGACACTTAAATAGGAACAAAAAAATTCTTCTAAAACGACACTTAAAAAGGAACGGAGGGAGTACAACAGCAATGTAGTGAGCTTGATGATGAAGTTTGAGAGCTTTTGATTAGAACAGCATTTCTGCAAGTTGGTCCAGAGTTTGTAATTCGTTAACCTTTGCTTCTCATCAGAACTTCATATTTATAGGCACTTGAGAAGATAACCGTTGGGAGCATTTAATGCTTTGCGTATTCCGTACAGCATTGCATTTAATGTTTCACTCTTTTGTCAACTACCTCGAGCCTTGTTTCAGCTGTGTCTACTGATGTTGCCTTTAATAGCTTCTAACGTTCCTTTTGTCAGTCAGCGTAGCCTGCCAGTCTAGTACTTGCTTCTGATATGATGTTTGTGTAAACAACGTTTGAATATCATCAGAGTCAAACAGCTTGGTGCAGAGCATCTTCTTGTCTTCTGACCTTGAAGTGCTTCTGAGCGTGATACCATGAGAACTTCAGTGCTTCTGCTTCTGATCTCAAGTTCTTCTGATGCTTCCATAGACCCATGTTCTGATTCTGCTTGACCATCTTCTGATGTCTTGCCAGACCACGTTCTGATGTTGCATGCTGAACCTTCTGAGTCAGTGCTTCTTGCGCTGATTTTGTGCATACTCTTTGTATAATTCCTGAAACGGAAATTGCATAGTATTAGAGTACCACATTATCTCATACAAAATTCATATCCTTGTTATCATCAAAACTAAGAATATTGATCACAACAAATCTTGTTCTAACAATCTCCCCCTTTTTGATGATGACAAAAACATTCATAAATGATATGAATTTGCGATCAGAAAATACAGACGGCTAAGGACAATTACACAGCTATAGCATAAGCATATAGACAATGTGTGAATATGTCTCCCCCTGAGATTAACAACCCCCCTGAAATAAATACTAGAAGAATTTTATAAATAAAAGACTTCCCTGAGTATTTCAGTTGAGACGTTCACATATGCTTAGATCTTCAGAACATTCACAGCTTCTGATTCTTGCTTCCATAGGACAGCTTCAGAACTTGAATTTCCTAGATCTTCAGAATATTCATAGCCTCTGATTCTTGCTTCCATTGGACAGCTTCAGAGCTTGAATTTCTTCTTGAGTCATTGCATGCTAGATTGTATCAGAACATTGTTGAATGTACCAGAGCATCATCAGAGCATCTCTACATCCTGAAATGTTACAGAACAACTAAACGACAACAGTCACCATGAATGAATCAGATCATAGAATGTGTTTCAGAATTTTATACTATGTATCAGAACACACACATAAAATGTTTCAGAGCATATTTTGTAACTAAAAACATGCATCAGAACATATAAGGAATAAGAATGAAAAAAACTATTCTATCATCAGAATATCAGAACATTCTTCCTTCTTGCTTCAGGTCTTGAAGCTTTATAGCACTCAGCTTGCTTCACTTTCCAAGAGCTTGATTCTTTATAGAATTGCTTTTCCTCATCTCTTTGCTTCTCATGTTGAGCTTTAAAGAGGATCTTCAATGAAGGATAGAAAAACACTTAGAAAGGGGGGTTTTGAATAAGTGTAGTCTAAAAACTTGAACGATAAAAACAATATGCACAGTTATTTTTATCCTGGTTCGTTGTTAACTAAACTACTCCAGTCCACCCCCACGGAGTGATTTACCTCACCTGAGGATTTAATCCACTAATCGCAACAGATTACAATGGTTTTCCACTTAGTCCGCGACTAAGTCTTCTAGAGTATCCTAATCACAACCTGATCACTCCAGGAACAAATGCTTAGACACAAGCTAAGACTTTCTTAGAGTATCCTGACCACCACGTGATCACTCTAATTACAACTGCTTAGACACAAGCTAAGACTTCCTAGAGTATCCTGATCAACACTTGATCACTCTAGTTACTTACAAATTAATGTAATCAAGTAAGAGTATTACAAATGCTTCTGAAAAGCTATAATCACAACAGTGATATTTCTCTTAACGTTTAAGCTTAATCTCACTAATATATTACAACAGCAATGTAGTGAGCTTTGATGAAGATGAAGATTCTGAGCTTTGAGTTTGAACAGCGTTTCAGCAAGTTTTTCAGAATAATTTCGTTCAGGATTAGTAACCTTGCTTCTCATCAGAACTTCATATTTATAGGCACTTGAGAAGATGACCGTTGAGAGCATTTAATGCTTTGCGTATTCCGTACTGCATTGCATTTAATGTTTCACGCTTTTGTCAACTACCTCGAGCCTTGTTCACGCTGTGTCTATTGACGTTGCCTTTAATAGCTTCCAACGTTCCTTTTGTCAGTCAGCGTAGCCTGCCACCTATACTTTCTTCTGATATGATGTTTGTGAATATAATATTTGAATATCATCAGAGTCAAACAGCTTGGTGCAAAGCATCTTCTTGTCTTCTGACCTTGAAGTGCTTCTGAGCGTGATAACATGAGAACTTCAGTGCTTCTGCTTCTGATCTCAAGTTCTTCTGATGCTTCCATAGACCCATGTTCTGATTCTGCCTTGACCATCTTCTGATGTCTTGCCAGACCATGTTCTGATGTTGCATGCTGAACCTTCTGAGACAAAGCTTCTGAGCGCTGATTTGTGCATACTCTTTATATATTTCCTGAAAGGGAAATTGCAATGTATTAGAGTACCACATTATCTCACACAAAATTCATATCCTTGTTATCATCAAAACTAAGAATATTGATCAGAACAAATCTTGTTCTAACAATCTCCCCCTTTTTAATGATGACAAAAACATATATAAATGATATGAATTTCCGATCAGAAAGAGCAGACGGCTAAAGACAAATTACACAGCTATAGCATAAGCATGTGAATATGTCTCCCCCTGAGATTAACAATCTCCCCTGAGATGAATAATCTCCCCCTGAAATTAATACTAGAAGAATTTTATAAATAAAAGACTTCCCTGATTATTTCGGTAGAGACGTTCACAGTGCTTGATCTTCAGAAAATTCATGACTTCTGATTTCTGCTTCCATAGGACAGCTTCAGAACATTGAATTTCTTTAGATCCTCAGAACATTCACAGCTTCTGATTTTTGCTTCCAGCGGACAGCTTCAGAACTGGAATTTCTTTGATCTTCAGAACATTCACAGCTTCTGATTCTTGCTTCCATTGGGACAGCTTCAGAGCTTGAATTTTTTCTTTCATCACTTCATGCTAGATTGTATCAGAACATTGTTGAATGTACCAGAGCATCATCAGAGCATCTCTACATCCTGAAATGTTACAGAACAAAACTAAACGACAAAAGTCAGCATGAATGAATCAGAACATAAAATATGTTTCAGAACACATAATATGTATCAGAGCCATATAATCCATATAGAATGTATCAGAACAAATAGACATAATGTTTCAGATCATATTCTATCATCAGAATATCTGAACATTCTTCCTTCTTGCTTCTGATTCTGAAGCTTCATAGCACTCAGCTTGCTTCAAGAATCCAGGAGCTTGATTCATCTTGTTGCTTCTTATGTTGATCTTGAATCTTCGATTCCTGCAACAACACAACTTAAGGCATAGAACTTTGCAAGTTCTGTTAGTAAAGCAACTGATTAAATCAAATCATTTATCACATATTTCTCCCCCTTTTGTCATATCATCAAAAACATAAAAGATTCAGATAAAAACACAAAGAAACACACAGAAGAAAAGGATGATTTTCATTTAAGTTCAAACAGACAAGTACAGAAGTACACGAAGAGAAGGAAGACAAGATGCACAGAACAGATGCAGCAAAAGCAAAAACAAAACAACTAAGACTCAATCTAAGATGACCCTAGCCTTGACAAGATCTTGGCCAGCATCTCTTGAACCCCATTGTTGTGCTCATTCTGCTTCTCTATGAAAGCTCTTAACTCAACATTAACTGAGCTTTGCTCATCCTGGTTCTTCTGAAGAACTTCCAGAGTCCTTGCAAGACGGGAAGGTTCATCAGAAGAAGCTTCACAGCTTCTATCCACAGGGATGGCATTTTGATTCGCGGCTTCCATAGTCAGATCATTTACAGGATTTTCCTCAACAGAAATGGTTTCATCAATATGATCTTCTACATCTGCTTCTTGCATAGAAGCATCTTCATATTCTGCAGCCGGAATCTCAGAATCTCCATTCTCAAGTGCCTGAAGAATGGCAGCTAGATTCCTGGGGGCAGAAGGACCTTCAACTTCTGGTGGGTCAACAACTTCTGGAATGACCAAGCTTGGGTCTTCCTTAGAAGGGTTTTCCCTCAGAAAGTCAAAGAGGGTCTTGAAATCCCCGAGCAGAACTGGATATTGAGGTATCCAGACCATAATTTCCCTGCAAGGATTAGCTTCCAATGCAGCAGCCAGTCTTGCTTCTTCCAATTCATCCACAAAGGGCTTCTCCTCAGCAACAATACAATTTTTGAGAGGATGGTAGTATATACCATTATCACCCTCCAGAAGGTAACCAGGGTAACCAGGGGCAGCAGCCACTAGTCTTCTCTGTACTCCCATTTCTTCTACTTGAAAATCCTTGCGAAATCTTCTCCAGAGATTTCTTGTAGAAACATCATCTAGACCCTTTAGAAATGCATCCTTCAGAAGGTCTAGACTACTAATCACCTCATGTCTGAAAAGTTCCAGGTAGGTATAGGGTTCAGGTTCAGGCGGATTGAAGGTGAATTTGTAGTCAGGGTAGAGAAGACAGTAGGGTTTGGATTTTTTGGTAGGTAAGGGGTGGGATATAGAAGGTGGAGGTGCGGTGGATGAGGAAGAGGGGATATCTGATAGAATGATTGATGAGGATGGAATATCAGAAAGGATAGGTTGAGAAGAGGATGGAGTATTTGTAAAGGGAATTGGTGAGAAAGATTTATCAGAAGGAGTTGGGGAAAGAATACTTAGAGGTGCGGGTTTTAGAATGGGAGAGGAGGAAGATGATGGAGAAGGATTTGGTAAAGTGAAGTTTACTTTTGGTTCAGATGGAGGTGATTGGAGAGATGGTTTAGGGACAGAAGGAGGTGGAGTAAAAACCTGCCTGGAGATTTGTACAGAAGAAGAAGATCTGGTTCTGCGAAAGGAATCTCTGATTCTTTTCTCCCTTCGTTCTTCAGAGTCCACCTTGTCAGGATCATAGGTGACTCTCAACTTCTTGGCTTTCTTAACCTCATCTTCTCGGGCTTTTCTTTTAAGCCTAGCCTTTAGTTCCTTCTGATCCTTCTTCAGAAGATCAGCCTTGGACGGAAGTACTCTGCCATGGATCCAAGCAGGATCAATATCTGATTGCTTCCTAACACAATCTTCCAGGTAAAGCTTGACAACCTGATGCAGTTCTTTTTGAAATAGAGAGGCAAAACCTTCAACAGCAACTCTTCTTGACAGGATGTCAGGAAAGCTTGTGCACACAGAAGGTACACTTTGAATGAGTTCCAGTCTGAACAAATCCACACCATTGAAAATGGGACCTTGAACTACTCCAAGAAAATGGGACGCATTGAATTTTCTGATGGAGTCCAGCACTTTGCTTTCAATCAGGATGTCTGAAATCATTCTTCCAAAAGGAATAGTCGTTCTTGGAATATGAGGGTACTTCGCCCTTTCGTCTTCTCTTGACTCAAAGATAGAAGTCTTCAGATTCTCAAACAGAATATGAGAGATGTTGATCTCAGTCTTTTTGCCAATGCAAAAAAGAGTATACTTGTGATCCGGACTGATGTAGGAGGAGGAGAGCATCCTCTTTCTATGGTGAAGGGAACCCAGAATAATCTCAGCCCATACTTTATAAAACGGCCTTAAGGTTCCTGTGTTATTAGAGTCAATTCCAAAAGTCTGAGAGATTTGTTGTTCAACTTTAGACCAGTCAACTGTTGCATGTCGAAAACCAGACCAACCTTCTTCATCATTCAGATTGTACAGCTTCCTGATGAGCTTTTCAGTGATAACCACTTCATGCCCTAGCACGAATGAAATGATGGCAGTTGGGGTAACCGTTGCATGTACCCAGAAATCCTTCACAAGTTCAGGATAAATTGGACCAACCAATCTATCAAGATATTTAGACCATCCTTGCTCAAAGATTCTTGCATCACACTTAAATCCATTTGCTTTTAGGTTGTTGATGTCCACAGCAGATTCACATAGAACTTCCAGTTCTTTCGTGGGTATTAAGCATGTTTTCAACGGAGCATACTCATATTTGCGTAGAAGGATCTGTGTAGAAGTGAGCCTTTCTTTTGAATTTGATGAACAAGAAGATGAGTTCATGATGATTATGCTTTGAGATCAAATCAAAAACTAGGGTTTGAAAAAAAATGCAACGAAGGGGATGTACAAAAGAGAGAGAAAGAGAGAAAAAGAGGGAATGAAGATGAAGCGGGTTATTTAAATGATTTGAAAATAAAGAAATCATTATGCATTTAATGAGAAATGACATTAGGAGAGAGAACACAGTAAATGAAATGATTTAACACAGTTACCTAGGTCAGCGTCTTTTCAACTGCACGCTTTGTACTAACCGTACATACACGTGTTCACCATCAGATAATAGATGACAGCTGTAAAATTTCCTGAATAGACTTTACGCCTTCTGATTCTAATCACTGCTTCTGATAGTCATTCTTAAGAAATGATCTGGTTCTGATAGGATCATCTTTCTTCCCAAGAATCATATCTTCTGAATGAGCTGATGCAAGTCTAGGTGATCTTCTGACTGTTGGTTCTTCAGAAATCCTGAGATTCTCTAAAGATGCAGCAACTTGATCTTCTGATCCATTGCTTCTGAGACTGCCAGCTTCTGCAGCTTTGCTTCTTGGTTCTACTGCTTCTGATATATCAATATCAAAATCTGCAAAATTCTCAAACTGCTTTGGTTTTTCAAGACCAAGCTTATCATTCTACTATCAATGTTTCAGTATTGTATACTCTGTAGCCTTTAGAGCGTTCAGAATATCCAAGAAGGAAACACTTTTGTGCTTTAGAATTAAACTTACCAAGATAATCTTTAGTATTCAGAATAAAACACACACATCCAAAAGGATGGAAATATGAAATGTTGGGCTTTCTGTTCTTCCACAATTCATAAGGAGTCTTATTTAGAATAGGTCTGATAGAGATTCTATTCTGAATATAACACGCAGTGTTTATTGCTTCTGCCCAGAAATGCTTAGCCATATTGGTTTCATTGATCATGGTTCTGGCCATTTCTTGTAGAGTCCTATTCTTTCGCTCTACAACTCCATTTTGTTGTGGAGTTCTAGGACAAGAGAAATCATGGGCAATACCATTTTCTTTGAAGAACTCCTCAAAGAATTTGTTCTCAAATTCACCACCATGATCACTTCTAACCTTTAGGATTTTACACTCTTTCTCAGATTGAATCTGAGTGCAGAATTCAAGGAACACTGAATGAGACTCATCCTTGTGTTTCAAGAACTTTACCCATGTCCAGCGGCTATAATCATCAACGATGACTAATCCATATTTCTTCCCTCTGACAGATGCTGTTTTGACTGGGCCAAACAGATCAATGTGCAAGAGTTCTAACGGCCTTGAGGTAGAAACAACATTCTGAGACTTGAATGCAGGTCTGGAGAACTTGCCCTTCTGACATGCTTCACAAAGAGCATCTGATTTGAATTTCAGATTTGGGAGTCCTCTGACCAGATTTAGTTTGTTAATCTGAGAAATCTATCTCAAACTAGCATGTCCTAATCTTCTGTGCCAGACCCATTGCTCCTCAGAAACAAACATAAGACAAGTTACCTTCTGCTTCTCAAGATCAGAAAGATCAATCTTATAAATGTTGTTCTTCCTCTTGCCTGTAAATAGGATTGAGCCATCCTTCTGACTTACAGCCTTGCAAGACTTTTGATTGAAGATTATATCATAACCATTGTCACTTAATTGACTTATAGACAATAAGTTATGCGTTAATCCTTCTACAAGAAGTACATTAGTTATGGAAGGAGAGTTACAAGACTTATGGTTCCAGAGCCAATGATTTTGCCCTTCTGATCTCCTCCAAACTTGACTTTTCCACCTGGTTTAAGCACCAGGTCTTGGAATGTAGACCTTCTTCTCGTCATGTGTCGCGAGCACCTAGAGTCCAGGTACCATGACATTTTGCTTTTTGTCCTCTTTGCCGCCAAGGATATCTGCAACAGAAATTATCTTCTCCTTAGGTACCCACAATTTCTTGGGTCCTTTCTTGTTAGTTCTCCTCAAGTTCTGATTGAACTTGGGTTTAGAAAAATATTTAACAGGAGGAACAGCATGACATTCTTTAGGTTTGTCAGCATGATATTTCTTAGGATGTGTCACAAGCTTCTTGGTGTGAACAGTGTTAAACTTCTGTGCATGTGAAGTGAGCCCAATATCATGTGCATGGCCATATTTGAACTGATCATACAATGGCTTGTATGTGTTCTTCAGATCATCAATAGGTTCAAATTTATGTGAGGTATCACCCTCATAGCCAAAACCAAACCTTCTGTTTCCAGAAACACCATATATCATAGAAGCAAGATGACTTCTGCCAATACTTCTAGATAAGAACTTTCTGAAGCTCGAGTCATATTCTTTTAGAATATGATTCATGCTAGGAATGGATTTTTCTGTTTCAGAAGGAGATCCACTATCTTTGGATAGATTTAAAACTTTTTCCTTCAGTTCAGAATTTTCCAATTCCAGCTTCTTAGTTTCAAATTCAAACTGCTTTTTCAGCTTTTTGTATTTGATACTAAGATGAGCCTTGAGTTCCAGAAGTTCTGTTAAACTGGAAACTAACTCTTCTCTAGATAGTTCAAAAAATACCTCTTCAGAATCTGATTCTGATGTAGATTCTGATCCATCATCTTCTGTAGCCATCAGCGCAAAGTTGGCTTGCTCTCCTTCAGAGTCTGATTCTAATTCTGATTCAGAATCATCCCATGTTGCCATAAGACCTTTCTTCTTATGAAACTTCTTCTTGGGATTCTCCTTCTGAAGTTTTGGACATTCATTCTTGAAGTGTCCAGGCTCATTGCACTCATAGCAGACGACCTTCTTCTTGTCAGATCTTCTGCCACCAGAAGATTCTCCTCGTTCAAATCTCTTTGAACTTCTGAAGCCTCTGAACTTCCTTTGCTTGCTCTTCCAGAGGTTGTTTACCCTTCTGGAGATCATGGTGTCATACCCCAAAATTTGCCCACCATATTTCAAATATGTTGACTCATATGATCTTCAAATGCTCAAAGATATATAAGAAGAAAGCATGCAGTCTCTCTCCTAAACAACAACCCTCTAACTAGGGTTTTGCTCATCTCAAAGAAAAATCAGGTTCTGACACCTCAAGGGGACCTCAGGTTCTCTCATGTGCCTTATAATATTCTCATGACAAGTTTCAAGCTCTGATTCTTCAGAATACTCAATCAACAGCTCAAATAGTCAGCGATCGACTAGTTTGACCTAACAGTCAACTGTGGTCAAAGTACAGTCAAAACTCCTGATTTTTGGTCAACATCATCATTTCAATGTTATATTCATCATTTGATCAAAGGTTGATCATGATTCATCAAGGAAAACTCAGAAATCAACAATTCCAGAAGTTTCTAAATTAGGGTTTTTAAGGAGAAAGTCAACCCAACTTTGAACAGCCATAACTTCCACATGGAACATCAGAAATTTTCCATCCAAAGCTCATTTTGAAGGAAATCGAATTCTTTACAACTTTGTCTCTCACATGCCAAGTCCAAAAATACTTCATTTGAGAGATATAGGCCAAAACATTACAGGTCCTCCAAAAGGTCAACAAAAAGTCACATTTTTCAAAAGCTCATAACCTAAACATGGTAAACTCAATTGAGATGAAACCAAAAGGAGGTTTTAGAGGACATCTTAAGCCTTCCAAAAAGTCATAGAACACCTTCACACGATCAAAATTGAGAGATTTATGCATTGACGAAGTTGGACAATTTTGGAGAAATGCACAAAAGTCAACTTGAACAAAATTGCTTATTTTGACTAGTGGACCTAACTTTTGAGTTCCAAACATCTCTATGGGCCTTATAATTTCATTTAAATTGATTATTTTATTTTTATAATAATTATCTTATTTATTTGAATTTTTTTTTAATTCATTTAAATAAGAATAAATCATTATAAATATGAAAAAATTAGTTTAAATCAAGGATTTGATTTTACAATCAAATTCAATCATCAAAATACTCTTCATTTAAGTACAAAATCGTGATAAATAGGATTGGAAGAGTTGATTCAAGATTTTTAGCAAAAATAGAAAAGAATCACATAATTTTCAATAAAAAATTATCTTTCAAATAACATGGATCCAAGCCCATTCTTGTTGACCTATTTCCACCCTTATATATATAGAAACATGCTGCAAGGAGAAGGGGACGAAAAAACTGGTGGAAAAGACTAGGGTTTGGAAGCTTTCAAATTATCAAAAGTTAGGGCACTCGAGATTTATTCTTACAGCGAGAGTCAGGTGGTTTCGATCTTTCCATTCAACTTTTGAGACATCATAAGGTAAGTCTAAGGAATTTGTAAGGTTAACTATACGTGGAATGCACATATCATATGCAACAACTTTATTCATTCTTTCTGATTTTCGTATTGCATAATTTATGGTATTTCAAAGCAATTTAAACGTACTGACATGTTCCTTGAGTTATTTAGAATGAATCTGGATTATTACATGGGTTCATGAACGTCAGAAACATCACTTGCCATTGTTGGAGATAAAGCTTTCATCTTTTCGTACCCATGGCTACGAGTGTTTTCAGCCAAAACTAATCCCTCCATTGAATTCAGAAGGTCTTTATTATGAGACCTGGGTTCAAAGGAGTGTCTCTTTGTTGTTGTTTTTCGTGTTTCGAAGGTGCAGGTTGATGGAGACGGGCGCTTAGCAAAATTCGCAGGTAAAGTCCCAACAGTTTCCGCAGGAAAATCCGCAGGTGCGGAGGTTGAAGATGATGACATGGGGAGCTGAAACGCGTGTCGCTGCTTCACTGGCTGGTCAACCATTCGTTCTCTCTCCGCACGCGTGGCGCGACTTGGTTCGCTGGTCAAACGCTTCTGACCCTCTCTCTCCTTTTTGATTGGCGAAGCATGACACAGGGGGGTCCCACTCTGAACTTTTTGACTTTTCCATTCAGCAATTGCCTATTTATTTATATTTACTTATGTGATCCACTAACAGCAAACGTGAATTGCTCCATTGGCAAAGAGGAAAGACTGGAAGTATCAGCACATGCGTTCGATTCCCTCAGGCGTCTATTAATTTTTACAACAATCTTTCAAGTGTTCCAGCGCACACATCCTACTGTGGCCTCACCATACGACCTCACGCACCCACCTTTGGATCAATACTAGCATAGGATCTGACGGCCAGTTGTGAAGCTCCATCATACACCCTCAAGATCAAGCCACATAAAATCCCAGCTAAGTACTTTAAAATAATTTTTATCTTTTTGTTTATTTTCCTTTTATCTCTTTTATTATAATTTCTTTTTGATCATGTTATTTTTAAAACAAATTGTTTTTACTTGATAGTTTCATAATCACTTATTTTATTTAATCGAAAAATCTGATTTTTTTTATAAAAATAAAAGTAATTGTTTTTCAGCTAATAACTATTTTAGGGTAACAATTTTAATTTTTGGCTAATTTAGTTTTTATGCCTTTAAACCTTGATTTCTTCATGATCATTAGTCACTGTTAGGTAGATGTTGTCCATTAACTTAGTATCCTTATAATTGTTGGGGACTTTAATGCACTAACATTTATCTTCTTTGTGTCCAATTTTCAGGGTTAATCAAGATCTTCCGACTACGCGCCTCACCCGATCAAAAAGCTAAGTTTTCTAACTTTGTTTAAATAATATTTTTATTTTATTTTGCCTTATAAAATATTATAAAATGGGGTTTGTTTCAATGTCAATGAATTCTACATACACTTAGCCCTATTATTTTCATTGCAATTTTCAGGGTGAATCAAAGGTTCGAGGAAGTCAAGGCTCGAGATAAATTAATTATTCATCTTTCTTTATTTTCTGTCTTAATTCCCCATCCCCGCAGGTGTTTATTGTAATAGCGTAGGACATTTGAACTGCTTTACTTTTTTTTGCTGTGGTTAGTAAATTAGGGAGTGCAAGATCATCAATCAAACGTTAGATCACTAACAATATAAGATAAATAACTGAATTGAACCACATGATTGTTGCACCCACACACCTTTAGGGTAATTCCTCTTGTTGCCTTATATTGTTGCCTGCTGCCTTAACGATTCTGTTGCCTCTAAGTGTACTAAATAGTCAAGTCCCTCGATTCCGAGGATACCTAAAGCAATGTTGCCTGTCGCCTTCAAAGTTATTGAAACTCCCTCGATGTTGCCATATAAAATGATTGTCCCAAATTGCTAAGGTATCCTCGCATGATGCCTAAAAATGACTATTATATCTTTCCCTTAGACTACCTGCCCTCTTTATGGCAAGGGACAGTCTTATGGCGAACGATTTCTCGATGACCCTTCACATCCAATTGAAAGACTTCCTGCCTTCTCGTGGTATGGATAGATCCTTTCGCCTCGAAAAGCTAAAAGAACAAATTTCTAAACTTAGGGTAGTTGCTATTAATTGCTTGCTCTAAAATTCAAAACTCTTTTCCCACTCTTTTCAAATCAAAATTTAAAAAGACTACGCTTATTTACAAGCTAAAGTTCTTTTTTCAAAGTTTTTACTTTTCACACCTCCTTTTCAAACATTTCAAACAATACAAAAAGTGAGCTAAGCAATTAAGAGCCCATGGATAACCATGGATGCAAAGGGTGCCTTACACCTTCCCTTTGTATAACTTACCCCCCGAACTCAAAATCTTTCAAAGGTCTTTCCTGTTCTTTTAGCCTTTCCTAAAATTGGATAAAATAAAAGTCGGTGGCGACTCTTGCTATCCGCACATTTCAAATAAAAGTCAGTTCACCGTATTACACATGGACAGTTCATCTTCTTCTTCAGATTCTGATTTTTCAGGATCTTCTTCTCTAGCCTGAAAAGCGTTAGTACATTTTTTAACATTATATTTTAATGCAATAGACTTACCTTTCTTCTGAGGCTCGTTTGCGTCCAGCTCTATTTCATGGCTTCTCAAGGCACTGATAAGCTCTTCCAAAGAAACTTCATTCAGATTCTTGGCAATCTTGAATGCAGTCACCATTGGACCCCATCTTCTGGGTAAGCTTCTGATAATCTTCTTTACATGATCAGCCTTGGTGTAGCCTTTATCCAGAACTCTCAATCCAGCAGTTAGAGTTTGAAATCTTGAGAACATCTTCTCAATATCTTCATCATCCTCTATCTTGAAGGCTTCATATTTCTGGATTAGAGCAAGAGCTTTAGTCTCCTTGACTTGAGCATTTCCCTCATGGGTCATTTTCAATGACTCATATATATCATGGGCAGTTTCCCTGTTAGATATCTTCTCATACTCAGCATGAGAGATAGCATTCAGCAAAACAGTTCTACATTTATGATGATTCTTGAATTCTTTCTTTTGATCATCAGTCATTTCTTGCCTTGTAAGCCTTACGCCACTGGCTTTCACTGGATGTTTGTAACCATCCATCAGAAGATCCCATAGTTCACCATCTAGACCAAGAAAGTAACTTTCCAGTTTATCTTTCCAGTATTCAAAGTTTTCACCATCAAATACTGGTGGTCTAGTATAACCATTGTTACCGTTGTATTGCTCAGCAGAGCCAGATGTAGATGCAGTTGGATTTGTTTGAACTTCACCAGCCATCTTTTACTGAAGCGTTTTTCTCTTCCTGAATCTTTTCTAAACACGGTTAAGTGCTTGCACCTTAGAACCGGCGCTCTGATGCCAATTGAAGGATAGAAAAACACTTAGAAAGGGGGGGTTTGAATAAGTGTAGTCTAAAAACTTGAACGATAAAAATAATATGCACAATTATTTTTATCCTGGTTCGTTGTTAACTAAACAACTCCAGTCCACCCCCACGGAGTGATTTACCTCACCTGAGGATTTAATCCACTAATCGCAACAGATTACAATGGTTTTCCACTTAGTCCGCGACTAAGTCTTCTAGAGTATCCTGATCACAACCTGATCACTCCAGGAACAAATGCTTAGACACAAGCTAAGACTTTCTTAGAGTATCCTGACCACCACGTGATCATTCTAATTACAACTGCTTAGACACAAGCTAAGACTTCCTAGATATCCTGATCAACACTTGATCACTCTAGTTACTTACAAATTAATGTAATCAAATAAGAGTATTACAAATGCTTCTGAAAAGCTATAATCACAACAGTGATATTTCTCTTAACGTTTAAGCTTAATCTCACTAATATATTACAACAGCAATGTAGTGAGCTTTGATGAAGATGAAGATTCTGAGCTTTGAGTTCGAACAGCGTTTCAGCAAGTTTTTCATAATAATTTCGTTCTAGATTAGTAACCTTGCTTCTCATCACAACTTCATATTTATAGGCACTTGAGAAGATGACCGTTGAGAGCATTTAATGCTTTGCGTATTCCGTACAGCATTGCATTTAATGTTTCACGCTTTTGTCAACTACCTCGAGCCTTGTTCACGCTGTGTCTACTGACGTTGCCTTTAATAGCTTCCAACGTTCCTTTTGTCAGTCAGCGTAGCCTGCCACCTGTACTTTCTTCTGATCTGATGTTTGTGAATATAATATTTGAATATCATCAGAGTCAAACAGCTTGGTGCAAAGCATCTTCTTGTCTTCTGACCTTGAAGTGCTTCTGAGCGTGATACCATGAGAACTTCAGTGCTTCTGCTTCTGATCTCAAGTTCTTCTGATACTTCCATAGACCCATGTTCTGATTCTGCCTTGACCATCTTCTGATGTCTTGCCAGACCATGTTCTGATGTTGCATGCTGAACCTTCTGAGACAAAGCTTCTGAGCGCTGATTTGTGCATACTCTTTATGTATTTCCTGAAAGGGAAATTGCAATGTATTAGAGTACCACATTATCTCACACAAAATTCATATCCTTGTTATCATCAAAACTAAGAATATTGATCAGAACAAATCTTGTTCTAACATTCAATTCCTGCAAGACAACACTCAAAAGCATAGAACTTTGCAAGTTCTGTTAGAAATGTGGAGCCTTTCTCCCAGCAACTGATAAAATAAATCAGGTCATTTATCACATTTTTCTCCCCCTTTTTGTCATAACATCAAAAACATAAAAGATTCAGATGAAAAACACGACAAACACATAGTAGAAAAGGATAATTGTCATTAAGCTCATAGAAACAGAGGTTCAGAAGTACAAGAGGAAGGGCAAGGGAAGATGCAAAGAAAAAACAGATGCAGCACAACAAAAGAAAACAATCTAAGACTCAATCTAAGATGACCCTAGCTTCGACATGATCTTGGCCAGCATATCATGAATCCCACTGTTGCTCTCATTCTGCCTTTCCATGAAAGCACGAAACTCAGCGTTGATTGATCTCTGCTCATCCTGGTTCTTCTGAATAACTTCCAAAGTCCTTGCAAGACGGGAAGGTTCATCAGAAGAAGCTTCACAACTTCTATCCACAGGAATGGCATTGTGATCCGCAGCTTCCATGGTCAGATCATTTGCAGGATTTTCCTCAACAGGAATTGTTTCAGCAATATGATCAGCATTTGCTTCTTGCATAGAAGCATCTCCATACTCTACAGCAGGAACCTCAGAATCTCCATTCTCAAGTGCCTGAAGAATGGCAGCAAGATTCCTAGGAGCAGAAGGACCTTCAACTTCTGGTGGGTCAACAACTTCTGGACAGACCAAGCTTGGGTCTTTCTCAGAAGGGTTTTCCCTCAGAAATTCAAAGAGAGTCCTGAAATCTCCAAGCAAAACAGGATATTGAGGTTTCCAGACCACAATTTCCCTACATGGGTTAGCTTCCATTGCAGCAGCAATTCTTGCTTCCTCCAGTTCATCCACAAACCTTTTCTCTTCAGCAGCAACATTGTTTCTTAGGGGATGATAGTAGATACCATTATCACCCTCCAGAAGATAACCAGCATAACCAGGGGCAGCAGCCACTAGTCTTTTCTGTACTCCCATTGCTCCTACTTGAAAATCCTGGCGAAAGCTTCTCTAGAGGTTTCTCGTAGAAACATCATCGAGACCATTGAGGAAAGCATCTCTCAAGAGGTCCAGCATGCTAATCACTTCATGTCTGAACAGCTCCAGGTAGATATGGGGTTCAGGTTCTGGTGGGTTGAAGGTGAATTTGTAGTCAGGGTAGAGAAGGCAGTAGGGGTTGGATTTTCTGGTAGGTAGGGGATGGGATAGAGAAGGTGGAGGTGAGGTGGTTGAGGAAGATGAGATATGTGTGGGAATGATTGAGGATGAAGGGATATCTGTGATTGGAGTAGGTGAAGAAGGAATAATTATAATGGGTGTTGATGAGGATGGCTTGTCAGAAGGAGTTGGAGGAAGAATATTTAGTGGTGTAGGGTTTAAGACAGGAGTAGAAAGAGAAGGTGATAGAGGATTTGGTATAGTGAAGGTATTTTGTGGTTCGGAAGGAGGTGGTTGGGTAGAAGATTGAGGTACAGAATGAGGTGTAAAAACATGCGTGGAGACAATTGCAGAAGGAGCATTTGCAGATCTGGGAGTACGAAAGGAATCTCTAATTTTCTTCTGCTGATATTCTGGAGTGTTCACCTTGTCAGGATTGTAGGTGATCCTCTGCTTCTTGGCTTGCTTGGCCTCATCTTCTTGAGCCTTTCTTTTTAGCCTAGCCTGTTGTTTCTTCTGATCCTTCTTCTGAAGATCAGCTTTTGACAGAAGCACTCTACCACGGATCCACGCAGGATCAACTTCAGATTGTTTCCTAACAGAATCTTCCAAGTGGTGCTTGACAGCCTTGTGAAGTTCTAAATGAAACAAAGTGGCAAAACCTTCAACAGGAACTCTCCTTGAGAGAATATCTGGAAAGCTTGTACCAACAGAAGATACCGTCTGGATGAGATCAAGTCTGAACAAATCCACACCGTTGAAGACGGGACCTTGAACAACTACAAGAAATTGGGACGCTCCAAGGGTCCTGATAGAATCCAGTAAACTACTTTCAGTCAGAATGTCAGATATCATTCTGGTGAAAGGAATAGTGTTCCTTGGAATATGAGGATACTTTGCGCTTTCTTCTTCTCTTGACTCGACAATAGAAGTTTTCAGATTCTCAAACAGAATGTGAGAGATGTTGAGTTCTATCTTTCTGCCAATGCAGAAGAGAGTATACTTGTGATCAGGACTGATGTAGGCAGAGGAGGAGAATAGCTTCTTCCTGTGGTGAAGAGAACCCAGAATAATCTCAGCCCACACTTGATAAAACGGCCTTAAAGTACCGGCTTTATGAGATTCAGTTCCGAAAGCAAAAGAGATTTGTTGTTCAACCTGATACCAGTTAACCCTTCCAGGTTGAGGACCGGTGCAACCTTCTTCGTCATCCAGGTTGTATAGCTTCCTGATGAGCTTTTTTGTAATAACCACTTCATGCCCTAGCACGAAGGAAATGATGGCAGTTGGGGTAACCGTTGCATGTACCCAGAAATCCTTCACCAGTTCAGGATAAACTGGTCCAACCATTCTATCGAGATAGTTTGACCATCCCTGTGCTAATATTCTAGCATCACACAGAAAACCATTTGCTCTTTGGTTGTTGAAGTCCATAGCAGACTCACAGAGAACTTCTAGTTCGTCAGTGGGAATCATGCAGGTTTTTAGAGGAGCATACCCATACTTGCGGAGAAGAATCTGAGTAGAAGAGAGTCTTTCTACTGGGCTTGATGAACTTGATGATGAATACATGATGATGTTGCTTGGTTTCAGATCACAAACTAGGGTTTGAAAGAAACAAATGCAAAGAGAGAGATACAAAAATGGAGAGAGAGTGAAAAAGATGAAATGAAGATGAAGCGGGTTATTTAAACGGTTTGAAAAAGAAAATAAAAAAAAAGTAAAAAGAAAAACTGTTTAAGAGAAATGATTAAAAAAAATGACATCAATATGCATTTAATGAGGAATGACGTTAGGAGAGATAAAGTGACAAAATGAAATGATTTGCACAGTTACCTAGGGCGGCGTCTCCTGAACTGCACGCATGCTTGTCCAAAAATAGTGAACACGTGTTCATTTTCTGGAAAGACTGGTGACAGCTGTTTTGCTTTAAAAGAGCTTCTGAATCAACTTAGATAGTGAAACGTTAGCAATAACAGAATCAGAACTTCTAATTGATTAGTATCAGAACTTCTTATAGCTGCCTAGTCCTAACACATTTCAAAATGTATTCATACAAAGATCTTCTCATCTTTTCATTCTGGGCAAGGGGTTTTGTAAAGATATCAGCCCATTGATGGTCTGTATCCACAAAGTTCAAAGAAAGAACACCCTTCTGAACATAGTCCCTCATAAAATGATGTTTAATCTCAATATGTTTAGCTTTGGAATGTAAGATAGGATTCTTAGATAAACATATAGCAGAAGTATTATCACAGAAAATAGGAATGTTACTCTCATGTATCTGATAATCTTCTAGCTGACTCTTCATCCATAGCATTTGTGTGCTACATCCAGCAGCAGCAACATATTCTGCTTCTGTAGTTGAGAGAGCTATGGTAGCTTGCTTCTTGCTGTACCAGGAGATCAGATGACTTCCAAGGAATTGACAACTTCCAGAAGTACTCTTTCTTTCAATTCTATCTCCAGCATAGTCAGCATCACAGAATCCTAATAAGTTGTATTCTTTAGATCTTCTGTAGACTAAGCCAACGTTAGTAGTACCTTTCAGATACCTCAAAATTCTCTTAACAGCAGTTAAGTGAGATTCTCTAGGATCTGATTGGAATCTAGCACACAGACAAACACTGAATAGAATATCAGGTCTACAAGCAGTTAAGTATAGAAGAGATCCAATCATACCTCTGTACAACTTCTGATATACCTTCTTACTTACCTCATCCTTACCTAAAACACATGTCGGATGCATAGGAGTTTTGGCTTCTTTGCTTTCAGAAAGATTAAACTTCTTCAGAAGTTCTTTCACATACTTCGTTTGATGAACATAGGTTCCATCAGAAGTTTGATTGATTTGAATCCCAATGAAATACTTGAGTTCACCCATCATACTCATTTCGAATTCAGCCTGGATAGACTTAGCAAACTCCTTTCCAAGTGAAGCATTGGATGTTCCAAAGATAATATCATCAACATAAATTAGACAAATTAAAATATCCTTCTTAGATGTTTTACAGAAAAGAGTTGTGTCCACTTGACCTCTAGTGAAACCATTGTCCAGAAGGAAAGAACTTAATCTTTCATACCAAGCTCTGGGAGCTTGCTTCAATCCATACAATGATTTCTTAAGTTTGAAAACATATTCTGGAGACTTAGAGTCTTCAAAACCAGGAGGTTGATGGACATAGACTTCCTCATCTATATAACCATTTAAGAAGGCACTCTTAACATCCATCTGATACAGAGTGATGTTATGTTGAGTGGCAAAAGAAATCAATAAGCGAATAGATTCTAACCTGGCCACTGGTGCAAAGGTTTCTCTATAGTCAATCCCTTCTTGCTGACTATATCCCTGAGCCACCAGTCTGGATTTGTTTCTTACCACTTCTCCCTTTTCGCTAAGCTTGTTTCTGAACACCCACTTAGTACCAATGATGTTGAGTCCTTTTGGTCTAGGAACCAAATCCCATACATCATTCGTTGTAAACTGATTCAGTTCTTCTTGCATAGAAATTATCCAGTCTGGATCTTCTAGAGCTTGATCAACAGAAGTTGGCTCGATCAAAGAAACAAGACCTAACTGACATTCTGCATTGTTCCTGAGGAATGCTCTTGTTCTGATGGGATCGTCTTTCTTTCCAAGGATCACATCTTCTGAGTGAGCTAAGGAGAGTCTAGAAGATCTTCTGACTGTTGGCTCTTCAGAAATGTTGAGATTCTCTAAAGATGCAGCAACTTGATCTTCTGATCCATTGCTTCTGAGACTTTCAGCTTCTGGAGCTTTGCTTCTTGGTTCTACAGCTTCTGATATGTCAATATCTATATCTGCAAAATTCTCAAACTGCTTTGGTTTTTCAAGACCAAGCTTATCATCAAAGCTGATATTGATTGATTCTTCTACAACCAATGTTTCAGTATTGTATACTCTGTAGCCTTTAGAGCGTTCAGAATATCCAAGAAGAAAACATTTTTGTGCCTTAGAATCAAACTTACCAAGATGATCTTTAGTATTCAGAATAAAACACACACATCCAAAAGGATGAAAATATGAAATGTTGGGCTTTCTGTTCTTCCACAATTCATAAGGAGTCTTATTTAGAATAGGTCTTATAGAGATTCTATTCGGAATATAACATGCAGTGTTTATTGCTTCTGCCCAGAAGTGCTTAGCCATATTGGTCTCATTGATCATGGTTCTGGCCATTTCTTGCAGAGTCCTATTCTTTCGCTCTACAACTCCATTCTGCTGTGGAGTTCTAGGGCAAGAGAAATCATGGGCAATACCATTTTCTTTGAAGAACTCCTCAAAGAATCTGTTCTCAAATTCGCCACCATGATCACTTCTGACCTTTATGATTTTGCACTCCTTCTCAGATTGGATCTGAGTGCAGAATTCAAAGAACACTGAATGAGACTTATCCTTGTGTTTTAAGAACTTTACCCATGTCCAGCGGCTATAATCATCTACGATGACTAATCCATATTTCTTCCCTCTAACAGATGTTGTTTTGACTGGTCCAAACAGATCAATGTGCAGAAGTTCTAATGGCCTTGAGGAAGAGACAACAGTCTTAGATTTGAATGCAGGTTTGGAGAACTTTCTCTTCTGACATGCTTCACAAAGAGCATCTGATTTATATTTCAGATTTGGGAGTCCTCTGACCAGATTTAGTTTGTTAATATGAGAAATCTTTCTCAAACTAGCATGTCCTAATCTTCTGTGCCAGACCCATTGCTCTTCAGAAACAGACATAAGGCAAGTCACCTTCTGCTTCTCAAGATCTAAAAGATCAATCTTATAGATGTTGTTCTTTCTCTTGCTTGTAAATAGGATTGAACCATCCTTCTGACTTACAGCCTTGCAAGACTTTTGATTGAAGATTATATCATAACCATTGTCACATAATTGACTTATGGACAATAAGTTATGCGTTAATCCTTCTACAAGAAGTACATTAGTTATGGAAGGAGAGTTACCAAAACTTATGGTTCCAGAGCCAATAATCTTGCCCTTCTGATATCCTCCAAACTTGACTTCTCCACCTGGTTTAAGCACCAGGTCTTGGAACGTAGACCTTCTTCCCGTCATGTGTCGCGAGCACCCAGAGTCTAAGTACCATGACATTTTGTGCTTTGTCCTCTTTGCAGCTAAGGACATCTGCAACAGAAATTATCTTCTCCTTAGGTACCTACAATTTCTTGGGTCCTTTCTTGTTAGTTTTCCTCAAGTTCTGATTGAACTTGGGTTTAGCATAATAGTTAACAGGAGGAGCATCATGATATTCTTTAGGTTTGACAACATGATATTTCTTAGGTTGTGTCCCATGCTTCTTGGTGTGTACAGTGTTAAAACTCTGTGCATGTGAAGTGAGCCTAATATCATGTGCATGGCCATATTTGAACTGATCATACAATGGCTTGTATGTGATTTTCAAATCATCAACAGGTTCAAATTTATGTGAGGTATCACCCTCATAGCCAAAACCAAACCTCTTGTTTCCAGAGGCACCATATATCATAGAAGCAAGATGACTTCTGCCAATACTTCTAGATAGGAACTTTCTGAAGCTCGAGTCATATTCTTTCAGAATATGATTGAGACTAGGAATGGATTTTTCTGATTCAGAAGGAGATCCACTATCTTTGGATAGTTTTAAAACTTTTTCCTTCAGTTCATAATTTTCCACTTCCAGCTTCTTAGTTTCAAATTCAAATTGCTTTTCAGCTTTTTGTATTTGATACTAAGATGAGCCTTGAGTTCCAGAAGTTCAGTCAAACTGGAAACTAACTCATCTCTAGATAGTTCAGAAAATACCTCTTCAGAATCTGATTCTGATGTAGATTCTGATCCATCATCCACAGTGGCCATCAGTGCAAAGTTGGCTTGCTCTCCTTCAGAGTCTGATTCTGATTCTGATTCAGAATCATCCCATGTTGCCATAAGACCTTTCTTCTTATGAAACTTCTTCTTGGGATTCTCCTTCTGAAGTTTTGGACATTCATTCTTGAAGTGTCCAGGCTCATTGCACTCATAGCAGACGACCTTCTTCTTGTCAGATCTTCTGCCACCAGAAGATTCACTAATCACACTTGATTACAATGGTTTTCCACTTAGAAACACTCTAAGTCTTCTGGAGTATCCTGATCACAACCTGATCACTCTAGGAACAAACTGCTTAGACAACGTCTAAGACTTGCTAGAGTATACTGATCAACAACCTGATCACTCTAGAACTTACAACTTAATGTAAACAAATTCTTTTAAGAGTTACAATGCTTCTTATAAAGCTATTATCACAACTGTGATTTTCTCTTAAGTTTAAGCTTAAATCTCACTAAGATATTACAACAGCAATGTAGTGAGCTTGATGATGAAGTTTGAGAGTTTTTGATTTGAACAGCGTTTCTGCAAGTTGGTCCAGAGTTTGTAATTCGTTAACCTTTGCTTCTCATCAGAACTTCATATTTATAGGCACTTGAGAAGATGACCGTTGGGAGCATTTAATGCTTTGCGTATTCCGTACAACATTGCATTTAATGTTTCACTCTTTTGTCAACTACCTCGAGCCTTGTTTCCGATGTGTCTACTAACGTTGCCTTTAATAGCTTCTAATGTTCCTTTAGTCAATCAGTGTAGCCTGCCAGTCTAGTACTTGCTTCTGATCTGATGTTTGTGTAAACAACGTTTGAATATCATCATAGTCAAACAGCTTGGTGCAGAGCATCTTCTTGTCTTCTGACCTTGAAGTGTTTCTGAGTGTGATACCATGAGAACTTCAGTGCTTCTGCTTCTAATCTCAAGTTCTTCTGATGCTTCCATAGACCCATGTTCTGATTCTGCTTGACCATCTTCTGATGTCTTGCCGGACCACGTTTTGATGTTGCATGCTGAACCTTCTGAGTCAGTGCTTCTTGCGCTGATTTTGTGCATACTCTTTGTATAATTCCTGAAACGGAAATTGCATAGTATTAGAGTACCACATTATCTCATACAAAATTCAAATCCTTGTTATCATCAAAACTAAGAATATTGATCAGAACAAATCTTGTTCTAACACTAGTCTTGTAACACTGGGGAACGACTCTATCCTATTGAATATTAGAAAGATAGGATAGAAACATTCCCCAGTGTGACAATACCAGAGCATGACACGACTCTAAACTATCGAGACAACCTACAAGCTATCCTCACCAAAGAAAGCACCACTACACTACAATCTGAAAAATGATCAACAGTAAGGATGAGTCTCATTCGCAATTAAAAAATGTTATAAGTTCATAAAAGATAGAACATCAACAGTATAATATTTACCCAATAGCAAATACATTCATATTATATAGACATCCACAAAACAACAGTAATTCAAACACACAACATTATAATATTGGACAATCTTCCATGCATGTTATAATAATTCATACACCTAATGCAATGCAACTATATGCATGTGGTACCAATCATGAGTTTCACCCATCTCACCGATCCACCATCATCAAGGATACAACTACTTCCACTCACTAATTCCACACAATGGAAATTAGCGACCATTGATTCATCTCCATCGGGATACAACCACCATATGATTATGTATGCATGCACCACCTTAAGCATGCTAATATTCAACACCAAACAATATGAACAATCTTTATCATATTTCAACATTGCACAACAATCATGGATAATGTATTCACACCTCAACATAATCCAACCAATTACATTATATTATTCACACCGAACACAACATTTCATTATAAACATGTTGTCATAACACATCCACATTCTCACATTTATCAATATACGTACACAATGCATAAACTCACCAAAAGCAATACAGATTAAGATGAACAACATCATCAAAACCAACTCACCAACATAACACCGACACCGAGTATTGCATTCATATTTTAACACCATTCAACAATCCTGTAATACTTACATCACACCAAACACAACATCAACATAGCAAATACATTGTCGCAACGCCACCGCATAAATACATTTATCACTTACGCATACAAGTATAATTCACCACCACAAATACCGGGTTTTTAAAATAAAATTGAGCTACTTCTCTTTAAGCTATTTTATTAGATAGAAAATAGAATTATTGACTCAACGCCCAAAACGGCACCCAAAACGGACTTACGATTCAAAAGATACGAATTTTTTGAAAATAAATATTTTTCAAAAAAGATGCAGCGTAACGGGTTACAAAAAACAAATTTTCAAATACAGCTACAGTGTAACCGATTACAAGGATACCGTAACCGGTTATGCTTGACGTAACTCTATTCGCTATTATTTTTACGTGACCGTAACCGGTTACGAACGGAACCGTAACCGGTTACGAACTCGTAACCTGCCCCAAAACCCCATTTTTCACAACCGTAACCGGTTAAAAGCCCGACTGTAACCAGTTACATCAGCCTGCAACAAAAAAAAAACTTTTGACAGCAACTTATTTTCCCCAAACACAACCCAATCGAATCATTACGACTGTACACGAAAAACAGAACCAATTTACAGGTAATACATGTTATATCATCAATCCAACAACACATCTAATATAATCAATTATCACAAACATGTAATTATACATAATCTACAAAATTGAACCTAAATGTCAAAACCCCAACCTAGAACACATTTCCCTACCGAATCAATAGTATACAAATTTCAGTCCTAATGTCTACAACCCGATAATAGAGGTTAATCGGAAAAATTCCCCTTACCTTAGCCAAGAATCTGGACTTTTCCACTTCTTCTCCATCAAACCCGTAAGCCCTCTTACTTCAAATTCAGCAAGAATCTCCAATCTTCAAACTTGCTTATTGACGCTTTTGCGAAAAATGTATCAGAGTCGCCACTAATATATTTATCCCATCGAGGGAAAGGAATACCAGATAACCTAACTCAGAATAAGAACGAGGTCTTTAGACCAGAGAATAGGGCACGGGAGTCAGTTACACAAGGGGAAGGTATCAGCACCCCTCGCGCCCATCGTACTCGATGGTATCCACCTATATTTGTTTCTATCTAAAGGGTGTATATCTATGTCTAAACCTAAATGCGAATGAATGCAAAAGAAATACGGGGAAAAGAAGGAATTATTTACAAGTGTGCTCGCTTAGGCCCCGCGACCCAATGCATACGTATCCCTTACAAGGAATCAGAGCGACCGTAGTTCGGCTCCATAGTTTCCATTTGTTTTGTGTTTTTTAGTTGAACAACATTTAAGGTCACAATCCACGATGCTCGACCTTTGGAGACTTATACGCCTAATTTGGAAAGGACTTAACTTGTTCTTAGGTGACTAACAAGGCAACAGAAAAGAATCTTGGGTTTGTGTTTTTTATGTAACTACATGATGAACAAAACCCAATACAAGGTTTCGCACCACTTCATTACTTTGTTTTAATTCGAGCCTTTATTAGGTGTTTTGAATGTTTTTGGTTAGGTATTTTTTTTAAGGGAATTTACTTTGCGATTTGAATCACATAAAAATGTATAATGCTTGAGAAACAGATTAGGGAATGAATCCCACTCATTTCTCTCCCATTACATAGTGATCGAGAAACAGATTAGGGAATAAATCCCACTCATTTCTCTCCCACTAAGTGAGTGAGAAACATATTAGGGAATAAATCCCACTCATTTCTCTCCCACTTTTAGTAAGGTGTGATTCACATCTTTATTTATTAGTGTTTTAATGTTGAAAAGAAAAAAAATGATGAACAAGGGGACTAACCTATTTTCTAGCCTAATGATTGTCTAATTCTAAAACCTAATAGAATATTAAAGAGATGGGGAAAAAGTTATTTAAGTTGATTAAAATCAACTTTAACAACTAGGGGTATTTTTGACATTTCTCAAAATATGAAAATATTCACAAAAAGAAAGAATTAAAATCTAAACTAACCATGAAAAATATTCACAAGCAATTCACATTTTTATCCATTTTTAAGACTATTTTTGAATTAAACTAAAAAAACTTTGTATTTTTATTATTATGTACCAATCACAATTTGAAGAAAATCAACAAAAATTAAAACAATATTCCCTAAAATTCTAATTGGTCAAGAAATCTATTTTTGTTATTTTATATTTGAGCAAAAATTGAATTAACCACACAAAAGAATAAAAAGAGAACTATTTTTAATATTTACCAAATCTGTCAATGCAGGGGGGTGGATTAGCAAACAAATATGAACTGGACTTATGTTGTAGCACGCTTGGGCCTAATTGCAGGGAGGTGCAGAAAGAAAAAAAAACGCGAGGCCCATAGTCAGATGAGGCCCAGCATCAATATCTCATTTTTGCTTATTGTCTCTATTATTCACATGGTTCTTTTTTATTATCACGTGACACATATATACATCAACCTCATATCAATTGGTCAGACTCATTTAAATTGAATAAAACAAAACACCAAGCTCCAGCCAATCAAAACGAACCACCTCATGTGCCAATGATTGAGATGAAAGAAAAACATCAAAAAGCTGGGAAAAGAGCCAACTGCTTTATGCCACGTAAGCAAATCGGAATGAGAAAGCAAAAAACAAACATAAACGTCGGAGCTAGGGCTCCGGTCGTCTTCCCCGGTCACTCTCCGCCTGAATTCCCCATATCTTGCCCAGAAATTCAAAAAGATGCCATCTTCCGATTCGTTTCTCTTCCCTGAATCCAAATCTGACCTCTATTCCTTTTAAATCTTCCCATAAATTCCACACAGTGAACATTCCTAACTCTAACATAACCTAAGTCTCACTAAAACGAACTCTAAATGTATCAGTATTCTCATGAACTCTCGTAGCATTTTAACACACAATCCAAACATGTAAACAACGAATGCTTCATATAGAACTAAAATTCACATTCAAGAAACACAAAGATTGATCATAAGGTCAAATGTACATTGCTGGCATGCTAAGGAGGAGCGAAGCACTTACCTGTGTGAGCCTTGGGTGGAGATCTTCAAAGAAACCTCCAGCTGAGAGTTCTTGATGATGTTGATGATGATGATGATACCGGAGTTAAATGAAGAAGAATCTTGAAGCCGAGACGGTGATGATGAATCCTTGGATCTGAAGCGTGAGAGGCTGACTTGGAAAAGTTGTGGACAGAGATGAAGAACTTGAAGGAAAAGTGGAGGTGTGACTATTGTGGTGGTGAAGGTTTATGAAGATCAATGAAGGTTGAGAGTTTGGTGATGGAGATCCATGGAGGATGAAGAGTTGTGATTCGGTTATGGAGTTTGTTAGAGGTTTGTAACAAACTCTTTGAGAGAGAGAGAGAGAGAGTAGAGAGGATTGTATGAGAAACTGAAAAAATGAAGAAAGTGAACGTGAATTGATTTGTGAGGTGCTTTTGATTTATATAGGGTGAGTGCCCATTGAAGGTTATGGTGTGTGTGTTGTATTGTATCTTTTCCTTATTCTTCATGAGCAAGGGTTATGCACATGAGGTAAGTTTTTGGTGACCTGTTACATATTCATACTCTACATGGTTGGATTAAGCAAGCTGATTGATGTATAAGTGTGTCCCTCGTGTGCGTGCCCTGGCCATATGGCTGTTTCATCGCAGTTTCATACGCGTGAGTTTGAGGCTTAATATCTTGACCTATGTATATCCAACCATTACAAACCTTAGCTCATTTGGAAGAGGACATGGCAAAGAATAATTTGGCACCAAGATTGACTTCAATGGAAATTTGTAGACTTTTGAAATTGGCTTCAAAATCAGCACGCCATGTGTTTGATAGAATGCATGCTTGTGACTTAGGATTCTGACTCAGCCTTATGCCATGAAATGTTTTGCGTGATCACCACTTTGTGGCTTTGTAATTTGTTCCACACTTATCCAAATGACCTGGTTCTTTCTTCAATGGTTAGAAGACATGGAGGAGAAGAGACGCATACTCAATTTGTACCTGATGGGTCTTTTTATTTCTCTATAGTAAGCTTCAAAGTTGGCACGCCACATGTTTGATGAAATGTGTCACGCGTGCCCAGCAATTTTTGCCCAGCAACATAGTTTGCACCAATTGAATTCTTCCAACTTCCAATCTCTTTATCTTCTCAACCAAGCTTCCAATGAAAAAACTTTCAACTAGAAAGTTGTAGTGGGCTGTGATTTGAACACTTTTGATGTTGAGCTTGTCTTAAAATTTTGCCATTTTCCACGTGTAATGATAGCATGAAGTGGGCTGACCAATCAACTTGAAAACCTTCAAAATATTTTCTAAGTCTAGAACTTTCCTCTTATGGAAACTTTCACATTTCAACTAACTTGCCATTTTTGGTAATTTTGACATTTTCTTGATTTTATTTTATTTTGTTGACTTTTTTTTGACCGATTTTCCACCAGAAGTCAATATTTGACAGTTGACCTTGATTTTGACCAAAAAAGTCAACTTTCTGATTTTTCCAGTTCCAAATGAATTTCCCGATTAATTAGTTTCCGATCTCATTCCCAATCAGTTTTCAACCAGAGAAAGCTCCAATGAATACTTCCTCCAGACAACCATATTTCACACTCAGAATCACCTCCTGACTAAATTTTGACCAAAAAGTCAACAGGGTTGACTTTGGTCAAAACCCCAATTTGAAAACCCTGATGAACTTGAGATTTGTATCTTTTAACCAGAGCTTTGACTCGGAGAGAATGAAACCCTGATTTTAGGAGTATGCCAATGGAAATGATCCTCTTCAATAAGACCTCAGATCTGATTCTTCTTAACCAAGAATTTCCTCAACCTCAGCCTCTTTTTGTCAATTTTCTTGAACAGTAATTGTCATATGGATGAATGTATTAGATGAATGACCTACATGAGGTATGCACATGAATGTGATATGAAATCGAATTGGATATAAATATATGGGCAAATTTTGGGGTGCAACAGCTGCCCCTATTCAATCTTCTTGGACCTAAATGTACGAACATCTTGGGTTTCGGACATTTAAGGTGCGAGTGGATTGAATACCCCGAAAGTACCATCAAAAATTGCCTTCTATGGTACAACAAAGAGTGTTGAGTATTATTAAAGGATACTAGCTGAAGGTGGACCTCAAACAGATTGCCAACCTTAGTTAGACTTGAACAAAGAAGAAACCAGCCGAAGGGGAATCTTAACCAAATTGCTAACCTCAGTTGGACTTCAAAAAGAGACACAGCCGAAGGGTGACTCGATAAAGGATGAAACCAGCCAAAGGGGAATCCGATCCTATTTTGCTAACCTCAGTTAGACTTCAAACAGAGACACATCCGAAGGGTGACTCGATAAAGGATGAAACCAGCCGAAGGGGAATCTGATCCTATTTTGCTAACCTCAGTTAGACTTCAAATAGAGACACAGCCGAAGGGTGACTCGATAAAGGATGAAACCAGCCGAAGGGGAATCCGATCCTATTTTTCTAACCTCAGTTAGACTTCAAACAGAGACTTAGCCGAAGGGTGACTCGATAAAGGATGAAACCAATCGAAGGGGAATCCGATCCTATTTTTTTAACCTCAGTTAGACTTGAACAAAGAGACGTAGCCGAAGGACGACTCCAAAAGGAAGAAACCAGCCGAAGGGGAATCTACCAAACTGCTAACCTCAGTTAGACTTCAAAGAGAGACATAGCCGAAGGATGACTCAACAAAGGAAGAAACTAACCGAATGGGAATCTACCAAATTGCTAACCTCAGTTAGACTTCAAAAAGAGACACAGCCGAAGGGTGACTCGATAAAGGATGAAACCAGCCAAAGGGGAATCCGATCCTATTTTGCTAACCTCAGTTAGACTTCAAACAGAGACACATCCGAAGGGTGACTCGATAAAGGATGAAACCAGCCGAAGGGGAATCTGATCCTATTTTGCTAACCTCAGTTAGACTTCAAATAGAGACACAGCCGAAGGGTGACTCGATAAAGGATGAAACCAGCCGAAGGGGAATCCGATCCTATTTTTCTAACCTCAGTTAGACTTCAAACAGAGACTTAGCCGAAGGGTGACTCGATAAAGGATGAAACCAATCGAAGGGGAATCCGATCCTATTTTTTTAACCTCAGTTAGACTTGAACAAAGAGACGTAGCCGAAGGACGACTCCAAAAGGAAGAAACCAGCCGAAGGGGAATCTACCAAACTGCTAACCTCAGTTAGACTTCAAAGAGAGACATAGCCGAAGGATGACTCAACAAAGGAAGAAACTAACCGAATGGGAATCTACCAAATTGCTAACCTCAGTTAGACTTCAAAAAGAGACACAGCCGAAGGGTGACTCGATAAAGGATGAAACCAGCCGAAGGGGAATCCGATCCTAATTTACTAACCTCAGTTAGACTTGAACAAAGAGACGTAGCCGAAGGACGACTCCATAAGGAAGAAACCAGCCGAAGGGGAATCTTACCAAATTTCTAACCTTAGTTAGACTTCAAAAAAAGACACAACCGTAGGGTGACTCTAGGTCTGAAAAGGTATGCCAATAATCATTGGACTTTATTGAGGAGGACTAGTAATGACTAGACTCTATGGGGATGTTTATGAACAATGAATTTGAAGGCGATGCCAATAAACATTGGGCTTGACTGAAAGAAAGGCTAGTGACAACTAGAATCAATCAGGGGATGCTAGTAAACACTGGGCTTTCAAGATGATATTGATGCTTGCAAAGCATAAGAATTACATGGATCCCTCAGGCCAAAAGGCGGAGTGTAACTCTTCAAGGGTGGCAATCATTCAAATTGCCAAACACATAGTATGGATTGCAAATGATTGAAAAATGAGATAGGTTGAATGCCCACCCTCATTCGCACTCTATTATGCATGCGGCATGCGGGAAAATAACCAAAATAAGACTAGTAACGACTAAACTCGACACGCGGATGACAGTAACCACTGAACATTCACGGAGATGTTGATGCTTGCGAAGCATAAGAGTTACGTGGATCCCTCAGGCCAAAAGGCGGGGTGTACTCTTCAAGAGTGGCATTCATTCGAGTTGCCACACACAAAGTATGGGTTATCCAAACGATTGAACTCAGCAAACGGGAAATAACCAAAAAAGGCAATGATCTTGACGAAGAAAGACTTTGTATCCAATCCACACTGGAGGGAGAAAGTGAGACTTCTTCTGGGAATATATTACTTTGTGCTTTTGGAGCACATAAAAACTTGGCTTATACATTGATGCATGTTTGAATTTTTCCCATGGCGTAATGCTCCATATTCATGGAAATGCTACGCGTTTTTGTAGATGCAATGCAAATGTAATGGTTACTATATGTAGAGATAATGAGGGCCCTTTAGCGAATGTTCCACCGACTTTTCGATTGAGCTTCCTCTCTGACCTCGGGAGAGGTAAACACCAGGGAGAATCCCCTTAGTGTTGTGAAATCTATGGGGGTGCCAATAGACATTGGACTTTAACTTGCAAGATACACTTCTTCGTTGAATTGAAGAATACTTTCCGACTTCTCGCCATGTGCCATAGCTCGGAGAATTTTTAGCTTGAGGAGATTCCCTCAATTTACCATATTGGGGATGAGAACCCTGATGAGGAACCATTGTTAAGAGGATTGGAACACTCCTAGGAGAAATAAACTCCTATGCCCGTGGAATGGAACAAACTCTCAGGAGAAATAAACTCCCATGCTTGGGGAGAGACTTTTCTAGGAGAAATAAACTCCCATGCTTGAGGAGAGACTTTTCTAGGAGAAATAAACTCCTATGCTTGAGGAGAGACTTTTCTAGGAGAAATAAACTCCTATGCTTGAGGAATGGAACTAAATCTCAGGAGAAATAAACTCCTATGCTTGGGGAGAGAGTAACTTGCTGGGGAAAAGCATTGTGATACTTCTCCACTATGTGATGGCCAACCGCACCTTATAGGTGAATGACGGTTTCTTCAATATAAACCAAAAGAGTATGCCCCAGGCTTCCTGACTTGTGAAGATATCTGATTTACGAAGACCTTTGCCTCGAAAGGATCCTTACACCATAATTACTTGAGATAATTCTGCCCCAGCATATTCAAGCATTTGAAATATTCTTTCTCTTGATCCACGGATCCTTGAAGAGATTTGTCGAATCTCAACGTAACTGCCCCAGATTGAGTGAGTTTGAGATTCCTCGACGTCACTACTTCAGATTGATTGTAATCAAGAGAGAGATTCCTCGACTTGATTAACCCTGATTGGTCGAATTTGAGATGTCAGGCCTTGATTTGCTTGCCCCAGATAGACTGAACTCACGAGAGAGATTCCTCGTCGTGACTGCCCCTGATTATGTACATCTTATCAGAATCCTCGAGTTTTAGTTCCCTTAAGATCAACCAAACTATGGAAGCAACTTTATCATATTCAATGGAGTCTTCAAACTCTTCCCCTCAAGGATACTAAATCAAAATGCATCTACTCCACAAAGTACTCAAACTTCTCCCTTCAGGGTAGTCAATCAAAGAAGGTATCAAACGATTTGCTCAATGGAGAATTCAACCCTTTCCCCTCAGGGTAACCAATCAAGCGCAGTATCAAACTGATCAGGCTTTACGGAGTTCTCAGGCACTTGTCCCTTAACGATCAAACAACGAGGGCATCAAACTGCACACGCTCAATGGAGTATTCAGGAAACTAGCTTTGATAATTAGTCTCTGAAATGATTGCTTCTTAACTCTACGGAGTTCTCAAGTCTCTTTTACTTTGACATGATCAAGCTCTTCATGGATTCTCATCATAGAAACTTCCTTGATGTTCAAGCAAATGTTTTGTATGCAAAATAATGTTGATTATAAGAATGGTAATTATAATGCAAAGCCTATGCTAGTCTTGAAGTTTAAAAACTTTTTATGCAATGAGGTGGCCACCTCTTGTGAATGAAAGATAAAGCGGGCATACGATACCAACATAGATATGTGTTTCGCTTCATTGAGAGTCAGTTAAACGCTATCTCATCAGAGTGCGTCTTCGAAATAAACCCTACTTCAATTAGGACTTTTAAGGGTTGTAACTTGGCCTGGTTCATGGTTTTTCATAAACAAAGGATTATTTAGGCTCAAAATTATTTGGGCAAGCGGTTAGTAAAGTTGGTACCGTAATGCCAAAACATTTTTATGAGTGAAAACGAATGGATTACTTCAAGACAAGCATAAACAATGTGTTGTGGTTTTCATTCGAAAATTAACAAAAAAAATTACATGCAATCAATGCTTAAACAAACAATGAAATGTTACAAATGAGAGTGCAATAAAGAACTAAATGAATGCCATTGTTGAGGAGACTTGACTCCGTATGGACTTATTGCTCTTGAATGCTTTCTATTGCTTTGATACTCCATTGAGACTTCAATATAAGCATAAACCTCTTGGAGTGAATGTGATTGCTCTGGAATCAATGAGGACTTGAACTTTACCTCTGAATGATATACAATCTTCAATTGAATGGCCAGGTGCCCCAGCATGGTAGCCACTTAGCATTATCATATGTTCCTTCCACACACTTTAGATTACTTCCCAGAAGAATATTCCAGCAAAGGCGTACAAGAGTGGTGCATTTTTACCTTACTTTAGGGATTCGAGCAATGATGCAATACTCAAGATAGACAATGTCTTGCTTATCCCTCGGTCGGGAGCCCCAAACATAGATGTTAGAACGATAATCACCATCATGACTAAAAGAATGTTCCATTAACATCAAACTCAAGAGAGCTATCCGTGGTGAGGAAGACCCAAAACACCAACTGAAATACCAGCTAGCAATCGGGGATATAACTGAGCACAAGGCACTGAAATTACATCAGTTTATTTCTCATATTCTTTCTTCCTATATTGACGAGCAAAGGCCACTAAGAAGAAAATTTCGGGAAGAGATGACACATGATATGAAGCAACAGCTTGAGAATGAGAAATGCCTCTGCAGAACACTCTTGATTACCACATGGCAAAAGATTCTGATGAAGTCACACAAGAATTTGTAATGCTTTAGGGATTCGAGCAATGCGAATGGTTCAGTGCTCAAGACCAGAATACGTCTTGCTTATCCCTCGGTCGGGAGCCCCAAGCAACTTCCACACATGTACAAGAGATAATTTACACTTTGGCTTGCATGTCCAAACTATCCAAAGAGAGAATAAATGACTTTTGCAGCTCTTGACATCAAGCACTAGGCACAATCCAACAATGCCTAAATCAACGGAGTCACAATCTTTTATGGCTTTCAACCTTTTCTCCAAGAGGTGGAACCTTTTGTCGGATTCAATAATCAAGAACCTGAAGGCTTTGAATTCCAAATTGTTCTCATGATGCGAAGTCTCCTTAATAGGAATTGGAATCTCAAGAGTATTTCAGACATTCTGAATCATAAGACCTTCTCTTGGGGTGAGATTAACATCTGCATTTGGCCTCTGAGGAACCTATCTCGATTCTTCTTGTCAAAGAGAAAAGGCTAGAATAACCTCTATGCACTGATTCACATTAGTCCCCCTTTTTGTTCCCATCTCAGTCAAAACCTCACGGAGTTGTTCCATTGTTAACTACTTTTGAGCATGCAGCGGTGAGAAGTCAATTTTGTTGTTGAAGTCAGAATCTGAGTAGAAAGGGCCCCCATAAACTTCTGAGAGAACTATGAAATGCATGATAGTATGAATGCATGTTTCATTTCTAAGGGATCCTAAAGCCTTTTCATCAGCTTTTGTTTCTCTTTTATTCTCTTTTTTTTTTCATTCATATAGTATCTTTTCTTTTTTCTTTACCATCTTTTCTGTTTTTCTATCTTTTTTCGTTTCCTCTTTTTTTTGGAAATAGACTTTAGAATCCCCCACAAATGAAGTGGATAGAGTGATAATGATATGCAATGCAAAAGCATGGGATCAATGTCCATATAATCTTAGTAACCACTGTACAATCCTCTGAATAACTGATGTAAAGCCTCGGTAGGTCAAATGTCATGAGATCAAAGGTCCGACACCATTTTGAATACCAGGAGAACCAATAATCACCAACAGAATATGAATAGTCACCAATGGTACGTGTCATGTATATCCCTCCCCACTCACAGGTGAATCTGGGTCAAGGTAAGGTCGTGAAACGTAGTATACGGTCCGCCCGAAGGTAAGCATCATCACATCACGGATGCGAGTGACGATAATACCTCCGTTTGAAACCACTACTCTGCTCGTAGTCACATAATCCATGCCGAGACGTACACCTCGAGACAAACCATGCTCCCACTCTATCCTAGTGTTCCTATGGTTCACACATAGCCTGGGTATTGGGCCTTTTACCTCATAGAATCATCCCACCCAACCTGCAAACAGAGAAAATATGTGGCCCCCACGGGGACCCATAATATAGTCCAGATGCACGCGGAAAGTAAACATGATATGCAAGCAGGAAAATAGACATGATATGTAAGCATATATACAAATGATGCAAACATATAAATAAACAAAGAAACACCCAATAAAAGAAACAAACAAAGGCTAGGATCGACTCGCTAAGAATGGACCAACACAGGTCTATCACATCCCCAGCAGAGTCGCCGGCTATCGCTACTGCGAAAAATGTATCAGAGTCGCCACTAATATATTTATCCCATCGAGGTAAAGGAATACCAGATAACCTAACTCAGAATACATGATGAACAAAACCCAATACAAGGTTTCGCACCACTTCATACTTTGTTTTAATTCGAGCCTTTATTAGGTGTTTTGAATGTTTTTGGTTAGGTATTTTTTTAAGCGAATTTACTTTGCAATTTGAATCATATAAAAATGTATAATGCTTGAGAAACAGATTAGGGAATGAATCCCATTCATTTCTCTCCCATTATATAGTGACCGAGAAACAGATTAGGGAATAAATCCCACTCATTTCTCTCCCACTACGTCAGTGAGAAACAGATTAGGGAATAAATCCCACTCATTTCTCTCTCACTTTTAGTAAGGTGTGATTCGCATCTTTATTTATTAGTGTTTTAATGTTGAAAAGAAAAAAAATGATGAACAAGGGGACTAACCTATTTTCTAGCCTAGTGATTGTCTAATTCTAAAATCTAATAGAATATTAAAGAGATGGGGAAAAAGTTATTTAAGTTGATTAAAATCAACTTTAACAACTAGGGGTATTTTTGACATTTCCCAAAATATGAAAATATTCACAAAAAGAAAGAATTAAAATCTAAACTAACCATGAAATATATTCACAAGCATTATTATGTATTTTTATTATTATGTACCAATCACAATTTGAAGAAAATCAACAAAAATTAAAACAATAGTCCCTAAAATTCTAATTGGTCAAGAAATCTATTTTTGTTATTTTATATTTGAGCAAAAATTGAATTAACCACACAAAAGAATAAAAAGAGAACTATTTTTAATATTTACCAAATCTGTCAATGGAAGGGGGTGGATTAGCAAACAAATATGAACTGGACTTATGTTGTAGCACGCTTGGGCCTAATTGCAGGGAGGTGCAAGAAGAAAAAAAAACGCGAGGCCCATAGTCAGATGAGGCCCAGAATCAATATCTCATTTTTGCTTATTGTCTCTATTATTCACATGGTTCTTTTTTATTATCACGTGACACATATATACATCAACCTCATATCAATTGGTCAGACTCATTTAAATTGAATAAAACAAAACACCAAGCTCCAGCCAATCAAAACGAACCACCTCACGTGCCAATGATTGAGATGAAAGAAAAACATCAAAAAGCTGGGAAAAGAGCCAACTGCTTTATGCCACGAAAGCAAATTGGAGTGAGAAAGTAAAAAACAAACAGAGACGCCGGAGCTAGGGCTCCGGTCGTCTTCCCCGGAATTCCCCATATCTTGCCTAGAAATTCAAAAAGATGCCATCTTCCGATTCGTTTCTCTTCCCTGAACCCAAATCTGACCTCTATTCCTTTTAAATCTTCCTCTAAATTCCACACAGTGAACATTCCTAACTCTAACATAACCTAAGTCTCACTAAAACGAACTCTAAATGTATCAATATTCTCATGAACTCTTGTAGCATTTTAACACACAATCCAAACATGTAAACAGCGAATGCTTCATATACAACTAAATTTCACATTCAAGAAACACAAAGATTTATCATAAGGTCAAATGTACAATGCTGGCATGCTAAGGAGGAGCGAATCACTTACCTGTGTGAGCCTTGGGTGGAGATCTTCAAAGAAACCTCCAGCTGAGAGTTCTTAATGATGTTGATGATGATGATGATACCGGAGTTAAATGAAGAAGAATCTTGAAGCCGAGACGGTGATGATGAATCCTTGGATCTGAAGCGTGAGAGGCTGACTAGGAATAGTTGTGGACAGAGATGAAGAACTTGAAGGAACGGTGGAGGTGTGACTATGGTGGTGGTGAAGGTTGATGAAGATCAATGAAGGTTGAGAGTTTGGTGATGGAGATCCATGAAGGATGAAGAGTTGTGATTCGGTTATGGAGTTTGTTAGAGGTTTGTAACAAACTCTTTGAGAGAGAGAGAGTAGAGAGAGGATTGTATGAGAAACTGAAAAAATGAAGAAAGTGAACATGAATTGATTTGTGAGGTGCTTTTGATTTATATAGGGTGAGTGCCCATGGAAGGTTATGGTGTGTATGATGTATTGTAGTTTTTCCTTATGCTTCATGAGCAAGGGTTATGCACATGAGGTAAGTTTTTGGTGAGCTGTTACAAATTCATACTCTGCATGGCTGGATTAAGCAAGCTGACTGATGTGTAAGTGTGTCTATCGCATGCGTGCCCTGGCCATATGGCTGTTTCATCGCAGTTTCATACGCGTGAGTTTGCGACTTAATATCTTGACCTATGTATATCCAACCATTACAAACCTTAGCTCATTTGGGAAAGGACATGGCAAAGAATAATTTGGCACCAAGATTGACTTCAATGGAAATTTGTAGACTTTTGAAATTGGCTTCAAAATCAGCACGCCATGTGTTTGATAGAATGCATGCGTGTGACTTAGGATTCTGACTCAGCCTTATGCCATGAAATGTTTTGCGTGATCACCACTTTGTGGCTTTGTAATTTGTTCCACACTTATCCAAATGACCTGATTCTTTCTTCAATGGTTAGAAGAAATGGAGGAGAAGAGATGCATACTCAATTTGTACCTGATGGGTCTTTTTATTTCTCTATAGTAAGCTTCAAAGTTGGCACGCCACATGTTTGATGAAATGTGTCACGCGTGCCCAACATTTTCCCCAGCAACATAGTTTGCACCAATTGAATTCTTCCAACTTCCAATCTCTTTATCTTCTCAACCAAGCTTCCAATGAAAATCTTTCAACTAGAAAGTTGTAGTGGGCTGTGATTTGAACACTTTTGATGTTGAGCATGTCTTAAAATTTTGCCATTTTCCACGTGTAATGATAGCATGAAGTGGGATGACCAATCAACTTGAAAACCTTCGAAATATTTTCTAAGTCTAGAACTTTCCTCTTATGGAAACTTTCACATTTCAACTAACTTGCCATTTTTGGTAATTTTGACATTTTCTTGATTTTATTTTATTTTGTTGACTTTTTTTGGGACCGATTTTCCACCAAAAGTCAATATTTGAACACTACCCTGCCCCAGGGTTAAGATTAAGGTTTTTTTTTAATTAGAAAAGAAACTCCTACTTCAAGGCTCAAAGGGGTTAACAAGGGTCTATCTCCCTTATATCTCCAATGTTTAGGGAATTGAAACAATGCATGTACATCATCAGTAGGGTTCTATTCAAAAACACACGATTAGGGTTTTTGCATTTTTTTAATCATCATTCTCCCTCCGCTCGTTGCCTAAGCAAGCGGTTAGTAAAGTTGGTACCGTAATGCCAAAACATTTTTATGAGTGAAAACGAATGGATTACTTCAAGACAAGCATAAACAATGTGTTGTGGTTTTCATTCGAAAATTAACAAAAAAAATTACATGCAATCAATGCTTAAACAAACAATGAAATGTTACAAATGAGAATGCAATAAAGAACTAAATGAATGCCATTGTTGAGGAGACTTGACTCCGTATGGACTTATTGCTCTTGAATGCTTTCTATTGCTTTGATACTCCATTGAGACTTCAATATAAGCATAAACCTCTTGGAGTGAATGTGATTGCTCTGGAATCAATGAGGACTTGAACTTTACCTCTGAATGATATACAATCTTCAATTGAATGGCCAGGTGCCCCAGCATGGTAGCCACTTAGCATTATCATATGTTCCTTCCACACACATTAGATTACTTTCCAGAAGAGTATTCCAACAAAGGCGTACAACAGTGGTGCATTTTTACCTTACTTTAGGGATTCGAGCAATGATGCAATACTCAAGATAGACAATGTCTTGCTTATCCCTCGGTCGGGAGCCCCAAACATAGATGTTAGAACGATAATCACCATCATGACTAAAAGAATGTTCCATTAACATCGAACTCAAGAGAGCTATCCGTGGTGAGGAAGACCCAAAACACCAACAGTGGTGCATTTTTACCTTACTTTAGGGATTCGAGCAATGATGCAATACTCAAGATAGACAATGTCTTGCTTATCCCTCGGTCGGGAGCCCCAAACATAGATGTTAGAACGATAATCACCATCATGACTAAAAGAATGTTCCATTAACATCAAACTCAAGAGAGCTATCCGTGGTGAGGAAGACCCAAAACACCAACTGAAATACCAGCTAGCAATCGGGGATATAACTGAGCACAAGGCACTGAAATTACATCAGTTTATTTCTCATATTCTTTCTTCCTATATTGACGAGCAAAGGCCACTAAGAAGAAAATTTCGGGAAGAGATGACACATGATATGAAGCAACAGCTTGAGAATGAGAAATGCCTCTGCAGAACACTCTTGATTACCACATGGCAAAAGATTCTGATGAAGTCACACAAGAATTTGTAATGCTTTAGGGATTCGAGCAATGCGAATGGTTCAGTGCTCAAGACCAGAATACGTCTTGCTTATCCCTCGGTCGGGAGCCCCAAGCAACTTCCACACATGTACAAGAGATAATTTACACTTTGGCTTGCATGTCCAAACTATCCAAAGAGAGAATAAATGACTTTTGCAGCTCTTGACATCAAGCACTAGGCACAATCCAACAATGCCTAAATCAACGGAGTCACAATCTTTTATGGCTTTCAACCTTTTCTCCAAGAGGTGGAACCTTTTGTCGGATTCAATAATCAAGAACCTGAAGGCTTTGAATTCCAAATTGTTCTCATGATGCGAAGTCTCCTTAATAGGAATTGGAATCTCAAGAGTATTTCAGACATTCTGAATCATAAGACCTTCTCTTGGGGTGAGATTAACATCTGCATTTGGCCTCTGAGGAACCTATCTCGATTCTTCTTGTCAAAGAGAAAAGGCTAGAATAACCTCTATGCACTGATTCACATTAGTCCCCCTTTCTGTTCCCATCTCAGTCAAAACCTCACGGAGTTGTTCCATTGTTAACTACTTTTGAGCATGCAGCGGTGAGAAGTCAATTTTGTTGTTGAAGTCAGAATCTGAGTAGAAAGGGCCCCCATAAACTTCTGAGAGAACTATGAAATGCATGATAGTATGAATGCATGTTTCATTTCTAAGGGATCCTAAAGCCTTTTCATCAGCTTTTGTTTCTCTTTTATTCTCTTTTTTTTCATTCATATAGTATCTTTTCTTTTTTCTTTACCATCTTTTCTGTTTTTCTATTTTTTTCCGTTTCCTCGTTTTTTCGGAAATAGACTTTAGAATCCCCCACAAATGAAGTGGATAGAGTGATAATGATATGCAATGCAAAAGCATGGGATCAATGTCCATATAATCTTAGTAACCACTGTACAATCCTCTGAATAACTGATGTAAAGCCTCGGTAGGTCAAATGTCTTGAGATCAAAGGTCCGACACCATTTTGAATACTAGGAGAACCAATAATCACCAACAGAATATGAATAGTCACCAACGGTACCTGTCATGTATATCCCTACCCACTCACAGGTGAATCTGGGTCAAGGTAAGGTCGTGAAACGTAGTATACGGTCCGCCCGAAGGTAAGCATCATCACATCACGGATGCGGGTGACGATAATACCTCCGTTTGAAACCACTACTCTGCTCGTAGTCACATAATCCATCCCGAGACGTACACCTCGAGACAAACCATGCTCCCACTCTATCCTAGTGTTCCTATGGTTCACACATAGTCTGGGTATTGGGCCTTTTACCTCATAGAATCATCCCACCCAACCTGCAAACAGAGAAAATATGTGGCCCCCACGGGGTCCCATAATATAGTCTAGATGCACGCGGAAAGTAAACATGATATGCAAGCAGGAAAATAGACATGATATGTAAGCATATATACAAATGATGCAAACATATAAATAAACAAAGAAACACCCAATAAAAGAAACAAACAAAGGCTAGGATCGACTCGCTAAGAATAGACCAGCACAGGTCTATCACATCCCCAGCAGAGTCGCCGGCTGTCGCTACTGCGAAAAATGTATCAGAGTCGCCACTAATATATTTATCCCATCACGGTAAAGGAATACCGGATAACCTAACTTAGAATAAGAACGAGGTCTTTCGACCAGAGAATAGGGCACGGGAGTCGGTTACGCAAGGGGAAGGTATCAGCACCCCTCACGCCCATCGTACTCGATGGTATCCACCTATGTTTGTTTCTATCTAAAGGGTGTATATCTATGTCTAAACCTAAATGCAAATGAATGCAAAAGAAATACGGGGAAAAGAAGGAATTATGTACAAGTGTGCTCGCTTAGGCCCTGCGACCCAATGCCTACGTATCCCTTACAAGGAATCAGAGCGACCGTAGTTCGGCTCCATAGTTTCCATTTGTTTTGTGTTTTTTAGTTGAACAGCGGTTAAGGTCACAATCCACGATGCTCGACCTTTGGAAACTTATACGCCTAATTTGGAAAGGACTTAACTTGTTCTTAGGTGCCTAACAAGGCAACAGAAAAGAATCTTGGGTTTGTGTTTTTTATGTAACTACATGATGAACAAAACCTAATACAAGGTTTCGCACCACTTCATTACTTTGTTTTAATTCGAGCCTTTATTAGGTGTTTTGAATGTTTTTCGTTAGGTATTTTTTATAAGGGAATTTACTTTGCGATTTGAATCACATAAAAATGTATAATGCTTGAGAAACAGATTAGGGAATGAATCCCACTCATTTCTCTCCCATTATATAGTGATCGAGAAACAAATTAGGGAATAAATCCCACTCATTTCTCTCCCACTAAGTGAGTGAGAAACAGATTAGAGAATAAATCCCACTCATTTCTCTCTCACTTTTAGTAAGGTGTGATTCGCATCATTATTTATTAGTGTTTTAATGTTGAAAAGAAAAAAAAATGATGAACAAGGGGGACTAACCTATTTTCTAGCCTAATGATTGTCTAATTCTAAAACCTAATAGAATATTAAAGAGATGGGGAAAAAGTTATTTAAGTTGATTAAAATCAACTTTAACAACTAGGGGTATTTTTGATATTTCTCAAAATATGAAAATATTCACAAAAAGAAAGAATTAAAATCTAAACTAACCATGAAAAATATTCACAAGCAACTCACATTTTTATCCATTTTTAAGACTATTTTTGAATTAAACTAAAAAGACTATGTATTTTTATTATTATGTACCAAACACAATTTGAAGAAAATCAACAAAAATTAAAACAATAGTCCCTAAAATTCTAATTGGTCAAGAAATCTATTTTTGTTATTTTATATTTGAGCAAAAATTGAATTAACCACACAAAAGAATAAAAAGAGAACTATTTTTAATATTTACCAAATCTGTCAATGGAGGGGGGTGGATTAGCAAACAAATATGAACTGGACTTATGTTGTAGCACGCTTGGGCCTAATTGCAGGGAGGTGCAGAAAGAAAAAAAACGCGAGGCCAATAGTCTGATGAGGCCCAGCATCAATATCTCATTTTTGCTTATTTTCTCTATTATTCACATGGTTCTTTTTTATTATCACGTGACACATATATACATCAACCTCATATCAATTGGTCAGACTCATTTAAATTGAATAAAACAAAACACCAAGCTCCAGCCAATCAAAACGAACCACCTTACGTGCCAATGATTGAGATGAAAGAAAAACATCAAAAAGTTGGGAAAAGAGCCAACTGCTTTATGCCACGTAAGCAAATCGGAGTGAGAAAGTAAAAAACAAACACAGACGCCGGAGCTAGGGCTCCGGTCGTATTCCCCGGTCACTCTCCGCCGGAATTCCCCATATCTTGCCCATAAATTCTAAAAGATGCCATCTTCCGATTCGTTTCTCTTCCCTGAATCCAAATCTGACCTCTATTCCTTTTAAATCTTCCTCTAAATTCCACACAGTGAACATTCCTAACTCTAACATAACCTAAGTCTCACTAAAACGAACTCTAAATGTATCAATATTCTCATGAACTCTCGTAGCATTTTAACACACAATCCAAACATGTAAACAGCGAATGCTTCATATACAAATAAAATTCACATTCAAGAAACACAAAGATTGATCATAAGGTCAAATGTACATTGTTGGCATGCTAAGGAGGAGCGAAACACTTACCTGTGTGAGCCTTGGGAGGATATCTTCAAAGAAAGCTCCAGCTGAGAGTTCTTGATGATGTTGATGATGATGATGTTGATACCGGAGTTAAACGAAGAAGAATCTTGAAGCCGAGACGGTGATGATGAATCCTTGGATCTGAAGCGTGAGAGGCTGACTAGGAATAGTTGTGGACAGAGATGAAGAACTTGAAGGAACGGTAGAGGTGTGACTATGGTGGTGGTGAAGGTTGATGAAGATCAATGAAGGTTGAGAGTTTGGTGATGGAGATCCATGGAGGATGAAGAGTTGTGATTCGCTTATGGAGTTTGTTAGAGGTTTGTAACAAACTCTTTGAGAGAGAGAGAGGGAGTAGAGAGAGGATTGTATGAAAAACTGAAAAAATGAAGAAAGTGAACGTGAATTGATTTGTGAGGTGCTTTTGATTTATATAGGGTGAGTGCCCATGGAAGGTTATGGTGTGTATGTTGTATTGTAGCTTTTCCTAATGCTTCATGAGCAAGGGTTATGCACATGAGGTAAGTTTTTGGTGAGCTGTTACAAATTCATACTCTGCATGGCTGGATTAAGCAAGCTGACTGATGTGTAAGTGTGTCCCTCGCGTGCATGCCCTGGCCATATGGCTCTTTCATCGCAGTTTCATACGCGTGAGTTTGAGGCTTAATATCTTGACCTATGTATATCCAACCATTACAAACCTTAGCTCATTTGGAAGAGGACATGGCAAAGAATAATTTGGCACCAAGATTGACTTCAATGGAAATTTGTAGACTTTTGAAATTGGCTTCAAAATCAGCACGCCATGTGTTTGATAGAATGCATGCGTGTGACTTAGGATTCTGACTCAGCCTTATGCCATGGAATGTTTTGCGTGATCACCACTTTTTGGATTTGTAATTTGTTCCACACTTATCCAAATGACCTGATTCTTTCTTCAATGGTTAGAAGAAATGGAGGAGAAGAGATGCATACTCAATTTGTACCTGATGGGTCTTTTTATTTCTCTATAGTAAGCTTCAAAGTTGGCACGCCACATGTTTGATGAAATGTGTCACGCGTGCCCAACATTTTGCCCAGTAACATAGTTTGCACCAATTGAATTCTTCCAACTTCCAATCTCTTTATCTTCTCAACCAAGCTTCCAATGAAAAAACTTTCAACTAGAAAGTTGTAGTGGGATGTGATTTGAACACTTTTGATGTTGAGCTTGTCTTAAAATTTTGCCATTTTCCACGTGTAATGATAGCATGAAGTGGGATGACCAATCAACTTGAAAACCTTCAAAATATTTTCTAAGTCTAGAACTTTCCTCTTATGGAAACTTTCACATTTCAACTAATTTGCCATTTTTGGTAATTTTGACATTTTCTTGATTTTATTTTATTTTGTTGACTTTTTTTTGGACCGATTTTCCACCAAAAGTCAATATTTGACAGTTGACCTTGATTTTGACCAAAAAAGTCAACTTTTCTGATTTTTCCAGTTCTAGATGAATTTCCCGATTAATCAGTTTTCGATCTCATTCCCAATCAGTTTTCAACCAGAGAAAGCTCCAATGAATACTTCCTCCAGACAACCATATTTCACACTCAGAATCACCTCCTGACTAAATTTTGACCAGAAAGTCAACATGGTTGACTTTGGTCAAAACCCCAATTTAAAAACCCTAATGAACTTGAGATTTGTATCTTTTAACCAGAGCTTTGACTCGGAGATAATGAAACCGTGATTTTAGGAGTATGCCAATGGAAATGATCCTCTTCAATAAGACCTCAGATCTGATTCTTCTTAACCAAGAATTTCCTCAACCTCAGCCTCTTTTTGTCAATTTTCTTGAACAGTAATTGTGATATGGATGAATGTATTAGATGAATGACCTACATGAGGTATGCACATGAATGTGATATGAAATCAAAGTGGATATAAATAAATGGGAAAATTTTGGGGTGCAACACTTATCACCCTCATCAAGAACTTCCTTGACACGAATTAATATATCAAATTGAAGGAAATTTCGTGTAGAATCTGAATCTTCAAGATTACCTGATTTGGAGCTACGAGCAGAAAGTTATGCCTCATTTTGTGAGGGCTGCACCATGAATACGAAAAATGGGTTTTGTCCATGAGTTCTTCTTCTCTCCCTCTTAGGTTTTCCTCCTCTATTTCTCAATTTCCTCTTATTTCCTTGTTTTATGAAAACATAACATAATTTATTAATAGGCTCAACAGCTTAACACCCCCTCATTACTAAATACCACACTTGGCCCAAAGACCAATATTCCATAATTCCTCCAATTATTTTAATAAAAATACTAAATAATTCTAAATAATAATTTAATTTTCGATTAAATTAAAATTAGAAAATATGCGGCGTTACAACTCTCCCCCACTAAAAGAGTTATCGCCCTCGAAAACATACTTCAAGTGAAAAGTTCCTGATAGGAGTCCTTCATCTGACTCTCCAGTTCCGAGGTAACATTTCCCTAGTCGATCCTCAAAATTCATCTGACATAACCAACAGAAAGCATGTCTCGTGCATTCAATCTCAGCTCTTACATTGCATTCGACCACCTAAAGGTGTACCACTCGCTATATCTCCAAAAGGTTAACGACAATGAAACGTCAAGGTGCAACCCATACAATACGCCCAATAATTGAATAATATAATTACACAATCGATGGTATGATCACACATGATCAACACTGCAGTAATGCATTCCATCTACCGGACGTACCAACCTTAGACACACGTTTCGATCTGAGCGATAAAATAATACTTACACTTTTCACCAACTGCTTCCTTCAAGAAACTCAATAAAAATATTCCTATACCATTGAATTTCAACTATCTGACTCCTCTCAAGTCACACCAACAATTACCCAACATGTTACATTCCGCTTTTGCTGCACCATTCTGATTACTCATTATAATCATCATCACCAATTAGATTTCTTAGTTTTACCCAATTCCAACTCGCTTTACTCATTCGTTTAAAATCCTCCTTTACCATACATGGTACTAATTTACTACTTAGAAATACTTGCACGCACTCAAAAACAAATTCCTGAGTTACTATATCTATTAAAACATTCCAACCATCGGAATGAGTACACACAAGTAGTTATAATTACACTCACCAGCCTCAATATACCATTGCTTACAAAATAGCTCAAACTGAGTCCCACTCTTCTCTAAGAATTAAATCAACTTCATCCTTCATAGAGTATAATTCCTCATTATATCTGGAAATCTACATTAACACATTACAACAACACAAAATTATTATAACATCATATAGTATCAACTCATCGTCTTAACTTTGCCGAATACATACTCGTTAACTACGTACAACCACAATAACATATTCATCATCTCAGAAATTATTCAAAAGTGTTCTAATTCTCCAGTACAACATCCTTACATCCACTAGATCCAAAATCCAACATATAGATTAATACATGTTCTCTACGTAGGCTCCCGACATATTAATTCCACATTTCCCACGAGTAGTACTCATAACACCACTCCACATCACACTTTCGTTGTGCGACTCCGATTACCCGTCTTAAGTCACCGTCCAATATGTTGCACTCTTTCATATTCACTTCTTCATAAGTTCACACAACATGGTGAGTGATTATTCTCACGGCTTAGTATTCATCACATCTCATACCATTAGGGTAACAAACAATATCATCCCATCTATATGATTTCGTCTACTATCAACAAGAGATTAAGGATGATCATGTCCTCAATTTGTCAATAGATAGCCGACAACCATATTTAAGCATAAACTGTCGTTACTATATAATAGTGTCCTTTCTGATTTTGCACTCGAACTCATTAACATTGTCATAGTCCAATAATTCACTATTGTGTCCTTCTTCTAGAATATTCTTTCGAAGCTCAAAAACATCGGGAACACAAACCCGATCAACAAACCTCATTATACCATTCTCGTCGATTCTGAATTCACTGCCATTACCTTGGTAATTCAAAGCCAACTTATCGATCACTCAACATCAGCTTTCTGACATTCTCTAATCTCGTCAAGAATACCACTAGTCAGCTTAAGCATACCCAATCTAACACTATTAGGAGTGCCTTCACATACCAAACTCAAATCTCTAAATTGTTCAATTAAATCCAACTCTTTCACCATTAGCACAACATTTTCCTTACCAGATGGTAATTCAAACCAAAATCATAATCTTTAAAAACTCTAACCATTTATGTTGCCTCATATTAAGCCTTTTCTGATCAAAGAGGTACTTCAGACTTTTATCATCACTAAACACTTCGAATCTTGAACCATACAAATAATGTCGCCACAACTTCAAAACAAAAACCATAGCTGCCAACTCTAAATCACGAGTCAGATAATTCCTTTCATGCAGTTTTAGTTATCTCGTCACATAAGCTACTATTTGCTGATTTTGCATCAATACACCACCCAAACCCATCAGTGACGCATCACAATATACCACAAACGGTTCTGTCAGATTTGGCAAAAATCGAGATAGGAGCACTAGTCAACCTCTTCTTCAACTCTTGGAATCCTTCCTCACATTTCGAATCCCAAACAAACGCTTGACTCTTCCTTGTCAACTTAGTTAACGGCAATTCTAACTTTGAAAATCCATCTATGAACTTTATGTAGTAACCTACAAGACCAAGAAGAATACGAATCTCTGACAGTGACTTTGGAGCTTCCCATTTAGATACCGCTTCTATCTTCGTGGGATTAACCGCTATACCATCTTTAGAAATCACTTGTCCAAGAAAGCTAACTTCGTCTAACCAAAATTCACACTTGTTAAGTACTCCTCAACTTCAAAATCACTAATGTACTCATACATTAATATTCATCTCGTCCCAAATCAAAATCCTCATTGTAACAAAAGACCATGACAACATTCATAACTCGTGGTTTTACTCCAAATTCCATGGCATCTTTCGCGTCCAAATATCATTTCACTCGGAATCTCAACAAAGTCTTCCTCACATCAATAGGTGTTAGAAATCCTCTACAATTCTTCTTTTATACATATCGTTGCTTTGGCATCACAAATACGACTTCAACCGTTCTAAAGTTTATTTCACCTTTACTACTAATTCCTAAAATTTATTCTCAACAAACCTTTTAATTATTCCTTTAATCCGTTCAACTCTGACACTAACATCCCATGCAGTACCAACAAACAAGTCTAGTTCTAAGAACAAGCGTAACCACAACTTCACCTCTTTCCAACATCATCTTGTCACAATTAAATATGTTACAGCTGCTGCAATCATTTTTATAACAAAGTTCATCTTGTTAGTTTTCCGACGCTTCAAATGGAACTCAAATTGGATGTCAAGAACTCCAGTTACGAATTTTTGAAGTTTCCTAACGATTCAGCAATTTTCCTGGGTTTTGCTTACGGAAATTCCGCTCCAAAACTCATCCTCTTCAAATCAATCACATTTTAAACAGCCCCTTATCAGATCTCTTCGCTTCCAAACTTCTTATAACTTGAGAAACACATTCCATCGCCGAAGTTCAATTTCTGAAACACCATGACAACAATCCTCTTTGCAAACTTGCAACTAAACCTCTTCCGAGAAGCAAGGCTTCTCCCCCACTTTGCTCAAACCAACTCCTGCAACAAAACAAACAAGTACCGACAGTGATTCACTCACTTGTCACGTACCAAGGGATAATACACCAACAATATTCAACTGTCGCACAACTCAACTGACTCGACAATTGGCCGAACTGACCGATCTGCTCTGATACCACTATTGTAACACCCTTTTAAACCCCGATAAATTAAATAACATTTTCAGAGTAACATGCAATTAAGAGCATTACAATTACTTCATATAAAATAAAACGTCTGTCATGCTATTCCGAGGAACATAAACAATTAAAAACATGTTTAAAACACAACGGAATACTTCATCAGTTGAATACTTAAAACCACCGCCTACCACATTCAAGGCATAAACAATATTATTCAACAATAAAACCAAAACGAGAGTTATTATCCAACTCTAAACACAAACGTTCCCCAGTGTTACAAGACTAGAGCATGACACGACTCTAAACTATCGAGACAGCCTACAAGCTATCCTCACCAAAGCAAGCACTGCTACACTTCAATCTGAAAAATGATCAACAATAAGGGGAGTCTCATTCGGAATTAAACAATGTTATCAGTTCATAAACGATAGAACATCAACAGTATAATATTCACCCAATAGCAAATACATTCAGATTATATACACATTCCACAAAACAACAGTAATTCAAACACACAACATTATAACATTGGACAACCTTCCATTCATGTTATAATAATTCATAAACCTAATACAATGTGTTATACCCCAAAATTTGCCCGCATCTTTTTTCAAAAAAAAGAAGGCAACAGACTTTTGTCTAAAAATTGGGAGTTGTCATACCCCAAAATTTGCCCAACATACTTATTCATATTTCAGTCCATCTGATTTTCAAATGCTCAAAGATACACAAGAAGGAAGCATGCAGTCTCTCTCTTGAACAACAGCCTCCAAATTAGGGTTTCTGATTTAATCAAGGAATTTGAATTTCTGATACCTCAAGTGGGTTCCATGATCTCTCATACGATTTAAAGTACCCTCATACCAAGTTTCAAGCCTTGATTCAAAAGATTGCTCACTCAATAGCCCAAATAACCAACAATCGATTGGTTGACCTAAAAGTCAAACTACGGTCAAAGTACAGTCAAAACTCCTGATTTTTTGTCAACAACCCTATTTTGAAGTATCATTCACCATTTGATCAAAGATTGATCATGGTTCATCAAGAAAAGATCAGAAATCATCAAATCCAAAAGTTTCTAAATTAGGGTTTCATAGGAGAAAGTCAACTGAACTTTGACCAGCCATAACTTCTACATGGAACATCATAAATTTCCAATCCAAAGCTCCTTTTGAAGGAAATTTAATTCTCTACAACTTTTTCTCTCACATGTCGGGGCTAAAAATGCATCATTCGAGAGATATGAGCCAATACATTACAGGTCCTTCTAAAAGATCGCAAAAAAGCTGTTTTTTGTCAGGAGCAATATCATCAACATAAATCCTTCAAATGAAAAAAAGCTTCCAAAGTAGCTTGTAGAGGACATCATGGGCTTTCCAAAAAGTCCTAGAACATCTTCATATGACAAATATTGAGAGAGTTATGGCTTGCACAAGTTGGGCGATTTTGAGGAAATGCACTTAATACAAAATGAAGAATTTTGATGTTTTGAGTCTTTGGGCCTAACTTTTGGATTCTAAACAAGACCATGGGCCTTTAAAATACATTTTAATTAATTATTTTATTTTTATAATATTTATTGTTATTTATTTGAATTTTAATTCATTTAAGTGATAATAAAACATTATAAAATATAGAAAATTAATTTTAATCAAAAGATTTGTTCCTCAATCAAATACAATCCTCCAAACATCATGAAATTGACCAAATTTCGTGATTTAAGGGATTGGAAAGAGAGATATACACATTAGGGCAAAAAATAGAAAGATTTAGTGAATTTTCAGGCAAAATTTTTCTTCCTAAACAAACCATGGTCCAAGCCCAAATCTTAACCTAAAAGCTTCTCATATATATACTCAATATATTCAGCCAACTAGGGGACGAATCCACTGCCTCCAAGAAACAACCAAAACTCTCAAAATTTTCTCAAAGACTAGGGCACGGGCAAAGAGTAAGCTTCAGAAGGATTCAAGGCCAACCAGTCACTCCAATCGTCCTCTGAGGTATTACAAGGTAAGTTGGTATCATAATTTAAGCTTGCAGGGTGGAGATCACGTTCTTCATACGTGTTTATGTTGTAACTTTCATATATTGCTTTGCATCATGTTTTAACGTGAACTAACGATTCTAACAAGCTTCTGAGGATAATTAGAACAGGTCCAACGTAAGATATTGGAGGTTTAGGCTAAAAGTCGTATTCCACCATTGTTGAGAATCTAAACCTGCAAAGCATCGCAACCCATGTTCCAGGGCGTTTCGTGAAAAACTAACGCCATATTTGAATCCAGGGATCGATTTTATGAAAATCTGGGTTCTTTGTTTTAATGTTTAACGCGTTTTGTTGTAGTCGATTAATCGCAGGTTATTAGCTACGAATGATTTTGCAGAATTCGCAGCCAATCGGAAGCTATGTTCGTAGCTATCTCGTGACGTTTTTTGATTCAGGGTGGAATGAAGAAGAAGGCGTGCGTGTCACAACGACATTGGCGGGTCAAAGAGCTTACCCTCTCTCTCCCACTCCCAAGACGCGTGGGCTCACGTGAGCGGCTGGTCAACCATGACCCAATCTTCTCTCTCTCCCACGATTGGCTACAGCGAAAATTTGTGGGCCCAGGTTCTAACTATGTTTGAATTTCCCATTACTCTCTTTGTCTCATATTAATTTTATTGAATGTATACTACTAATAAATAAACACGCGCAGCTGAGTGGAGGAGAAGGCAATATTGCTAATCCTTAAGTCCTGGGTTCAAGCCCAGGCAGTACACCATATTTTTTTACAAATTGTTTCATTCACAGATCCAATGCAGCAGGTTCATGCGCGCATACGATGCGCCTCCCAACATGCAACCGTCAGATCTCCACCCAATCAGATCCAACGACTTTGGAATTGCAGGCCTACCATAGATCCTCATAAACTCACCACACTCAATCGCAGCTAAGTATTTTCTAATTTTTTTTATTTCTAATTGTACAATTCTTTTTTCTCTTTTTATTTTATTTTATCATAGTTTTTTCATTTATTTTTTATCAAACTTATCACACAAAATTATATATTAATTTTATAATTCATGTTTTTTATCGAAAACTCGATTTTTATTATCTCATCAAAAAATTATTTCTTTAACATTTTAAAAATTTATTTATTTGGCACATATCTTTTTTATCAATCAAATAAATAATTCTTTCTTTTGTCAACCTTTATTCGTTTATAAACTTAGGATCCTCAGGTAGGTATTATCCACTAACATATCCTTACAAACCTCTTTTGGGTCACAATAAGTTTTCTTAAAAAACCTTTAGGGTTTGTAAAACCTTTAGGGTTTGTGATCAACTAGGGTTTAGATCAGTCAATGCACTAACCTTTCTCTTCTTCATTCTTGATTTTTTCAGGGTTAATCAAAGATCCTCCGATTACGCACCATCAGATTAAGAAGCTAAGTTCTGATTCCCCGTCTTTTGTTTAAATATCATTTTAATTTTAATTCTTTTTCCTTTTGATTAAAATAGAGTTTGTTCCAATTACCAATGAATTTGTTACGCACTCACCCTTATTTATTTTCCTCTTAATTTGTAGAGTTGATCAAGGGTTCGAGGAAGATCAAGGTTCAAGATCAAGATGATAAAACTAATTATTGATTTCTCTTATTTATGTCTTTTAATTTCCCCCATCCCCGCAGGTGTTTATTGTAATAGCGTAGGGCTTTAATTCTTCCTTTATTTCTCTGCGTGGTTAGTAAAATAGGGAGTGCAAGATTATTAACTGAACCTAGATCACTAACAATACAAGATTAAATATTCGAACTGAACCACGTGATTGTTGCACCCACCCACCTTTAGGGTAATCCCTCTTGTTGCATTTGTTGCTTGTTGTCTTATAAACCTGTTGCCTCTAAGTATGCTAAATACCTAAAGCAATGTTGCCTGTCGCCTTTAAAGTTATTGAAACTCCCTCGATGTTGCCTTATAAAATGATTGTCTCAAATTACTAAGGTATCCTCGCATGATGCCTAAGAAAATCAAATGACTATTATATCCTTCCCTTAGACTACCTGCCCTCTTTATGGCAAGGGACAGTCTTATGGCGAACGATTACTCTCGATGACCCTTAACATCCAATTGAAAGACTTCCTGCCCTCTCATGGTATGGATAGATCCTTTCGCCCGAAAAGCTAAAAGAACGATTTTTCAAACTTAGGATAGTTGCTACTATTTGCTTGCTCTAAAATTCAAATTACTTTTCACACCTCTTTTCAAAATCAAATTCAAAAAGACTACGCTTATTTACAAGCTAAAGTTCTTCTTCAAAGTTTTTACTTTTGACACCCCCTTTTCAGACATTTCAAAACAAACAAGTGAGCTAAGCAATTAAGAGCCCATTGCTAACCATGGATACAAAGGGTGCCTTACACCTTCCCTTTGCATAATTACCCCCCGAACTCAAAAATTTTTTAAAAAGGTTTTTTTCTGTTCATTTAGCCTTTCATTAATTTGGATAAAATAAAAGTCGGTGGCGACTCATGCTTAACCGCGACATTTCGATAAAAAAGTCAGTTCACCGTATTACAGGAGTTTTATATAATCTTGGATTTTATTTCATAAATATCCTGATTTTATGAATACTCAGTTTTTAGAATATTTTTTGTATGGTATTTTGGTTCGCTGTTGAATTTATTCTTACACAAACGCCAAATACTGTTTATCACTTCATACACTGTTTATTTAAGATTTATTTTCAGATAAATGATACTGACACAGTTGGTACAGAATTAAATTTTGCAGGCACAGAGTCTGGGGTTTTAGATCATACTAGTAACAATTAAGTTATTATTGGTTTTTGTTTCCCACTAATTTTTTATACTATATTCTTTTTCCAAATCTCTTTCTTTCTTTTCAAAATCTCTTTCTTTCTTTTCAAATCTCTTTCTTTCAAATCAAATCCTAACTTTATTCTACTATCATTCAAACTTTCCTTTTACGGTACCACTTCATTCCCCAACGTCTCCATCCCTCTTTTTACTCTATAGATACCCCTCATTTTTTCCATAAATTCTCACATCAAATTTCACTCATCTCCCAAATTCCTATCATATTATCTCCTAATCATTTCCTCTTCTTCCCTGGCAAAAATGGCAAAGTGGGTGGATACGTTTTTTCTTGTGGTCATCACTGGTTTTGTGGTGATCATGTCCTTTTTCTGTCTACATAGTCCTGAAAAATGCGGACCTGGGATGTTTACACTCCCGTATATCTATATTCTGCTGTTTATAGCATGGGATTTTAATCGTCATACTTAAAGTTTGTCGTATCTGTCGCTTTCAAATAATGTACCGTTCATTATATTTGTCGTACTGTTCGTTATATTTTTTATGTAATATTTGTACTGTCAGTATTAAATATTGTACTATCTGTTGTACCGTCGTTTAATTAGTAAGATAAAATTATGCGTGTTTATTTCTAGTTAAATTTTTATTTCTGTGCATTAAATCCTTTTCAATATTATTATCAGTAATTTCGTTCGCGTACAGTATATTTTATTTATTTATTATGTTTGTGTTTTTCTAACAAATCATGTAAATAATTTTTCACCATTAACACAACAAAAAAAAAGAAAAGAAAAATTAACTTTAACTGTTAAGTTTTCACTTTAACTGTTACACTAATACCTGGACAGCCAGTTACCAGTCAAACCCGCTGACAGCGCAATTCTCCGTGTTTGTACCGTCAGTCAAATCAATCTTTCACATTTCAAATTTCCAATATTTTTGTTCTAGAAGTCTTCTAATAATCACAAGATCAGCAGAGACTCAACACTGCACAAAAATCAGGTACGCCTACCTGTCTCCTACACAAACAGTCCCTAACTAGGGTTTTTGTTTTTTTTTCAGGAGAACGAGTTTTTGAGACCTCAAATGGATTTCATGGATCTCCATATGTCTCAAAGTACCACCACCAGACAAATTTTCAAACTTCGATTCACTCGGACGCACAGTCAACAGCTCAAACAGTCAACAGACGACCAGTTTGACCGAAAAGTCAACAGACAGTCAAAAATGCAATTTTTTTGTCAAAATCCATATTTTTTCAAAAGATTCATCATGTTGTCATAACACATCCACATTGTCACATTTATCAATATATGTACACAATGCATAAACTCACCAAAAGTAATACCGATTAAGATGAACAACATCATCAAAACCAACTCACCAACAAAACACCAAATTGTACATTCATATTTTAACACCATTAAACAATCATGTAATACTTACATCACACAAAACACAACATCAACATAGCAAATACATTGTCGCAACGCCACCGTATAAATACATTTATCACTTACGCATACAAGTATAATTCTCCACCACAAATACCGGGTTTTTAAAATAAAACGAGCTATTTCTCTTTAAGCTATTTTATTAGATAGAAAATAGAATTATTGACTCAACGCCTAAAACGGCACCCAAAACAGACTTACGATTCAAAAGATACGAAATTTTGAAAATAAATATTTTTCCTAAAAGCTGCAGCGTAACAAGTTTTGAAAATAGCGTAACGGGTTATGAAAAACAAATTTTTATAAACAACTTCAGTGTAACCAGTTACAAGGATACCGTAACCGGTAACGAACTCGTAACCAGCCCCAAAACCACATTTTTCACAATCGTAAGGGGTTACAATCCCATTTTGACAGCAACTTATTTTCCCCAAACACAACCCAATCGAATCATTACAACTGTAGACGAAAAACATAACCAATTTACAGGTAATACATGTTATATCATCAATCCAACAACACATCCAACATCATCAATCATCACAAACATGTAATTACACATAATCTACAAAATTGAACCTAAATGTCAAAACCCCAACCTAGAACACATTTCCCTACCGAATCAATAGTACACAAATCTCAGTCCTAACATCTACAACCTGATAATAGAGGTTAATCGGAAAAGTCCTCCCTTACCTTAGCCAATAATCTGGAATTTTCTCCTTCTTCTCCATCAAACCCGTAAGCCCTCTTTCTTCAAATTCAGCGAGAATCTCCAATCTTAAAACTCACTTATGTCCTTCATCAAGAACTTCCTTGACACGAATTAATATATCAAATCGAATGAAATTTTATGTAGAATCCTAATCTTCAAGAATTACCTGATTTGGAGCTACGAGCAGAAAGTTATGTCCCATTTTGTGAGGGTTGCACCATGAATACGAAAATGAGTTTTGTTCATGACTTCTTCTTCTCTCCCTCTTAGCTTTTCCTCTTCTATTTCTCAATTTCCTCTTATTTCCTTATTTTATGAAAACATAACATAATTTAGTAATGGGCTCAATTACTTAACACCCCATCATTACTAAATACCACACTTGGTCCAAAGACCAATATTCCATAATTCCTCCAATTAGTTCAACGAAAATACTAAATAATTCTAAAAAATAATTTAACTTTAGATTAAATTAAAATTAGAAAATATGGGGCGTTACACTTCTTACCCAACCGGTATCTCAAGGACTCGGTTACTACATAACTTCTTATGACAGTGTATAGGGTTGCTTCTAAAAAGTTGTAATCACCACTGTGATATTTCACTAAGATTAAGTACAAAGTTATGAACTTAGAATATGAATATGAGAGTTTTTGCTTCAGAGAGTTTTCTACACACTTGATGATTTACTCGTGTGTAATTGTTGTCATTCGATTCAAGAGATCATGAATATATATATAGCTTCAATATTTTTTTCCCGTTAACTTCTACTCTTGTATGCAGCATTAAATAGTTTGTGTGTTATCTTAGCTTTTCATTTCTCATAGGATTTGCATGTGGATAGCTTCTTCAATTTTGATTTGCATGTGGATTTTTCCAAGGATTTGCATGTAGATTTCTCCAAGGAATTGCATGTGGATAGCTTCTTCATCTATTCCAATTTTGATTCATCCCAACAATCACAGAAACACAACCAAACAATAGTCACATATCAGCAGATTTTCCCATACAATTTCAAAAATAGCAACACACAACATCACACATATCAGAAAGATCAATCAAAAACAAAGAGACAATATTAATCCCCTAAACCCCACATACAATTCATCATACCCTTGTTTAAAGATTAAGAACCCCACCCTTACCTTTGGATCGAAGGTCACTCTTATTCTCGTTCCGATCGAAACCCCCAAAAATCGTTCTGCTATGCAATTGCTCGTACTCTCTCTTCTCCTATTTTTCTTCTCTGCTATTTTTCCATAATGTTATGTTTCTGGTTTTCTAAAACCTAAGTGATACTACCTCACTTCTATTCCGATTTGGGCCACACCAATGCACACGTACATCATAACTCCCTAAGCCCATCTAATTTACTCACAGTATACCCCCTTTACTCTTAGTCTCAAATTCTCGGTTTAATCTTAGTTACTCAGAAAATTCTCAAAATGCCAAATATTATTCTAATAATATTTCTAATACTAAAAATATTAAAATTCACGATTGACTCTCGACAGGCTATCTCGTAAAATACTGACTCGGTCGCTTAAAATACGCCAAAACTCAATAAATACTAAAATAATCCAAATTAAACGATAAATCAAAATACGGGTGTTACACATGTCACAACGGAATATAACCATGTATCAAAATATTAGGCAACATAGGCCAATCATCACATAATCTCACTACACCATCAAATAGAAGAGAGTATACCAAAATCTAATAAACAAACATGAGTTCAAATAAACCCCTGTGTTACATGACCAAAGCATTGACTCACTACCTAGTAATAGGATGAATAAAAGCTAACTCCTCCAAATAATCCTCGTGAGAAGCACCGTTACCTTTGGTTCCTGAGCGATATCATATAAAACATCATTCCAATAGAAGGGTGAGAATTGACATCATTATTTAAATGTATAATAATAAGTAATGCATAACAAACATTTATCGATCAAATTCATCACACTTCATATATTCATGTATTCAACATATTTCAATACATCTCACATATCCACATATACCACATTGCTCAAGGATTCAAAATATCAAAGATAATCAATCACAATTATCACAATGTAGCAATCAATTCAAATATCACATATTGCACACCAAACACAACATTCACATCAACACATGTGACTCCAATGTAACTTTATACGACTCGTGCATGTGGTACTAATCATGAACATCAGGTTCACCTCGCTCAAAATTTGAGCCACCAAAAGGAGTATAAGCTCCCCCAGAAGAATAAGCTTCCCATGAACATATAGTTCCGTTCCAGATCTCCATTAGGAGTAGAACCACCAATCGGAGTATGAGCTCCCCATGGATGCATGTGCAAGACAACCAATATATGAAATTAAGACCATCACAAAATCTTAATCATACAAGCATATATCGCATAATCTATCACACATGAATTATCTCACCTTTTTGCACAAAAAAACATATATGATCGGTCACCATTTCTACTTAGTTTCGTCATAAATTCGGCATAAGATCGTCATACTTGGTAACACTTTGTGGTTGTTTTCAAGAGTTTTTGATTGATTCCTTTAATATTAGTTAATTGCTTGCATTATGTTTTTGTGCCCTTTATCATGTCTTTTTAGATGCATTTGATCTCTCTACTTGGTGGTTGTAGGTTAATTCTGGATCAGATGGAAATTTCACAAGTGTTGGTGTAAAGGAAGTTGAAAATCGTGACAAGCATGTAGTATTTTAATCATAACTAGAGCTCCGTAACTCGGAATGACGCGGTTCTGGTGGCAAAATTTTGCTAACGAAAAGGGCTACAACTTTGATGTTGAAGTCAAAGCCAAAATTTGAAGGCAGAGGATGACACGGGCAGCCCGTGTCAAGTGACACGGCCGTGTCCAACCTGCTGAAGGATTCTTCCCAAAAGTGGCAGAAGCTGACACGGCCAGCCCGTGTCAAATGACACGGCCGTGTCAGCTGGTGCGGACAGAAATTCTGATTTTTTTTCTATTTTGTTATTTTTAAAGCACCAGGGGCATTTTGGGTGTTCTGTCTTGGACCTGAAAACCTAGAACAGATTAAAAGTGATTTTGAGACAAGAGGAGAGGCACTTTTTGCATCATACGTTAGAATTCCAGAAAGAGGAGAAAATAGCTTCATCAAGGGTTTCGGAGACGGAGAGATTCAACGGTGGACACCATTGAAGATCAAAGTTCCCAATTATCTTTGTAATGTCTAAATTCTTTGCTTTGTGTTTCTTGAATATTATGAGAGGCTAAACCCCCCAATGCTAGGGGGTATCCCTGATTTGATCTGTGATAACTCTGGATTTAGTATTTCGTTAATCAAATGTTCTTATTATTCAATTCGATTGTATAATGTTTTTAATGCTTTCTTTATCGGATAAATAAGGATTGTTTTGTGGTTAACGATTTGTAGGACTACGATTGTTATGGTTTGTATACAATTGAACCTTGTAGTAATCACCTAGGACTAGGGATACCGTAAGGTTATTTAGAAATTCTTGATTAATCACAGATTTGGTTTTCTCCTATTTCTCTAAGGACTTAGGTAATAGGATTATAAACCAAAAGGTTTTCACTAAGGACTTAGGAAAACATCCTTAAGAATAAATAATTGAATTCCATGAACTTGTTAAAGAGATCTTAATCCAGAGAAGTTATAGATAAATCACACACCTTACCTTGGCATTATTCTCATATTATAAAAAGCTCAACTTTAATTTCAACTTATTTATATTATTTCAACTTATTTCATTGACAAGCAAAATCACTCCTATGCTCTTTTGTTTAATTGAATCATTATAATAACTTATATTTCCTACGCAATCCTCGAGATCGATACTTGGGGTAAAACCCATTATAACTACATCGGTAAAAATAGTACACTTGCTATTTTTCCGATCAATATATCATGTTATCATCACCAACAATGCGTTCACATAACATTAACCATCTCAACATATCACAAATACACATAACAACAACGCCAAACAATGTTATTCCCATTAATCATTAATTCTCAACATATATATGTCATACCCCAAAATTTACCCGATACGGTTCACGTCTATTAATTTATTAAAGGTATTAAAATTAAGAGTTATGGGGTTTAACATATTTATTGTTAAACACACCCTCTTATAAAACCTTTTTAATTAAATTTAGATGTATAAATTTTGGGACCAATCATTTGGCCCAATCTATCCCACTATAAGGGTTGGATCTTTCTTTTGCTACAATAATCTACTAACAATTATTAGGATATTATTATTATTATTATTATTATAATTTTATTAACTAATATTTTATTAATTAATATTATTGTTTAATTATTATTAATGTTAATTCTGGTATTATTAGGATATTATTATTAGGATTATCATTATTATTATTTTCGATTATTATTATTAGTAATATAATTAGTTAAATTAATTAATTAGGCAATAGGCCAACTGGCTGTAGAAAACCCTAATTTGAGCATTATAAAAAGAAGATGTTGTCACCGAATAAGGGGAGGCCACTAACCCTTATGCTACACAAACCTTTTGATCCCTAATCCTACTGGTTCTTCATGTACAAAAAACACTAGTTATGCATACAATCTTTCCTCCTTAACCTTTGTATCATGTTTTTATCAATCTAACATCAACATATAATCCTATTTTTCCTATCAAGTTTTTGGCGTCGTTGCCGGGGATTGCTAAAATATAAGTGATTAATAAGTCAACTGAAATTTATTTGCTCTGCAACTAAAATTTTATTTTTCTGCAATTTTTATTTTTTTATTTTATTTTTGCTCTCAACTAATCATTGTCTAATCTTGATGCGAGGTAAGGCCTCAGCAGAATCTTTTTTGACGCATAACCAGAAAGATCATTGCGAGCACGACTTCGAGAAGCTAAGCAAAAAAGACTGGCATCAAAAGAATAATCAACCATAGTTTCAGAATCAGAAAACGAAGAAACACTATCGAGCCCATCCAAGCAGTCAGATTCACAATCTGAAACTATGGCAGCTGATCTGCCTCCCGCGGAAAGACTTTTGGGTGATTATGGAAGAGCTAATGCACCACTTGGCCGAATGACAATAGTAAATCAACCGGTCAACGTGGCACACTTCCAATTACATCCTTCGACTATCCGCCAGTTGGAGAGCAAGCCCTTTTCAGGAAGAATCAACAAAGATGCGAATAACTATCTACAGAGATTCCTCACCACCACAACATCATTGAAGATAGAAGGCCATTCTAAAGAAGCCAAGAGACTTGTGATGTTTCCATTCACTTTATCTGAGGATGCGGAAGAGTGGTTTTACTCACTTCCAGCTGGGAGTATCACGACATGGCAAGAGATGGAAAATTCTTTCCTGAATGAGTATTTCCCTGCTTTAGTTTTCATTCGAAAAAGATATGACATTGTCAATTTCAAACAGAAAGAAGGGGAATCACTTGGAGATGCATATAAGAGGTTTAAGAGGTGTTTGGTTGCATGTCCCACTCATAACATGGATCCAACCGAGCAAATGCAAACTTTTGTGAATAGTCTACGAGTCAAGACAAAACAACTTATAGACACTGCTGTCGGTGGCTCAACTAATTTCTCAACATCCACTGGTATCAAGAGGGTCATAGAAGAAATTGCCGCTAATGAGCATATTGAGTTGTATGATCGCACAGTGAACCAAACAGAAGGCAAAATTGATTTAAAGCTTACAGATCAGGTTGTAAAAATGGAGGATCAAAATACAGCTGAAGTCGAGAGAAGACTCAAGAAGATGACTGTTGAGACTCAAACTGTGGCTCAAGTTAAACCGGCTCAGACTGTCAGCTGTGAGATTTGTAACGGCCCTCACCAAACTATGTATTGTTTGGCAACTCCTCAACAAATTGAAGAGATAAAGTTCTTGAAGCAGAACAATCCTTATTCTAACACCTATAATCAGGGGTGGAAGAATCATCCAAACTTCTACTGGAAAGATCAGCAACAAGTGCCTCAAAAGGCAGAATGGGAAGTTGCTATTGAGAGACTGGCCGGACAATGTTCTCAGTTTCAAGAAGAGACGTGAAACAACCATAGGAACACCACAGCTTCAATAAAAAATCTAGAAGTTCAAGTGGGTCCGATATCACAACATCTCACTCTACAGGCACAAGGTACCCTTTCGAGCTCAATTGTGAAGAATCCTAAAAACCAAGAGAATATCAATGATAGCATAACAAGAAGTCATAAAATACCAGAGTCTGAAGAAAAAAAGGAAATAGATGACAACTTGTTAATAGAGGTAAATCTTGAAATAAGAGAGAATGTGAAAGAACCTGAAGTAGTGGCACTACCGGATAAGCCACTTGAAGAGAAAAATAAAAATGAGGCTAAACCTGTGATTAAATTACCATTTCCCTCTAGAGTAGCCAAGAAGGATTCGAAAGAGAATGAGTTTGAGAAGTTTGATGCAATGTTCAAAAATTTAGAGATTAACTTACCATTCTTTGAAGCATTGGAGAATATGCCTTTGTACAAGAAATTCATGAAAGAAGTGATTTCTAAAAAGAGACCAGTAAGAGTGGAACCTGAAGTGGTGACTGAAAAGTGTGGTAGAGTCTCACCAGAAAGAAGGATCCCAATCAAGAAGAAAGACCCTAGAGCAGTGGTAATCCCTTGCACCATCAATGAGAGATCGTTCAAGAAGGTGTTAATTAATTCTGGTTCTAGTGTAATTTTAATGCTATTATCTATCTTCAAAAAGCTTGACATTGAAAAGATAAGCGAGAGTGAGACCAAATTGAAATTTGCTGATCACACCATTAAGAAGTCATATGGGATAGTTGAAGATGTATTGGTGGAGATCGGTGAGTTTATCTTTCCAGTTGATTTCCACATTATGGATATTCCCGAAGATGAAGAGACTCCTATCCTTCTTGGGCGGCCATTTTTTATTACTATTTGATGCAGTCTGGATCTCGAGAAAGGGACACTAACAGTAAAATCATTTGATGAAGAGGTAACAATGAAGGTCTTGGACGTCAAAAATAAAGGTGCATGTGGAAATAATAAACCTTCGGTTGATATGATTAGAAGTGAGGGAGAAAGCAAAAGTCCAAAACCCCTCCCAAAAAAAGTATCGAGCATAGTCTCTCATGTGGGTTCAGCTCAGGCATCTATCATAAGTTTTGCGTTCATTCAAGAAGTCAAAAAGAAGAAAAAAGAGGCAGTCAAAGTGAGAAGATGAAAGTGGATAGTAACTTGAAGAGAAAAGCAACCAGGTTTGGAGAAGTGATAAGCAACCAGGTTTGGAGGAGGAAGTACCCTCCTTAATAAAGGGTAATGGACCGTCGAGCCATGCGACGTTAAACGAAGCACTTCGTGGGAGGCAACCCACGGTTTTAATAATGCGGTTTACTTTTTGTTTTGTTTTTCAGAAAATAAAGAAAAGTGGGTCTCTCTAGTGAAAGCTAGGAAGCAGCACCTGAAGTCGCAGTACCCTCTGTGAGTTCACCCTCGCTATCTCGAATTTAAATATTGAGGTCAATGTTTGATTCAAGTGTGGGAGGGGGGGTTTATTGCGTTCCGTTTTTATTTTGAGTATTTGTTTTTCCTAGTATTTCTATGCTATTATGTTTACCAGGTGTTACAGATTGATGAGATTTACCGGATGGTTGATGGAGTGGTAGTAAAAGGATGAAAGATCCAACCCATACTTGCACCCCAGACATCCCTGGAAGTTGATTCAACCAAAAATAATTGTTGGATGCAACTTGATGACACCGGACCGAGATTGAAAGTTGGTACATACGAACCGGAAAAGGAGCAACATCACACGATAAGTACTATGGATCCTGTAAGCTATGCCCAACATGGTGAGAACACAAAAAAGCCAGAAATATATCATCATAAGAGAGTAGTCAGGTATGACTTTATCACTTTGAATTTGCGTACATTCTGCTCATATGACACTACATAATGACACACACTGAGGCACGTTTATTTTTATCCATGTTTATTTTTATCCATTATAATCCCCTTTCTAGCCTTCCCATGTTTATTTTTATCCATTATAATCCCCTTTGAGCCTGTATCCCTTGTTTGTGTTAACCACATATATTAACTCCTGGCAAAAAAAAAATCTAATTTCTTACCCTGCTCGGCATAAGTGTTGTAATGTTGTTGTTATATCAGTGCAAAAATTATAAGTTTGGGGTAGTACACCTAAAGAATGGCGAGTGCGAAAAAAAAAAGAATGAAAAAAAAAGAGAAAAGAAAAATGTTGAGACATCAAAGTTCCTTAAGAAAAGGAAGAATTCGAAGAAGCACTCGCCTAAACAAAGAGACTCATTGATTTATCACACACTCAAAGCAAAAAAAAAAATTGAGTGAAGCAAAAATAAAAGGAATAGAAATAAGGGTGTGGTTAAATCCTATGATGCTATAAGAAGCACGAAAACAAGAAAAACAACACGAATGCTGAGCCTATAACCCTTGTGTATCCTTTTCCTTGTTTATCTCACCGCACCTAAGCCCCGCTACATCCCAAAGACCTCAAAAAATGTGTGCAGAGTGTTTGTGTATGAAAGTAGAGTTTACTCAAATTTTAAAGTTGGTATTGCATATCATGACTTGTGAGTGAAGTTCATTTTAACCCCGAGAGAATTGGTGAGTGTAGCAACCTGCTTAAAAATTAGATCCGCCACCCACTTTATTTGGGCAAGTGAGAAACCCTTAACAATTATAAGAGATTTGGGTAAGTAGGTTATTTAGGCAAAGGGAAGGTGTTAGGCACCCTTTGCCTCCCTTGTACTCAAGGGGACCCATTTAATCTTTAGGTTTAGGTTTTATAAAAAAAAGTTTTTCAGCCTTTGGACAAAAGGGTAAATCTCAGTTTTGATAAAGCCATTGTCAGATCGAGACAACAATGACCACAAGCCAAAACCCAAGATATGGCCTTTGTTAGATCGAGACAACAATGGCAAAGCATATCAAAAATACGGCCTCAATGCATCATCATTGGCCAAAACAAAGTTATTTTTTTAAAAAAAGCCTCATAAAAATCATTGGCCAAAATAAACATTTTATAAAAAAGCAGGTCTCATAGAAATCATTGGCCAAAATGAACATTTTTTAGAGCATACAAAATCATTAGCTAAAACATGTATTAAATGAATAACAAAACATTTTTTAAAAGACGGAGGCCTCAGTTATCATCATTGGCCAAAAACCTTTAAAAGATAAAAAAACATTGTAAAGAATTAGGTCATTGTCAGATCGAGACAACAATGACCAGAAACCCCTTTTTTATGGGAGGTCGGCCATTGTCAGATCGAGACAGCAATGGCCAGAAACCCCTTTTTTATGGGAGGCCGGCCATTGTCAGATCGAGACAACAATGGCCAGAAACCCTTTTTTAGGGGAGGCCTCATAGGTAATCATCGGCCAAAAATGTTTGAGTTTGTGATTGAGTTTGAATGATTTGAAATTGAGTTTGAGTGGTTTGAAAATTGCGTTTGAAGGGGGAAAGAGTTTGTCGGTTGTTGTCAGTTGATCGACAATGGCGGATTAGGGATGTTCAAGACAAACCCTCAAAGGGAGGAGAGAAAAAAAAGCGTAGAAAACGTAGTTGTGTGAAAAACGTAGTTTTTTAGTGTGTGTGAATTTTGTGAAAAAAATACGTGAAAGTGAAAGAAGCTATTGATAGGATTGTCAAAGGTCCTATTTATAGTGTTAGAAAATTAGGTTAAAAGCCACAAAAGAAAAAAACTTAAATTTTGTCATTTTTAGAAATTAATAATAATAAAATAATAATAATAATTAGTTAAATAATAATAATCCTAATACTAATAATATTAAAATTAATAATACTAAAATTCTAATAAGAGTCCCTAATAATATTCAATAATATTTAATAAAAACCCTTATGATAAGATAAATGGACTGACTGGTTTTGGGCCCAAAATACTTGCTAATTACACCCCAATAAAAATAGTTTTATAAGAGCGTGGGTTTAACAATAGATATATTAAACCCCATAACTCTTAATTTTAATACCCTTGATAAATTATTAGACGAGAATTGATCGGGAAAATTTTGGGGTATGACATCTGCCCCTGTTCAATCTTCTTAAACCTGAAGAGGTAGATAGGCACGTCTGCCTATCGTGATCTAAAGGTAGAAGAGGATTGAATATTGAATTCCCTGAAATTCGCACTTGTTGGGAAGAAGTTCCGTGGGAGATGGACTTAGAGATGCCATCCAGGGTAAATACCCCCCTTTCTTTTTTTAGAATGTGAAGTAGATGCTTTTTGAAAGGAACCACGTGTTTTGATTGTAGCATGGCCTAAAAAGGCAACCTTAATTTTATCCAATGTCATGATGCATGTGATGTATGATGCAGTGAGCTTCTCAAAATAAATGAGAGCAATGTATGAATATGCATTATGTATGAATGAGGTACGCAATTGAATGATGCATGACTGTTAGTTATGTTAGAAAAAATAAAACCTTTGTTTGTTATTGATGAAGTTTTGGAGAAGATCATTGCCGAGGGACTAACGTGATGAACAATCCCAATTGAGAAACCCTTGGAAAAACCTTGTTGTAAAACCCTTTGTATTTTTGGAAGAGATCACTGCCGAGGGACTAACGTGATGAATAAACCTGGCTAGCAATAGCGAGGGTTCGCCGTTTTCTATGTAGAAGATATTTAACTTGCTATAGTGCTAGCAAGGTTTTGTAGTTTGTAGGTAACCCACTTACTATAGTTCTAGTAAGTCGTCGCAGTTGGTATACCCACTCACTATCGTAGTTTCAGTAAGTTTATCGTAGATGGTATGACCCACTTACTATAGCTCTAGTAAGTCGTCGCAGTTAGCCATACCTACTTACTATCGTAGTTTCAGTAAGTTTATCGTAGATGGTATGACCCACTTACCATAGCTCTAGTAAGTCGTCACAGTTAGCCATACCTACTTACTATTGTAGTTTGAGTAAGTTTATCGTAGATGGTATGACCCACTTACTATAGCTCTAGTAAGTCGTCGTAGTTAGCCATACCTACTTACTATCGTAGTTTCAGTAAGTTTATCGTAGATGGTATGACCCACTTACTATAGCTCTAGTAAGTCGTCGCAGTTAGCCATACCTACTTACTATCGTAGTTTCAGTAATTGTATCGTAGATGGTATGACCCACTTACTATAGCTCTAGTAAGTCGTCGCAGTTAGCCATACCTACTTACTATCGTAGTTTCAGTAAGTTTATCGTAGATGGTATGACCCACTTACTATAGCCTAGTAAGTCGTCGCAGTTAGCCATACCTACTTACTATCGTAGTTTGAGTAATCCCAAAAGGATCACTTGCTATAGCTCTAGCAAGCTCACCTGCACCAATGGGATCCACTTGCCCCGGTTCGGATAAGTTTACCTGCATAGAAGATTGTTTGCTGTAGTTTTAGCACGTTTTCCTGCATGAAAAAGATTCACTTGTTTGGAGACTCACGACTCGAGGGTCGGAGAAAATAGCATGTCAAATATTCACGACTCGAGGGTCCGAAAGGAAACGATATGTTTAGAAACTCACGACTCGAGGGTCATACATTCACGACTCGAGAGTCGGAAAACAAACCAATCACAACATGAGGGCTGGAAACTCGTGACTCGAGGGTCGAAAAACAAATCGATCACAACACGAGGGTCGGAAAACAAACCAATCACAACACAAGGGTTGGAAACTCACGACTCGGGGGTCAGAAAACAAACCAATCACAACACGAGGGTTGGAAACTCACGACTCGAGGGTCGGAAACTGGGCTTGTGAATGCGCTAAATGATATGTATATGCTAATGCGTATGTATGTATGCTGGTGCAATCCCGAGATTTTATCTCCTTAAACCCATTGAATCTGTTTAATCCATGTTTTCCCCTATACCACGGCTATGCTTATGCTGGCTTGGTAATGTTTATGTATGCGGATAATGCTTATGCTCATGCATATGTTGATTGATGTAACGAGTGGAATGAAATAATGTCTTCTATAAGACAACCTGAAAGGGTTTCCGGAATGAACATTTGTCTTAAAGAAGACTACCTGAAAAGGTTCTTAGAAAGGATAAATTTTTTCTTAAAGACTACCTAAAAAGGTTCTTAGAAAAGGATAAGGAATGTCTTAAAGAAAACTACCTGAAGAGGTTCCTGGAAAGGATGATGAATGTCTTAGAAAAGACTACCTAGAAAGGCTCTTAGAAAAAGAATGTCTTAAAGAAGACTACCTGAAGAGGTTCCTGGAAAGGATGATGAATGTCTTAGAAAAGACTACCTAGAAAGGCTCTTAGAAAAAAGAAAGTCTTAAAGAAGACTACCTGGAGAGGTTCCTAGAAAGGATGACAATTCGTCTTAAGGAAGACTACTTGAAAAGGTTCCTAGAAAGGATCGTAAGATTTGTCTTAAAGAAGACTACCTAAAAAGGTGTGGCGTAATGTATCAACCGATGTATGTAATGCATGACTTATATGTATTTGCATGATGCTCCAATGATAGGATGTTGATAACCAAAGCGTATATAGTTCGCTAATGTTGTAAGGTTGTTGGAAGCTAGCGCGATTTCCCAATACCTGTTTTTTTGAACTTTGAAGATCGTAGTTAGGAGAAAGATTTGTTCGATGTTGTAAAGTGTGAGAACGCCTTTTCCTTATGATGTGCGCCTTGCCCCAGTTTGGCTTTTTGAAATACTCCACGCCTTTAACTTTTTGAGGTTCTCCACGCCTTTAACCCTTCGAGTTGTTCACCCTTAGGGTTTGATATCCACTGCCCCAATATTTTTGTGGGAAAAGATGCCATTGATCTCCAAGCTATGAAGGAAATGCTCCAAGAAATAACCTTGTCGTGCGAATGTGATACATATGCTTAAATGTTTATATTGAAAGGTATGCTCTTGATCCCCAGGATATGGAGGGTTATCCATGGTGTTCTATCTTTTTAAGTTTCTCCCATGTTTGACATGCCCCTGATTATTATTGCTTCGAGACGTGACCCAAGTCGGTTGGACCTTAGGAAGAATGCCCCTAGTAAATAGGATGTTTGATCGTATGCCCCTGTAATCCTTGAGGTTTTTCCCCTGTTTAGGAAAACCCTCTGGACGTGGTTTCCCCATTCAAGAGTCTTTATTAGAAAGGATCACCTTTGATTAACCAATTTCGATATCTCCTCGATGCTAAGTGTATATTCGTAGATGACGTTGTACCCTTTGAGAAGTAACTCCAATGCGATGCGTATGCAAGTTTTGAAATCGAAGTCCGTTATGAATTAGGACTGGATGATTGGAAATGAATGCTTGAAGAAGCGCAGTGGTTAGGAATAGTTTTAACAAACTTAGGAGTCACTATAACAAAATCCTGCTTAATATGCTTTCGTAGTTAACCTTGCCTCAATTAGGACTTTTGAATGTTGTAACTTGGCCTGGTTCATGGTTTAATAAACAACGGATATAAGGCTAAAAATTTATTTAACCCAACCCTTTCTCCTTGATGTTCTTCAAATCCTTAAAATTCGCTTAATCTAATGAATGTGCTTTGTTTGTAAGAGAATCGTTTCAGTTTTGATGTTGAGCAGAAGCCTTAGTAGAGATCCAAGCACTGATGAAAAATATTGTAGAGATTCAAGAATTGATGAGAAGCTTCGATGATTTAGCAGTCATAAGATTATCCTTTGTATTTCGCCTTTGTTTTTTTTATCCCTTATTTTTGCATGAGCCAATTCCTTTGAATTTGACCCATCGGGATGCCCTAATTTTTTCCTAAGTCATTTTGTTTTCTTTCATGGAATTTTCCGTTTTGACTTAGTGGGCGCTTTCCTCCTTTTTTTTTGAATTCCCCTTTTTAAATGTTTATCCTTGGATTTTAAATATTGTGACTGCCATGTTTAACCTCGATTAAGCTTCGACATTGATACGTCCTCGATCTTGAATGATGTATTGAGGAAGAAAGTGTTGTGAATATTATCTCCATTGCTTCCTCAAACTTGGATGAAAGCGAGGAAGAAGATATGCTTGAACCTTTGCTTTGCTTGATCCTTTGCTTGAACCTTTGCTTCTACCCCTGCTTGGTGTTGAATAGTATTTTCAAGGCAAATATTTTTATATCGTATCCACCGAGATTGGGTGATATTACCTCCGTTCTATAGTTACTATTATTTTAAGTTCGGAAGGTAACAAAGTTATTTTGTTTTGAATCGCTATTTGTTCTAATCAAGACAATAAACTAAAACTTGTTTCAATAATAAAAGAATGACAAGATTGGTTTTGGTTTCACTATTCCTATTTTCTATGTGACTTTAATAACTAATGTATAACTTCAATAGCAATGACGATGTTCTAGTATCCTCTCAACAATGTTTATGTCTAAACAAGGTTATGAAAGTTAATATATTAATCTTTAGATGATCTCTCACTCTAACTATCAATATACTAATCTTGATTGTTTGATACAAATAGAAAAGTTGCAAATAAATCTATCTCTAGCATTTATTCACTACTTGATAAAATGTTGTAGACCAAGACTTGAAATATATTTCTCAATCATAAATCAAATCTAAATATAAAGATAAAACAACAACATTCATCCATTTCAATGCTAATTAAGTTCATACAAAGTGTTAGAGAAAATACATAGTTAACAAGGATAGCTACTACCTCCAATCTTGTCAAAGTGGGATTTAGCTACTCATCACCATGGTTGACAGCAAAAGAGATGGAGAAGAAACTATGAGCATCAATCTCTCACAAAGTTACAAGCTTTTCTCTCCAAAACCCTAGCCTCAATGTTTGGTTCACAATGAATAGAATATTAAAATTCCCCCTTTTTATCTCCCTAAATAACCCCTAATTAGTACTAACTTTTCCTCTTCAAAAGATAAGCCTGTCTCTCATGACAAGTGGCAACAAAGTAAAAGATAAAATTCTGCAGCGCAGTGTTTGCGGGGCAAACAGTGAATCTTTTGCCACATCAGTTGCAATTCAAAACTGGACTTGTTCAGCATCTATCAGTTGGCGGCGCAAAGGATGTTTGCGGGGCAAACTGGCCTTATCGACACTTCTTTTGCTATTCCAAGTCTTCAAGTAATTCCTCTTCGCTTCCATGATCTTCAAACCTTTTAAAAACGCTACAAAACTAACAAACATGTGAAATAACAATTCAAATGAACTAAAATGAAAAAAATTGCAAAATTATTAAATTGCATGAATAAAAGTGTGATTATATAGTAAAAAGTGGTTAAAGGGACCAAAAACAATATATGAAAATTAGTACTATTTGGTCCCTAACACTTGGATTGACTGATTCTCTTGACAACCAAAACACATTATTGAATTAATCAAAATCTACCCTGCCCCTGGTTGAAATCAAGGTTTATTTGAAAAGTAGAAACAAACTCCAACTCCTGGCTCGAGGGGGTGATGAGGGATTAACATCCTTATATCTCCACTGTTTGGGAATTGAAACAATGCCTGTACATCCTCGGCTTGGTCTTACCTTGAAAGCATAAGTCTAGCTAGACTTAGTTATTTGTATTCGTCATTCTCCCTCAAGTTTGTTAATAATCCTAACTTTGAAATTGAAAATAGAATAGAAATGTGCAAGTGAATCGATTCCAAAACCTGTGTAGTCATCCCATTAGAATTGCTAATCTGAAGGTAACTCTTTTATCCTGAGTAACACTTAGCGATCGTAGGGGTTGAAATTCTGAGCATGACAAAACCTATTGATCCTAGGGACAATCTTCTTTGTAAATCCGTTGACCTTGTTTTACTCCTTAGTTCATGGACTTGTAGGAGTAAAGGGTAATCTCGAACTTTCCTTGAGCACGTCAAACCTGTCGGGAATAAATTCTTAGCGGTGGGTTTTCATCGTATCGGAACTTCATGAGTTTCCTTTGACTGAACCTCTTTTGCTTTTTCTAAGGATAGTATCACACCGTTCGCAATCTTTGGAGTTCGTAGATTGATGAAGAAACCTATGACCCTTTTTCCCCTTGGTGTGGAGTTAACATACGTCGCCTTCCCTCCATCGTAGTTGTGCATCTTTGCTCAAGATATTGCCCCAGTTGGACTAATCCTTGCCCCCAGCGTTATCACGGAGCGTCCTTTTAAACTTTGCTATGTTCTAAGATGAACCCCTTTATGATTAGATACCCCTTGAGTGTATCTATGAGGGAACTTCTTTGTTGAACTTATCCTTGCTCGACGATAACCTTTGTTGTATTTATAATCCTGTTACGACAAGGCATTGACATGCGGCTGGCATGGTGAAAGACATCCTCTTTTCCTTAGTAAGACTAAGATCATTTTCAATAGTATATCCTCCTTTCTCCATAGTTTGTGATCCTTTTGATTTTCTTCGGGAATTTCGGGAAACCGGCTAGCACGGTAAGTATGGATGCGGGTGAAGATAGAAATGCAAATGTAAATGTATGAACGCATAAAAATGTGAATGCATGCGTATGCAAAAGAATCCCTTTTTTTTATATATGGTGACTCCTTGTATGCAATGTGTTATACCCCAAAATTTGCCCGCGTCTTTTTTTCAAATCTTTTTCTTTCAAATCAAATCCTAACTTTATTCTATACCCCTTTCTTTTCAAAACCTACCATATTTTTTCAAATCCTACTACTATTCAAATTTTCCCTTTTTACGGTACCACTCCATTCCCCAATGTCTCTATCTCTCTCTTTTCACTCTATAGATACTCCTCATTTTTTCCGTAATTGCTCACATCAAATTTCACTCATCTCCCAAATTTCTATCATACTATCTCCTAATCATTTTCTCTTCTTCCCCGGTAAAAAAAAATGGCAAAGTGGGTGGATACGTTTCTTCTTGTGGTCATCACTGTTTTTGTGGTGATCATGTCCTTTTTTTGTCTGCATAGTCCTGAAAAATGCGGACCTGGGATGTTTACACTCCCGTACATCTATATACTGTTTTTTATAGCATGGATCTTTAATCGTCATACTTAAAGTTTGTCGTATCTGTCGCTTTCAAATAATGTACCGTTCATTATATTTGTCGTACTGTTCATTATATTTTTTGTTATGTAATATTTGTACTGTCAGTATTAGATATTGTATTATCTGTTGTACCGTCATTTAATTATTGAGATGATATTATGCGTGTTTATTGCTAGTTAAATTTTTATTTCTATGCATTAAATCCTTTTCAACGTTATTATCGATAATTTCATTCGCGTACAGTATATATTTTTATGTTTTTGTTTTTCTAACAAACCATGTAAATAATTTTTCACCATTAACACAACAAAAACAAAAAGAAAAATTAACTTTAACTGTTAAGTTTTCACTTTAACTGTTACATTAATACCCGGACAGCCAGTTACCAGTCAAACCCGCTATCAACGCAATTCTCCGTCTTTGTACCATCAATCAAATCAATCTTTCGCACTTCAAATTTCCAAGATTTTTGTTCTAGAAGTCTTCTGATAATCACGAGATCAACAGAGACTCAACACTGCACAAAAATCAGGTACGTCTAACTGTCTCCTACACAAACAGTCCCTAATTAGGGTTTTTGTTTTTTTCCAGGAGAACGAGTTTTTGAGACCTCAAATGGATTTCATGGATATCCATACGTCTCAAAGTACCACCAGCCAAATTTTCAAACTTCGATTCGCTCGGACGCACAGTCAACAGCTCAAACAGTCAACAGACGACCAGTTTGACCAAAAAGTCAACAGACAATCAAAAATGCAATTTTTGTCAACATCCATATTTTGTCAAAAGATTCATCATTTGATCAATGGTTGATCATAATTCATCAAGAAAAGTTCAGAAATCGACAAAATTCCAAGTTTCAAAATTAGGGTTCTCTCCTAAAAAGTCAACTCAACTTTGACCGGCCATAACTCTCTCCCCGTTCATCCGAAAAATTTCAACCAAATCTCATCTTGAAGGAAATTCAATTATATTTCAAATGAAATTGGTCCCATGGTCATTGGATTTACCATTTGGGAGATATGAGCCAAGACATTACAGGTCATTTTCAAAGTCAACAAAAAGCAGTTTTTTGTCAAAACCCATAACATCAAGATAACTTCTCCAAATGCAAAAAAGCTTCCAAAGTGGCTCGTAGAGGACATCATGAGGATTCTAAAAAGTACAAGAACTCCTTCATATGATCAAAATTGAGGGAGTTATGCCTTGTTGAAGTTGGCCATTTTTTGGAAAAATACATGAAACCAACATTGACCAAACTTGTTTTTTTTCAAAAAGGCCCAATCTTTTGTGATCCAAACATGTTTCTAAGATTTCTTAAGGTCATCCACGACCAATCTTAGGCCTATGACCTTTTTATTTCATTTTTGATTTAATTTTATTTCATTTAAAATTAAATTAAAAAAGAAGTAATCAAAGATATTATCCAAGGCTCTTGTTTCTAGTGTGAGTTGCCAAGATTGATTCAAAGATGGTGTAGAGAGTACAGAGTGACTTATTGGCAAGAGTGGTTGAAGAAATTTGGAGCCATGGCCATTTTTTTCAAAGTTCCATCCATGAAAGTCAAAGTACTCAAGTATGCAAGACTAGGCTTGTTTGCTTGAGTTTATCTGCTTCAAATCATTGCTTATATATACATAAGCTTATCAGCATCAAAGAAGGACGAATTCAGAGCCAAAGGGATACCATTTTCACACTTGAAATTTTCAAAGAAACTCAAAATTTGAATTTTGAGTTTAAGCTCAATTCAAGTCCAAATAAATATCCAAACACGATCCTTAAACATCACTGAACCTATCCCGACCATAATCAAGCATTGAAACACCCTAAACTAAGCTATATAGCTCACGGTTTGTTCAAACAAAAACTGACAAAAGTCCAATTGTACATGCATATTTAACACGATGTAATTGTATATTTAAGTTTGGTTTGATGTTCTGATCATTTCTGGAAGTTTAATTGATGTTTGGACTCTTGTACGAGCACTTACCATTTTAGGGTTCTTGAGCTCAAAATAGGGCTTCATGATTTAGGCAAAATTGCAGGGTTTAATTGGTACCATCGCACTCGTATGAACGAGACGAATCGATTCGTGGCCTCGCGCCAAATTTATGTTGCGTTTTACCCTTATTCGTGAAGCACAGGTGTAATAGAGTGGAAGTTTTTACAGCTCTCTGTAAAACAACGTTGTAAAAAGCTTCTTGATGAAGAAGATGAAGACGTGGCTCCCTCCCATTGGCCGGAGGGACGCGCGCGTTTTGGTTTCAAATCCTTGGATCCTGTGCTTTGCAGTCCACGCTCTTGCCATGTGCCTCACTCCATTCACCATCAGATGCATCAGATCCTCCATCCAACACACGTGAGCACGCAGTCCACCATGCTCCCTCAAAGGAGCACCACACAGGATCCTTTTATTTAATTTTTCTATATTTCTTTTAATTAATTTAATTTCTCTTTTAAATTGATTAAAAGTAGTTTTAAAAATCAGAAAATTATTTTAATTTCAATTTTAGGTTGATAAAATGTTTAATTAATTTTTTTACATGAAAATATTTTATTTTTCTTCACAATTAATTTATTTTGATTAATTAATTAGTAATTATGTAAATATTTGCTATTAATTAATTTTCAGCCAATCAAAAACTCAAAAAAATAATTTTGTCTTTTATATTTAGGTTTAGATCTTTATAATCTAATTTTTAGACATAATAAAGCATATTTTTCTTATTAGGTTAATTATTTGTATAATTATTTGTTTAATTAGCTTAATTAACTTAAAAACAATTTCAAAAATCACAAAAAAATTAATTTTATTTTAAAATTAATTAACAAACAATTTTGACATATTTTAGACTTAATTTTTTAGGTTTAAATTTTATTTCAAATTGTTGACCTTTTAATTAGATTAATTATGCCTTTAATTTTAATTAAAACACCATCCAAAAAATCCAAAAAAAAAAACCTTTTCCCTTTATCTTATTGCAATTTAAATTCTTAGATAAGTGTATTAGGTTGCAAATTTCATGTAAATAGCGTAGTTTACATTTCTCGCACAATCGATGTAATAGCGTAGATTTACTTTCCGCACTTTACATTCCACATTTTAATTCCTGTACATATAAAACTGCGTGTATAACAAGAATAAAACTGAAGCGCTAGATCACTAATATCAAAGATAATATATCTGAAAACAAAACACAATTACACTTGCACCTCTTAGGGTAATCCCTCTAATACTCTTTTCAAATTACCTGATTACAAATTCAAATTCCTGTTTGAATATAGTTAGGGAAAATTTTATAAAAGAAATTGGAAAGGACCTTACAAATTTAGGGTAGATCTCCTAATTGCTTGCTCAAACAAAAATCAAACAAAAAAATGTTTCACACATCACTGTTGTATTTCCAAAACAAACTTTCAAAAGACTATACTTTGTATATATCCAAACAAGGATCATTACGAAGTTAAAAATCTTTTTTCAAACCATCAAAACATCTTTTGAAAGATAAACACTTTGTATACATCCGCACAAGGATCATTACAAAGTTAATTCTTTGCAAAATATTTAAAACCACATACAAGCATTTCAAGCAAATCAAATGATTCAAACAAGTGAGCTAAGCAATTAAGAGCCCATGGATAACCATGGATACAAAGGGTGCTAACACATTCCCTTTGTATAACCTACCCCCCGAACCCAAAATCTCTTTAAGGTCTTTTTCTGTTTCTTTTATAAATCTTTCCTTAGTTGGATAAAATAAAAGAAGAGTCAGTTCACGTCCAAAAACCGAGGTGACAGAACTGGCAACTCTCTGCTTTTCGCAATTCAAAAATAAAAAGAAGAGTCAGTTCACGTCCAAAAACCGAGGTGACAGAACTGGCGACTCTGTTGGGGATTTCAAAACAAAATGTTTTTAAGAGGGGTTACCTTAGAGTTTAGATCACTTCGATGTTTTCAATTGTTTGTTTTGTTTGCTCTATTTTTCAAAGGCTTGTTTGGGAATTGGATTTACTTGTGTGAAAGATTCTAGCCCGAATCTCGAGATACCTTAAGTATGTGGCAATAGACCAAGGAAACTGTACGACATGTACCGATATGGTTGATCTGGTAGTCACCGTTAGTGCGACACTTTGGTCTGTACTGATATCCCTTAAATACGATTAAGGAGTATGTTAGGCTTCCGAAATATCATCAAGCACTAATTTGCCTTAGAACCTTTAGTTGAACTTGACTTGTGACCTATTAAGTGACTGGCTTTGAAATTGATCGAAGTTGGTTATCCTCGAGGAATGTTTTGATCGGCCGTCCGAGTGCCGTATTGAGATGTTGTCTCCAAGGATCATAGAACCCGAATACCATTCTAAGACAGGTTTAAACCAACTAAACTTCAGTGGGGACGGTATCACCTATGAACCTAGTGCAAGCCTTTAAACCTAAGGCTATTGTATGATTTGTTTGTGTTTTCCACATGTTTGACATCATAACATCATAAACATCATAAACATATCATTTTTCACTAATCATTTCAAGGATCGAAGAGTTTACTTTTGTTATGTTGTTGCAGGTAATGGCTCCCGCTACCAGAAATTACATCCGGATCAACATCTCAACAGTACCATCCGAACTTAAGGAATTAATAACAGAACTTCCCATAAATGCTCAATTCACCGAGAAGCATGGTCACCTACTCCATTTGGTTACCTCAAAATTTGAAGAAGACATGATACGGGTCCTGTTCCAATTCTTTGATCCCGAACATCATCGTTTTACATTTCCCGATTACCAGCTAGTACCCACCTTGGAGGAATTCTCTGAACTGATTGGGTTACCTATTCAAGATCAATTACCTTTCACTAGTTTAGAAAAGATTCTGAAGCCTGAAATTATTGTTGCTGCCTTACATTTACGGAAGTCAGAAATCGAGTCTAATTGGGAAACAAAGAGTGGAGTCGAGGGTTTGCTTGCTAAGTTCTTGATAGGAAAGGCTCGATCACTATTAAAGGATAGGAGTTACCAAGCTTTGGAAGAAATTGTGGCTCTTTTGATATACGGGTTGGTGTTATTCCCTAATCCCGACCAATTCATAGGCGTGCACGCTACTACATTTTCTTACCCCGCAATCCGGTACCTACTTTGTTGGGAGACATTCTACATTCTCTAGCACTCGTATTATGAAAAAGCGAGGGACTCTTATGTGTTGTGTACCACTACTAGCTAGATGGTTTACATCACACCTTCCCCGATCGGTGTTGAAAAATGAGCAAAGGATGCAATGGTCCCACATAATTATGTCCTTATCTCATTCAGATATCCGGTGGAACAACTTCTTTCAAGAAGACATCACTCTTATTGACCATTGTGGGGAGTACCCTAATGTGCCGCTCCTTGGCATTAGGGGAGGCATCACCTACAATCCCTCTTTAGCTTTGCGCCAGTTTGGATATGCACGAAGAAATGGTCCTCACGACATGATCATCCACGGTATTATGTTCAACTACGAAGATGATTCCCAAGGATATCGACAAAGGTTTATACATGCTTGGGACAGTGTCTACAAAGTAGAAAGCAAGTCTTTAGGACAATGGAATTCTATTCCCATGGAGCCTTACCTCAAATGGGTGCGTGCTCGTGCTCAGAAGTTCATCATGCCAAATCCCGCTATCCTACCTGTGACCATTGAGCCAGAAGTCGAAGGGGAGGAACCTCGAGTTATTCTACATCCGGACATGCCGAATTACCTGGAAGAGCTGCAGAAATCTTGGGTTCAACTAAAAGAAGAAAGGGACACCTTCAAAGCACATTGTCAGGACTATGAGAGGAAAGTGTTGGAGCTCACCAAACAACTCCATGAAGAACAGCAGATCAACACGTTCCTGGGTACAAAGAGAAAGCGTCCATGGGAGGCTTGAAGAATCTTTTATTTTCTTTTATTTGCTTTATCTTGTAAGCCCGAGAGAGGCAAGAAAAAAAAAGAGAAAAGGAAAAGAGAAAAGAAATAAAATGTTTGGCTAATACACGTTTGTTTCTCTTTTGTTTAAACGAATCTAAATTCTAAGATTCTTGAAAACATTGCATATGCATCTCATTCATAAACATTGCATAACAGGTTCACATAACAGGTTTCTCATCTTCTCGCTGTTTATTTCAGTTAGAAAGGATGGATTCCGAAGCAAGCATCAAGAATCTCGAGGCATAGAGCGCCCAAGTTCAATTAGCAATTCTGGAGTTAGCAAAAGGGCAAGAGGAACTGAAAGCCCTGATGGCCAAGAAGAAAAAGAGGCCTAAGGGATCTGTAGGTTTGAGCCACCTCGTGAGGAAAGTCAGAGTCCCAGCCAGGAAGTCCAAAAAGGCGCCAATCCCTGAAGTAGTCGGTGAAGATGATCAAGTAGACAATCACAGCAACCAGGGTTCTGCCAAACCCTCTTTCTCTTCTAACGAAGAAGATTATCATTCCGATGACGAACAGGGTCATAGAAAATATAGCAGTTGGAAGAACGCATGAAATTTATGGAGATACAGAAAATATCGGGTTTAGACTTCAACGATCTTGGACTCGTCTCAGGGGTTGTTATCCCTCCAAAGTTCAAAGTTCCTATCTTTGCAAAATATGATGGAGTCTCTTGCCCAAAGCTGCATCTAAGGTCCTATGTGAGAAAGATACAACCTCATACGGCAGATAAAAAATTGTGGATTCAATTCTTCCAGGAAAGTCTGTTGGGTACACAACTCGAGTGGTACTACCAACTAGAAAGTGCAAAAGTTCATACCTGGGAAGATTTGGCTGCTGCTTTCTACAAACAGTATTGTCATGCACTCGGTTTTTTACCGTACCTCTCGTGTGAGAGATACGCGAACTGAGTCTTTTTTTTCTGCTTTTGTGTTTTTGAAAATCAGAGAGTCGCCACCGACTTTTATTTTATCCAATTAAGGAAAGGTTTATAAAAGAAATAGAAAAAGACCTTTAAGAAATTCTGGGTAAGGGGGTAGGTTATACAAAGGGAAGGTGTTAGCACCCTTTGTATCCATGGTTATCCATGGGCTCTTTAATTTGCTTAGCTCACTTGTTTTGAATCACTTTTCTATTGCCTTGAAATGCTTGTATGTGGTTTCAAATACCTTTGTAAATTGACTTTGTAATGATCCTTGTGCAGATGTATACAAAGTGTTTTTATCTTTCAAAAGATATTTTTTGAAAAAAGAACGTTAACTTCGTAATGATCCTCGTTTGGATATATACAAAGTATTGTCTTTTTTGAAAGTTTTATTTTGAAAAACAATGATATCTGAGAGATTTGTTTGTTTTAATCTGAGCAAGCAAATTAGGAGGTCTACCCTAAGTTATAAGGTCTTTTCCTATTTCCTTTAAAAAACTATCCTTTTACCGGATGTAAACGAAAGTTCGATTTTGCATTTGAAACAGTAGAATTTGATTTTGATTTTGAAAAGAGTAAAAGAGGGATTACCCTAAGAGGTGCAAGTGTGATTGTGTTTTGATTCAGATATTTTATCTTTGAAGTTAGTGATCTAACGATTCAATTTTATCTTTGGCATACACGCAGTTTTATATGTACTGAAAATTAAAATGCGGAAATGTAAAATGCGGAAAGTAAATCTACGCTATTACATCGATTTTGCGGGAAATGTAAACTACACTATTTACATGAATTTGACAACCTATACACTTGATCTAGGAATTTAAATTGCAAGAAAATAAAAGAAATATTTTTGGATATTTTGATGATTGATTTTAATTAGAATTAATACATGATTAATTTAATTAAAATGAGAAAAAGATGGAAATAAAATTTAAACCTAAAAATTAAGTTCAAAATATGTTCAAAATGCTTATTAATTAATTTTAAAACAAAACTAATTTTTTTGGAGTTTTTGAAATTGTTTTGAAATTATTAAGTTAAACAATCATATAATTATACAAATAATTACACAAATAATTAAAACTTAAAGAGAAAATTATTCTAAATATGTACAAAATTAGCCTATAATATATAAACTATATTTAATATAAAGAACAATTTTTTTTATGATTTTTTGATTGGTTAAAATAATTAAAAGATAAATATATACATATTATCTAATTAATTATACAAAATATTTAAATTATGAAGAAAAATAAAATATTTTTATATCAGAAAATAAAGTATTATTTTATCAACTTAAAAATATTTTTTGTGTATTTTTTGGATTTTTAAAACTATTTTAAAATAATTTTACAAAGAAAATTAAATAAAATAGAAAATATATAAACAATGATCATGTGTGACTGGCTTAAAGTCTATATCATGGACTGGTGTGTCTTAGTGCGTTGGATAAACAGCTGGCATGATCTGATGGTTCAGATTTTGAGGAACACGAGGTGTACAAACCCTGCAAAACACAGAATCACAAGTTATTTAAAAAAACACGCGCGCGCTCTGTCCAATGAGGTGAGAACACCTCATCATCTTAAACCTCTCGCCAACACATTTAACAGCGTTTTTATGAGAAAAGCGCTGTAATAGATGAGTTCTAAACCTGCAAAATAGCGAATAGGGGTAAACATGAATAGAAATTTGGCGCGACATGTCCATTCGATTTGGCTTGATTCATTGAGTTCGAATATGCCATTAATTTTGCTTAATTTTGCTTCTAACGAAAAGCCCTAAAATTGAGTTAACAAACCCTAGAATGGTACCTTCGTGTATATGCAACCAAACTGCAATTAACTATCCAGAAATGATCAGAACCCCAAACTAAACTTAAATATGAGTCTACATCTTGTTAAATATGCATGTGTGATGAGATTTTTGTAAGTTTTAGTTCGAGCAAACCGTGAGGTCTAGTGGACGATTCTGAGTGTTCCAAGGCTTGAAACTGATTGGAATATATTCAATGATGCTTGGGGATTGTATTTGAGTGTTTAGTTTGAACTGAAACAAGCTAGAAATTAAAATTCGAATTTTAGATTTCTTTAAAAAATTCAAGTTGATACAAGTATGTTACAAGCAAGGTTTAGGTTCTGAATTTGTGTCTCTATTACTGAAGTGTGATAGCCCTTATATAAGCAAGTAAGTGCTTAGAAACTAAGCTAAAAGCATTAAGTGCTTTTGTTGAATTTTTGAATTTTTTAATATATGTAGCTTTGAATTCAAGCCACCATAGCTTGAATTTTCCACACCTCTTCTGATGTACTTCCTTGGCTGCAGAATATTGAATGATCTTTGATGAGTCATGCTTAGGAACCAAGCTACATATTATCCTTCCATTTCCTTTTTTAATTTAATCTTAAATTTGATAAAATTAAACCAAAAAAGGAACAAAAATGATGTGGGCTTTGTCTTGGTCGTGGGAGGCCCTTCTCATTATGGGAAACATGTTTGGATTATGGAAATTAGGCCCCATTTGGAAAAAACACTTTTTTGATCAATGTTGATTTCATGCATTTTCCCAAAATTTAGCCAACTTCAACAAGGTGTAAATCCCTCAATTTTTATCATATGAAGGAGTTATTGCACTTTTTCGAAACCTCAAAGAGCCCTCTAACCAATTTCTTTAGTCTCATATCAAAATGATTTTCCATGCTCCTTGTGTGTCCTTTTGAAAAAAGTGACTTTTTGTTGACTTTGAAAATGACCTGTAATGTCTTGATTCATATTTTTCAAATGGTGAATCTAATGACCATGGGACCAATTGCATTAGAAATATAATTGAATTTCCTTCAAAATGAGCTTTGGTTTGAATTTTTTGGATGAAGGATGAGAGAGTTATGACCAGTCAAAGTTCAGTTGACTTTTTAGAAGAAAACCCTAATTTTGAAACTTAGGGTTTTGTTGATTTTTGATCTTTCCTTGATGAATTATGATCATCCAATGATCAAATGATGAATCCTTTGACAAAATATGGATGTTGACAAAAAATTTCATTTTTGACTGTCTGTTGACTTTTTTTGGTCAAACGACGTCTGTTGACTGTTTGAGCTGCTGACTGTGCGTCTGAGCGAATTGAAGTTTGAAAATTGGTATGGTGGTACTTTTAGATATATGGAGGTCCATGAAATCCATTTGAAGTCTCAAAAACTTGTTCTCCTGAAAAAAACAAGAAGCCTTAGTTATGGACTGTTTTTGTAGGAGACAGTTAAGCGTGCCTGATTTTTGTGCAGTGTTGAGTCTCTGCTAATCATGTGATATTCAGAAGACTTCTAGAACAAAAATCTTGGAATTTTGAAATGCAAAAGTTTGATTTGATTGATGGTACAAAACACAGAGAATTGCACTGTCAGCGGTTTGACTGTCAACTGACTGTTCAGGCATGTAACAGTTAAAATGAAAATTCAACAGTCAAAGTTAATATTTTTGTTGTTTTTTGTTTTGTTTTTGTTTTGTGTTAATGATGAAAATTTATTTACATGACTTGTTAGAAAAACACAGACGTAATAAATAAATAATATGTACTGTATGCGAGCAAAATTACCAATAATGACCCTGAAAATCATTTAATGCACAGAAAAATAAATATTTAACTGGCAGAAAACACACAAAATATTATCTGGACAATTAAGCAACAATATGACAAATAGTACGACATTTAATACTGACAGTACAAATATTACATACTATAATGAACAGTACGACGAGTAAATGGTACATTAAGAAATAAGAGATACAACAAACTTTAAGAATGACGATTAATAACCCACGCTACAAACAGTAACATGTAGATGATTGGGAGTGTCAACATCCCAGGTCCACATTTTTCAGGGCTATGCAGACAGAAGAAGGACATGATTACCACCACGACGGTGATGATCATAAGAAAACACGTTTCCATTCGCTTCGCCATTTTTGTCGGGGAAGAAGAGAGAATGAATATGAAGTGGAAAACTGAGAGATGAGTTAGAATTTGATGTGAGATTTTATGGACAAAATGAGAGGTATTTATAGAATGAAAAGAAGGATAGAGACGTTGGGGAATTAAGTGATTCCGTACAAAAGGTAAATTTGAGTGGAAGTGAGATTTGAAAGAAAGTGTATGATAGTGTTGGAAAAAAGAGAGATGTATAGAATAAAGTTAGGATTTGATTTTGAAAGAAGAGATTTGAAAAGAGATTTTGAAAATATTGGAATATAGTACAAAAATTAGCGGGAAACAAAAGATAATAATAATTTACTTGTTACCAGTATAGTCTGAATCCCCGAACTATACGCCTGCAAAAGATTTAACTCTGTACCAATTGCGTCAGTACTATTTATCTGTAAATAAATATCAAATAAATAGCATATGTGAAGTAATAAACAGTAATTGGCGTTTGCGTAAGAATAAATTCAACAGCGAGCCAAAATACCGCATAAGAAAAATTCTAAAAACCAAGTATTCATAAATCAGGATATAAAAATCCAAGATTATATGAAACTCTTAATTTTTAGATTGAAGTTTTCTTGAAAAAAGATGCGGGCAAATTTTGGGGTATAACAGTTGCCCCTATTCAATCTTCTTAAACCTGAAGAGATTGTTTGAAATCTGAAGGTAGAAGATGATTGAATATTTTAGATGCCCTGAAAATTTGCACTTACCTTGACCGGAAGTGATGCTGGAATTTGTCTTTGAATGTTGCATGAGTAATGTTGTTGGCAGATCGAAACATTACCTGAGATGGGCTTTCAGATGCCATCTGGCAGATGTATTTGATGGTTTGTTCACCAGAATGAATCCATTAATTATATCTTGATGAAGGATTTGAAAACCTCTGCGTTGACTGTTTCGGAACCGTCCAAGGTTACCGCTTTAAGTCTAGGAGGATGATCGTTACGGAACTGTCCAAAGTTTTTCCGCTTTAGATTTTGAAAGTTGATCGTTGTGGAACCGTCTGAGGTATCAGCTTTAGATCTTTGATGGTAGATCGTTCTGGAACCGTTTGAGGTATCAGCTTAGATCTGTGATGGTAGATCGTTCTGGGACCGTCTGAGGTATCAGCTTTAGATCTTCGATGGTAGATCGTTCTGGAACCGTCTGAGGTATCAGCTTTAGATCTTCGATGGTAGATCGTTCTGGAACCGTATGAGGTATCGACTTTAGATCTTTGATGGTAGATCGTTCTGGAATCGTCTGAGGTATCAGCTTTAAATCTGTGTTGGTATGTTTTTGAGTTGATAGGTGATTTGTAAAGAGAGATCTCTTCAGAATGAATCTTCGGCTTGATTATATCTGAGAGGACTGCTTATCTGAATAGAATTCAAGGGAACACTGCATGTGATTGAGAACATCTTTGCTGAAGACATCCGTCTGCCTGAAAAAATCAAGTTAGTGATATGCAATGTTTATGATGTATGTAATGTATGAGATTCTCAAACTAAAGGAGAAATATGCATGTTATGTGGTGTATGAATATGTGTATGATGTATGATGTATGATGTATAATGTATGATGTATTGAGCGTATCAAGCTTCTGATTGGGAAAATAAATCTCTGCTAGCCATCTGGAAATGAAGGCATTGTGATTGTTGATGATTTTTGTCGTCTTGTTTGAGTACCCTCGGCTGGGGACCTTCTTTGAGAACCAGGGTGCTCTGTTGAAGGATTTTTGACTACCGCTCGGGGATGAAAAGTAATTTGAAAGTTCTGATTTTGATGCCCTTTAAAGTGGGAATAAGGAAGATGCATAATCCTCCGATGCACTATTTGACCAAGTCCTGGTGTGGAGATCACACCTTCTGGGGATAGTAATCCGGAACAGCCATGCTGGGGAATAAAATTTCTCGAATCACTTTGTTTGGGAGAGAAAAAATCTCTTTGAGGAATTTGCTGAGAAATGCATTTCTGTTGGGGATTTTTCTTCTGATGCTGGTTTCGGGATGATGTCCAAATGATTGGGACATTACCTGAACGCTATTTCTGTTTTTCTGGTAAACATCAATCATATTCAAATGCATATGTTCATTCAAAATTATCATTGGGACGTTTACGTATTCAAGACAGAAAAAGTGAAAATGTTGATTTTTTAGCCTGAGCTACATTGATTTTTTGAAAAAGAGCCATGATAGGCTAATTAGTACAAGGAGACAAAAATCCTAGTAGTAGGAAGTTGTCATAAAGCTTTGGAAAATATTTATAAAGTGAAATAGCTATGTGAAAACAATCCAGTCAAGTTTCAATTCTGCTATTGCCAATCTGTCTTCGAGCATCTCATCCCTCACTTGTTGGAAGAAAGTAATTGGACTGATCGGTGTCTTTGATGTGTTGAATCTTGAAGGTGAGTAGGCAAATAAACGGAACATAGTTGTACGCTTTATTCCCTAACTTTTGCCTAGGCTGCCTTTTCATGTTTTCAGCCTACCGGGATAATCTTTATTTAGTCTCTAATTTTTGCTTGGATCGCCCTTTCGGGTTTTCAATCCACCGAGACGCTCATTTTTTTGCCTAAGTTGCCCTTTCAGGTTTTCAACCTAGCGAGCTTTTCTTTAAGCAAAGTACTTTTTGACTATGTCCGCATTCACAGGGTGTGGGAAATCCTCGCCATCCATGGTGGTAAGCAACATGGCTCCGCCGGAGAATATTTTCTTGATTATAAACGGTCCCTCATAAGTGGGAGTCCACTTGCCCCTGGGGTCACCTTGTGGTAAGATGATGCGTTTGACAACCAAGCCACCAGTTTGGTATGCCTGACTTTTGACTTTCTTGTTGAAGGCTTTGATCATACGCTTTTGGTACAACTGATCATGACAAATAGCTGCGAGTCTCTTCTCATCAATCAAGTTTATCTGGTCCAATCGAGTCTGAATCCAATCGTCTTTATCTAGATCAGCTTCTTTCATAATCCTTAGGGAAGGAATCTGAATTTCAATTGGAAGAACTGCCTCCATACCATAGACTAAGGAGAATGGAGTTGCCCCTGTTGAAGTACGCGCTGATGTGCGATAACCATGAAGAGAAAAAGGTAACATCTCATGCCAGTCTTTGTAGGTTACTGTCATCTTTTGTATGATTTTCTTGATGTTCTTGTTGGCAGCTTCCACCGCGCCATTCATCTTTGGTCGATATGGAGAGGAATTATGATGTTTGATCTGGAACTGTGTGCAGAGTTCAGTAATCATTCTGTTGTTTAAATTTGTGCCATTGTCTGTGATGATCCTTTCAGGGATGCCATACCGACATATGAGATTGTGCTTGATAAATCGGGCCACAACATTTTTGGTGACAGAAGCAAATGAAGCTGCTTCTACCCACTTTGTGAAGTAATCAATAGCGACTAGGATAAAACGATGTCCGTTGGAGGCAGTAGGCTTGATTTCTCCAATTATATCAATACCCCACATTGCAAAAGGCCAAGGAGCCGTCAGGACGTTTAACGGGACTGGAGGTATATGTACTTTGTCGGCATATATCTGGCATTTGTGACAGGTTTTGGAGTGATGATGGCAGTCTGTCTCCATAGTAGACCAGTAATAACCTGCTCTTAGGATCTTCTTAGCCATTGTATGTCCACTTGAATGAGTACCAAAGGCACCATCGTGTATGTTTTCCATAATCTGTTATGCTTCTTTCTTGTTTACACAACAAAGTAAAATCGAGTCATGGTTGCGTTTGTATAGGGTTCCATTACTTAGAAAGAATTTGGCAGCAAATCTTCTTAAAAATTTTATGTCGTTAATGGATGCTCCTTCAGGGTACTCCTGAGCTTCGAGATACCTTTTTACTTCATGGAACCATGGTTTGTCTTCCGTTCCTTCGGCATCGATCTTATTGCAATAGGCTGGTTCATCTTGTTTGTAAATGGTGATCATTGGCGCCTCGTTGTCCCACCTGACTATGAACATGGATGACATGGTAGCTAGAGCATCAGCTAGATGATTTTCTTCACGCAGGATGTGTTCAAAAGTGATTTCTTCGAAATAAGGAATCAAACTCAGCACATATTCTTTGTAAGGAATTAGATTTGGGTGCTTCGTGTCCCATTCCTCTTTGACTTGATAAATCACAAGCGCCGAGTCTCCGTAGACCTCCAGGAACTTGATTCTTAGATCAATTGCAGCTTTGAGACCCAGAATACATGCTTCGTACTCGGCTATATTGTTAGTGCAGTTGAAGCATAATCTAGCAGTGAATGGTGTATAACCTCTTGCAGGGGAAATGATCACAGCTCCGATGCCATTGCCAAGTGCATTAGAAGCTCCATCAAAAACCATAGTCCATCGGGATCCTGGCTTAGGTCCTTCTTCCGGTCCTGGTTGTTCGTAGTCAGTGACTAGCATAATGTCTTCATCTGGGAAGTCAAAGTTCAATGCTTGATAATCATCCACTACTTGATGAGCCAGATGATCAGCTACCACACTTCCTTTGATTGCTTTTTGTGAAGTGTACTGGATGTCATACTCTGTTAAGATCATTTGCCATCTTGCTATTCTTCCAGAGAGAGCAGGTTTTTCGAACACATACTTGATAGGATCCATTTTGGAGATTAGGAAAGTGGTATGATTTAGCATATACTGTCTTAGTCGGCGAGCCGCCCATGCTAAAGCACAGCAAGTTTTTTCGAGTAGTGAGTATCTTGTTTCACAATCGGTAAACTTTTTGCTAAGATAGTAGATTGCATGCTCCTTTCGGCCGGACTCGTCATGTTGCCCTAGTACACACCCCATTGAATCTTCTAACACAGTTAGGTACATTATCATAGGTCTTCCTTCCACTGGTGGTAATAAGATTGGCGGTTTTTGGAGATATTCTTTGATCTTATCAAAGGCTAATTGGCATTTTTCATTCCACCTTTCCACTTGATCTTTTTTCAACAGTTTGAAGATCGGCACACAAGTAGTAGTCATATGGGCAATAAATCTGGCTATGTAATTCAGACGTCCCAAGAATCCTCTGACTTGTTTCTCAGTACGGGGTATAGGCATTTCTTGAATGGCTTTGACCTTGGCAGGGTCAACTTCAATACCTTTGCTGCTGACGATGAAACCTAAGAGTTTGCCGGATCTTACTCCAAAGGTACACTTGTTCGGATTCAGTCGCAACCTGTATTTCTTGAGTCTGTCGAACAGCTTGTGTAGATGACCCAGATGTTCTTCTTCGGTGTTGGAATTTGCAATCATATCATCGACATAAACCTCTATCTCCTGATGAATCATATCATGAAACAGAGCTACCATTGCACGCTGATATGTAGCTCCTGCATTTTTTAAACCAAAGGGCATTACTTTGTAACAAAAGGTTCCCCAGGGTGTTGTGAAAGTTGTTTTTTCCATATCTTCGGGTGCCATCTTGATTTGATTGTACCCTGAGAATCCATCCATGGAGGAGAATACCTTTCATTGTGCGGTATTGTCAACCAGTACATCGATGTGAGGTAAAGGGAAATCATCTTTGGGGCTTGCCCGATTCAGATCTCTGTAATCTACACACATTCTGACTTTCCCGTCTTTTTTGGGCACAGGTACTATGTTAGCTATCCAAGGAGGATAACTCACCACTTTCATAAAACCGGCATTGAATTGATTTTCAACCTCGTCTTTGATCTTCTTGGACATATCGGGCCTACTCCTCCGCAGTTTCTGCTTAACTGGAGTGCTACCTTCTTTGATCGGCAGGCGATGAACCACAATGTCCGTGTCAAGGCCAGGCATATCTTCGTAGGACCAAGCGAATATCTCAACGTAGTCTTGTAACATTTGAATCAGTCTTTGCTTGATACTGTTTTCTAGATCAGCCCCTATCTTGACTTCTTTCTTTTCTTCGTCGCTACCCAAGTTGATGACCTCAATTGGTTCTTCATGCGGCTGTATGGTCTTTTCTTCTTGTTCTAACAGCCTTGCAAGCTCTCTTGGTACCTCACAATCTTCCTCACTTTCGTCCTCAGTTTGGTAGATCGGATTTTCAAAGTCATGACGGGCAATAGCAGAATCGTTATCGACTGGATCCAAAGTGAATGTGAATCTGCATTTATTTATGTGGGTGTGTGTAAGAAAACATAGCTATTTGAAAAAAGCAAAGAAAGAAAAAGGATCACAAAATTTGAATATGCAAACATCCCATGATTTTATTGAATGAACATGATCATGATATGACAAACCCTTATAAAAGGACCAGTGTGCTTTGGGCAAGGCACACGGCTTTCAAGTTCATGGTTCGATAGTACAGGAACCATTTTTATCTTTGCACAATATAAACAACAAAAACAGGAAATTGCATTTACTCCTGATCAAAGGAGATCACATCCTCAGCTTCCCAGTTGTTCAATCCATTGTTGTGAGCAGGGAGTATCCAGCTGTTCCAGTTGCAGTTGTCTTCTTCATCTTCCACAGCATTGATTTCATTGGTGGGGAAATGAGTCGGTGATCTTTCAGGATAAGTAGGATGATCTGTTGGATATGAGGATCCAGGTTGAGGTACCTCTGTTGGCTGAGCGAGATACTCGATAAGGCCGTCCCATCCAGTCGGGATGATGTCTTTGAGGGAGACTTGTGCATTCTGCTGAGTGGTGTACTGTGACAGGAAATAACCCTCGTTATTTGGTGTTTCCCTGGCTTCTTCAAGAGTAAAATTGTCGTCGTAATGTTCACCCCATCCAGTTGGGACAATGTCTTCAATGGCGACTTGTGAGCTTGGAGGAGCGGAATATTTCACCATAAAGTCATATTTGCCACTTGGCTCTCCTAAAGTATCCCAAACTTCTTTAGGTGGACTTTGATATTGCTCAGTGATGGAACTTGTGAAACTTTTGCCATTTTCAAATTGATCGCCCCATCCAGTTGGGGTAATGTCTTCCGTAGCAATAAAAGAACTCTGAGGTGCGGTATACTGAAAATTATATCCGCCGCTTGGTTCTCCCAAAGTATCCCAAACTCCCATGGGAAGGGATGGAACTTCATTTGGGTATGGCTGAATGATATGGTTCAAGAACACTCCATCGTCTTCAATAGCATTTACTCCTTGGCTGATGAAATGTGATATTAATCCTCCAGAACAAGGACTTTGATCGTTCTTTCGATTTCCATTAACATAGCCCAGGCCTAGCTTGTCGGACTTGTAAGGTATATCGAGGAGTTGTCCCCATACTGTGCAACCACCTTTTTCGATCACAGCTTTGGCATCTTTGAGAGAAGTCATAGTTGTAGTTGGAGTAGCAGAAATATGCTTGGTAGTAGAGACATCTGGAGAGACCACCTCAAAAGATTGGCAGGGAGTTTCGATGAATTCGTCATCCAACTCAACATACTTGGAATTGCTCAGGTGACTAACCACATATTCCTCTTCGCCATAAACTATGACAATCTTTCCTTTTACTGGATACTTCAACTTCTGATGCAGGGTAGAAGTTACAGCATTTGCCCCATGTATCCAAGGGCGTCCTAGTAAGCAGGAATATGCTGGGTGAATTTCCATTACGTAAAAGGTAGAATCAAAGATCTGAGAGCCCACTCTGATTGGGAGATTCACTTTTCCGTACACTTTTCTTGTTGACCCATCGAAGGCTCTTACCACAACATCGCTTGGTTGTAACACAAATCCTTCGAAGTCAAGCTTTTCCAGTACTGTTTTTGGTAACACGTTCAAAGAAGAACCATTATCTACCAGCACATGAGATAGAGTGGTGCCATTACATTCAATGGACATGTGTAGGGCTTTATTGTGATTCTTTCCAGCAGGGGTTAGTTCAACATCAGAGAAACTGAGGCCATTATTCACTGTTAGACTGGCAACACAATTTTCAAATTGATCGATTGAAATCTCTTGTGGTACATGTGCAGCTTTCAGGAACTTCATCAGGGCCGTGGCATGAGCTTCTGAATACTTTAGCAGAGACAGCATTGAGATTTTTGAAACAGTGTGCCCTAGTTGTTCGACAATATTGTAATCACTATTGCAGATGATTTTCAATATTTCCTCCATTTCTTGCTTTGAGGGATCCTCAACAGTGACTTCCACCGGTATTTGAACTGGTTCAACTTGTGGCTCTTTGCCTCGAGCGTTGACATCTTGATTAGGAACTGGGACCTGGACTGGATTAGTAGCCACATTTGGAGAAATTTCTGGTGAAAAGATCCTTCCACTTCTCGTAATCTTACTGGTACCCACAATATTATCAATAGTTGGAGTAGTAAAATTCAGGGCCTCTTCGGTCAAGGTGTAACATCCGTATTTTTCCTTAAATTAATTTAATTAGAATTTAAATTATTTATTGGAATTAATTGGGTTTATGTAATTATGCGGTGATTAAAATGATAAAATTGGAATATGTAGTAATGGGCCAGTGTTGTAGTTAGTGAGAAAGGGGTGCAAGAAATAAGGCCTTTACTAAAGCTATGTTGTGTTTTTCATAAAACAAGATTTTTGAAAGAAGGGAAACACAAGTGCATTTGGGAGAACACAGAGAACGTGAAAGTGCGACAGAGGAGAAGAAGAGGAAGAGAGCTTCAAGGATCCCAAACTCTAAGGTAAGGGGGGACTCTTCCGGTTAACCTCTATTATCGGGTCGTAGGCGTTAGGATTGAAATCATATACTATTGATTCGATAGAGAATATGTTCTAGGTTGGGGTTTTGGTATTTAGGTTCAATTTTGTGAACTTTGTGTAATTACTTGTTGGTAGTGATTGTTGATGTTAAAAGTGTTGTTTGATTGATGATATAACTCATATTGCATGTGAAATCCCTCTGTTTTTCGTATACAATCGTATTGGTTCGATTGGGGGATGTTTGGGGGGATTCAAGGTGCTGAAAACTGGTTTTTGGGTTGCAGGTACGAAGTAATCGGTTACCGAAAGGGGTGTAATCGATTACCCATAGTAAAAACAGCAAATATGGGATTTTGAACTTCAGTAACCGATTACTGGTGTTTGGGTAATCGGTTACCGCTGTACGTTTTTGAAAAATACTTATTTTTATAAAACTCATAACTTTTGATCCGTAAGTCCGTTTTGGGTGCCGTTCGAAGCGTTAGAAAGCTAACGGAATGCTCTTTATGATTAAAATAAATTAATTAGCACTAGATAATTTAATTATTGTGTGATTTTGAAAATGACATGTAATTGTATCTGTGTATGCCATGGATTAATGTTATTTAAGAATAACATGTATGGAGATTGTGTATTATGTGCTAATTGTGATACATGGAATTGATGAATGATAATTTCTATGTATTGTTGTGATTGTTACATGATGAATGTATGTTATACCAATGGTGGATAATTCAATATGTTGAATTGTGATGAATGTGTTAGACGTAGTATTATGATGATGTAAATCTCATGTTGTCGTTGTGTGGATTTGACGTACTTAGTACATAATTGTGGACTGTATTATTGTTGTATGCATTGTGTGATGAGTCGAGATATGATAATGTTGTTCATATGATTGAAGTGGCGATGTTGTGATAAGATCATTATAATATTGATAATGTGATCATGTGGTGATTGTTTTGATGTCTAATGATGTTATTGTGATTGAATGATGCATATATATAAACATACTTGATGATGATGATGATGATGATGATGATGAAATGAGTATTAGATGATGTTACTCATAGACTTGACGATGGTATAAGTATGTTCATATATGTTTGCATTCATTCATGTTCATTGGTGATACTGTATCCATAAGGGTGTGTTGGATCAGTGAAGGGCATGATTCCCATTGTGTGGAATCTGTGCCGGCAGGGCCGTATCTTGATGATGTTGGATCGGTCATGGGTTATTCCCATTTGATGATGTTGGTACCACATGCATAGTGTCAGTTGCATTCATATGCATGATTTTATAACATGATTGGAGGTTTTCCAGTGTTATAAATATTGATGATGTGTTGGTTGTTTATGATGATGAAACTTGCCTGAATATATGTTGATGTTGGGTGAATATTATATTGTTGATGTTCTGTCGTTTATGAACTGATAACATTGTTTAATTGTGAATGAGACTCACCCTTACTGTTGATCATTTTCAGATTGAGGATAGCGGCTGTTCGACTCGGTGAGGATTAGCTCATGAGTCAGTTGTTTAGTTAGCGTCAGGTGTCATGCTCTGATAGTTGTAACACTAGGGACGCGATGTTTAGAGTTTATGTTTTATAACTCTAGTTATGTTTTGATGTTTGAAGGATTAGTTTGAAAGATGTTAAACTTAATCTGTTTGATTTAATTCCGCTGTGTTGACATGAATTATTTTAATTAATGAGAATTGCCTCAGTGACTGCATGACATGACTGAACGATGTTTTTAATTTATTTTGAATTGTGGCACCCTTATTTCATGTACTCTGAATAAACTTGTTTAATTTGCCGCGGGGTTTAGAAGGGTGTTACAATAGTGGTATCAGAGCAGGTCGGTCCGTCCGGCCAATTGTCGAGTCAGTTGAGTTGCGCGACAGTTGTATACTGTCGGCGTTTTATCCCTTGGTACACGACATGTGAGTGAATCACTGTCGGTACTTGTTTGTTTTGTTGCAGGTGTTGGATTGAGACAAGTGGGGGAGAAGCTTGGCTTCTCGGTGATGTTTCAGTTGTAAGACGATTGATTCAGTAGGTTGTTGTTGGCAACAGTGCGAGCGTTGTTGGAGTTGTTGTTTTCCGAATCGAAGGTGACTTGAAATTAAGACTTGACTGATAATCGAGTTGGAACATCCTGAAGGAAGATGATTAGAGGTAATTGATGATTATTTGTAGGAGAGGAAATTAGAAAGTTGCAATGTATCAGCTCTGCTGGTGTACTGCAAAGTTGTCAGTTGAGTAGCCGTACGACTCAGAAGAGGTTCAGCTGCAAGTTTGCAAAGAGGATTGCTGTCGTAATGTTCCGGAAATCGCACTTCGGCGATGTGATGTGTTGCTCAAGTTATAAGAATGTTTGGAAGTGAAGAGACATGATAAGGGACTGTTTGGAACGTGATTGAGTTGAAGAGGATGAGTTTTGAAGTGAGATTTTCGTAAGCAAAACGCAGGAAAATTGTTGAATAGCTGCAAAACTTCAAAAATTCATAACTGGAGTTCTGGACATCCGATTTGAGTTCCGTTTGAAGCGACGGAAAGCTAACGAGATGAACTTTGTTATAAAAATAGTTGCAGCAGCTGTAACATAATTAATTGTGACGGGATGAAGTTGGAAAGAGGTGAAGTTACGGTTACTCTTGTTCTTATAACTAGATTTGTTTATTGGTACTGCACGGGATGTCAGTGTCAGAGTGGAACGAATTGAAGGAATAATTAGAAGGTTTGTTGAGAATTAATTTTTAGAATTGAATGTACCATTTGAAAAGTTTTGGGAATACCGTATAGAGCGTCGCTGCATGATGTCGATGTTGCATTTTTGGATAACGATTGGAAAATTCATATCTTGAGTTTCGAGTGTCGGATTAATGTGTCGTTTGAACCTACGAAGAGGTGAAATTATGTTCTACCTTATGGGAGATGTTATAAATACAGTAGATTGATCCTATAAGGAGATATTGTGAAGTCGGTTAAGGAAGAGTGAAACTTGTTGAATAGGAATGCCTACTACCGCAATCATTTGAAACGAAGTTGAGTGGAACATGGTTGATGAATAAGTTGATAAGATGTTCGGTAATAAAGATGATTTGAGTGCCGATGGATTTTAGTGAGAAGAGACTTAGTAGTAAAGATAAAATAAACTTTAGAACTCTTGGAGTCGTATTTGGGAGGCCAAAGTAACGACAAGTATAAAAGAAGAATTGTAGAGAACTTTTAACACCTGTTGATGTGAGGGAGACTTTGTTGAGATGTCGAGTGGAATGACATTTCAGCGCGAAAGATGTCATGGAATTTAGAGTAAAACCACGAGTTATGAATGTTGTCGCGGTCTTTTGCTAAGAGGAGGATTTTGATTTGGAACGAGATGAATAGTAATGTACAAGTATATTAGTGATTATGAAGTTTGGAAGTACTTAACAAGTGTGTGATGCTAAGTGACTATGAAGCGGATTGTGTAAGATGTTTGCACGTCGGTGTCTCACCGATAAGATCCAATAAGAGGGAAGTGCGCGAGTTGTAAAGACTCAAAGTGAATTATTGAACTATGACAATGTTAATGAGTTTGAGTGCAAACTCGGAAAGGACACTATTAGGTAGTAACGACGGTTTATGCTTACATATGGTTGTCGGCTATCTATTGACAAATTGAGGACTTGATCACCCTTAATCTCTTGTTGATAGTAGGCGGAATCATATAGATGGGATGAACTTGTTTTGTTACCTTAATGGTTTAAAAAGTGATGAATACTAAGCCATGAGAATAATCACTCACCATGTTGTGTGAAATTATGAAGAAATTAATGTGAAAGAGTGCGACATATTGGACGATGACTTAAGACGGGTAATCGGAGTCGCACAACGAAAGTGTGATGTGGAGTAGTGTTATAGGTACTACTAGTAGACAGTGAGGAAATAATATGTCTAAAGCCTACGTAGAGAACATGAATTAATCTATATGTTGGATTTAGAATCTAGTGGATGTAAGGATGCCGTGCCGGAAGATTATGACTCTTTTGAATAATTTCCAAGATGATGAGTATGTTATTGTGGTTGTACGTAGTTAACGAGTATGTATTCGGCGAAGTTAAGACGGTGAGTTGATACCATATGGTACTATAATAATTTTGTGCTGTTATTGAGGTGATATTGTAGATTCCAGATATAATGAAGAATTATACTTTAGGAAGGATGAAGTTGATTTAATTCTTAGAGAAGAGTGAGACTCAGTTTGAACTTGTAAGAAATGGTATATTGAGGCAGATTAGTGTAATTATAACTACTTGTGTGTACTCGTTCTGATGGTTGGAATGTTTTAATAGATGTAGTAACTCAGGAATTTATTTTTGAGTGTGTGCAAATACTGCTAAGTGGTCAATTAGTACCATGTATGGTAAAGGAAGATTTTAAACGAATGAGTAAAGAGAGTCGGAATTGGGTAAAACTCAGAAATCTAATTGGTAATGATAGTTGTAACGAGTAACCAGAGTAGTGCAGCGAAAGCGGACTATAACGGGTTAGATAATTGCTGGTGTGACTCGAGAGGAGTCAGATAGTGGAAATTAAATGGTATATGGATATGCTTATTGAGTTCTTGAAGGAAGCAGTTGGTGAAAATTTTTATCGTTCAGACGGGAAGGTATGTTTAAGGATGGTACGTTCGGTAGATGGAATGCATTACTGCAGTGTAGATCGGGTATAATCATGCTATGGATAAGGAATGATATTACACAGACGTGTGTAGCGAAAATCTATATTAGTGTTGAGTGACGACCTTGTTGAAAGATGCAGATAAGTTAATGTCATGATGACAGTGCTATTAAGTAGTGGGATATTGAGAAGGGCGGATAGGATTGTGGAAAGATCCTTGTCCTAAATGAGGTTTTGATCTCGCTTTCTAGGATGAGATCCTAGTGCGTATGTATAATTTCTATGATGGAGAGGTTAAAGAAATACTACACATCTTGCGGACGTGGATGTTGGTTTCTCTTTCGATTTGAAAATGAATTTGATTTTGAGATGGTAAGATGAAGGATAGTGTACAACTATGAGTACGCGTTTGGTTGACTATTCATGTCTTATTCAGTCATTGGGCGTATTGTGTGGGTTGTACCTCAATTATTCCATTGTTGTTAACCTTTTGGAGGGTCATATGCGACGTAAGAGTTGAGATTGAATGCATGAGACATGCTTTATGTTGTTTATGTTAGATGAATTTTGAGGATCGACTAGGGAAATGTTACCTGGGAACTGGAGAGTCAGATGAAGGACTCATATCCGAAACTTTTCATTTGAAGTATGTTTTCGAGGACGAAAACTCTTTTAGTGGGGGGGAGTTGTAACATCCGTATTTTTCCTTAAATTAATTTAATTAGAATTTAAATTATTTATTGGAATTAATTGGGTTTATGTAATTATGCGGTGATTAAAATGATAAAATTGGAATATGTAGTAATGGGCCAGTGTTGTAGTTAGTGAGAAAGGGGTGCAAGAAATAAGGCCTTTACTAAAGCTATGTTGTGTTTTTCATAAAACAAGATTTTTGAAAGAAGGGAAACACAAGTGCATTTGGGAGAACACAGAGAACGTGAAAGTGCGACAGAGGAGAAGAAGAGGAAGAGAGCTTCAAGGATCCCAAACTCTAAGGTAAGGGGGGACTCTTCCGGTTAACCTCTATTATCGGGTCGTAGGCGTTAGGATTGAAATCATATACTATTGATTCGATAGAGAATATGTTCTAGGTTGGGGTTTTGGTATTTAGGTTCAATTTTGTGAACTTTGTGTAATTACTTGTTGGTAGTGATTGTTGATGTTAAAAGTGTTGTTTGATTGATGATATAACTCATATTGCATGTGAAATCCCTCTGTTTTTCGTATACAATCGTATTGGTTCGATTGGGGGATGTTTGGGGGGATTCAAGGTGCTGAAAACTGGTTTTTGGGTTGCAGGTACGAAGTAATCGGTTACCGAAAGGGGTGTAATCGATTACCCATAGTAAAAACAGCAAATATGGGATTTTGAACTTCAGTAACCGATTACTGGTGTTTGGGTAATCGGTTACCGCTGTACGTTTTTGAAAAATACTTATTTTTATAAAACTCATAACTTTTGATCCGTAAGTCCGTTTTGGGTGCCGTTCGAAGCGTTAGAAAGCTAACGGAATGCTCTTTATGATTAAAATAAATTAATTAGCACTAGATAATTTAATTATTGTGTGATTTTGAAAATGACATGTAATTGTATCTGTGTATGCCATGGATTAATGTTATTTAAGAATAACATGTATGGAGATTGTGTATTATGTGCTAATTGTGATACATGGAATTGATGAATGATAATTTCTATGTATTGTTGTGATTGTTACATGATGAATGTATGTTATACCAATGGTGGATAATTCAATATGTTGAATTGTGATGAATGTGTTAGACGTAGTATTATGATGATGTAAATCTCATGTTGTCGTTGTGTGGATTTGACGTACTTAGTACATAATTGTGGACTGTATTATTGTTGTATGCATTGTGTGATGAGTCGAGATATGATAATGTTGTTCATATGATTGAAGTGGCGATGTTGTGATAAGATCATTATAATATTGATAATGTGATCATGTGGTGATTGTTTTGATGTCTAATGATGTTATTGTGATTGAATGATGCATATATATAAACATACTTGATGATGATGATGATGATGATGATGATGAAATGAGTATTAGATGATGTTACTCATAGACTTGACGATGGTATAAGTATGTTCATATATGTTTGCATTCATTCATGTTCATTGGTGATACTGTATCCATAAGGGTGTGTTGGATCAGTGAAGGGCATGATTCCCATTGTGTGGAATCTGTGCCGGCAGGGCCGTATCTTGATGATGTTGGATCGGTCATGGGTTATTCCCATTTGATGATGTTGGTACCACATGCATAGTGTCAGTTGCATTCATATGCATGATTTTATAACATGATTGGAGGTTTTCCAGTGTTATAAATATTGATGATGTGTTGGTTGTTTATGATGATGAAACTTGCCTGAATATATGTTGATGTTGGGTGAATATTATATTGTTGATGTTCTGTCGTTTATGAACTGATAACATTGTTTAATTGTGAATGAGACTCACCCTTACTGTTGATCATTTTCAGATTGAGGATAGCGGCTGTTCGACTCGGTGAGGATTAGCTCATGAGTCAGTTGTTTAGTTAGCGTCAGGTGTCATGCTCTGATAGTTGTAACACTAGGGACGCGATGTTTAGAGTTTATGTTTTATAACTCTAGTTATGTTTTGATGTTTGAAGGATTAGTTTGAAAGATGTTAAACTTAATCTGTTTGATTTAATTCCGCTGTGTTGACATGAATTATTTTAATTAATGAGAATTGCCTCAGTGACTGCATGACATGACTGAACGATGTTTTTAATTTATTTTGAATTGTGGCACCCTTATTTCATGTACTCTGAATAAACTTGTTTAATTTGCCGCGGGGTTTAGAAGGGTGTTACACAAGGTATCTTGTTTAACTCCATGGACATAAACATTAGTGTCATAACTCCACGGGACAGCTTTGTCTGAGGAGTATGGAAATGGAGTTGGACTGGTAATGATTACCGATGCCACTTTTGGGTGTAGCAGAAATTTTGAAAGGAGCTTTGGTAGGGATTTTCAATGGTATGCTGGAAACCACTGAGACGTCCTCTATTCTCATCCCGTTTGCAAAGACTTCACATAAAACGTCCATGGAAGGTAGCCTCTCAAACATAATGATACGGCGATCCATCCACTTTTGAATTCCCATTCTCAGATTTTCACAATCATTGGGTAGGTGTGTGCAATAAAAGCAATCAAGGTCACAACCTGGAAAGTAACCAGCTTGGATTAGCTTTCCTTTGACTTCAAGGAGCGGAGTTGACAATTCCCTCACATCATAGATGTAAACAGTGTCTATGATAGCATTGACGGTCTTGTCGTGCTTCGGCATAGGGGCAGTGATGACATTTGGAGTCTCTGGAGGATCGAACTCAATTTCCCCAGCATCTATCATGTCTTGTATTTTATTTTTCAGGGCCCAACAGTGATCTGCATCATGTCCTGGACAGTTAGAGTGATACGCACATGTTGCATCGGGGCGATAACTCGGAGATGAAGTGTTGACATTCTTTGGAGGGTCTTTCAATGTGATCAGATCTGCTTTTAACAAATGCTGCAATGCTTGAGAGATTGGCATATTGATTCTGGTGAAATTTCTTCTTGGCGCATCTGGTCGACGCGTATATTTTGGCGGTTGATCTTTTTGAGGCGCAGATGCGGAGATCAGAACTGCCCCTACAGATTGGTGATGTTCACTTTTGCGACTTTTCTGATTTTGCATTGTATTGACCTCATTCCTCCCACTGATGGGCCTTTTTGTAGTACCAGAGGAAGAGCCTATTTGAATTTTTCCACTTTGAATGCCGCTTTCGACACGTTCTCCAGTCAATATCAGGTCAGTGAAACCTGATGATGAGCTTCCCAGCAAATGGCTATAGAAAGGGCCAGTTAAAGTGCCCATGAACATGTCGACCAGCTCGCGATCAGATAAAGGTGGTTGAACCCTTCCAGCCATATCTCTCCACTTTTGTGCATATCCTTTGAAACTTTCTTTTGGTGCCATGGACATGCCCCTTAGTTGAGTACGGGTTGGTGCAAGATCAGCATTGTATCGATACTGTTTGTAAAAAGCAGCAACTAACTCTTCCCAGGTATGAACTTTTGTACTTTCCAGTTGGTAGTACCACTCGAATTGTGTACCCGACAGACTTTCTTGGAAGAAGTGAATCCACAATTTGTTATCTGCTGTATGAGGTTGTATCTTCCTTACATAGGACCTCAGATGTAGTTTTGGACAAGAAACTTCATCATACTTTGCAAAGACAGGAACTTTGAACTTTGGAGGGATAACAACATCTGAGACGAGTCCCAGATCATTGAAATCTAAACCAGGTATTTTTTGTATCTCCATAGCTTTCATGCGTTCTTCCAACTGCTGGTATTTGTCATCATCCTGTTCGTCTTCCGAATGATAATCCTCTTCATTGGAAGAGAGAGAGGGTTTGGCAGAACCCTGGTTGCTGTGATTGTCTCCTTGTTCACCATCACCGACTATTTCAGGGATCGGTGGCTTTTTGGACTTTTTGACTGGGATTTTGATCTTCCTTTTCAGGTGACTCAAGCCTACAGATCCTTTGGGCTTCTTTTTCTTCTTGGTTATCAGGGCTTGCAGTTCTTGTTGCCCCTTTGCCAATTCCAGAATTGCTACTTGAACTTGGGCGTTCTGTGCTTCGAGATTCTTGATGCTTGTCTCAGATTCCATCTCTTCTAACTGAAATAAACAGCGAGGAGATGAGAAATCCGTCATGTGAACCTGTTATGCAATGTTTATGAATGAAATGCATATGCAATGTTTTCAAGGATCTTAGAATTTAGATTTGTTAAAACAAAGGAGAAACAAACATTTATTAGTTAAATAATTTATTTCTTTTTTTCTTTTTCTTTTGCCTCATTCGGGCTTACAAAACAGAAATAAATAAAGAAAATGAAGGATCCCTCAGGTCTCCCATGGACGCTTTCTCTTTGCACCCAGGAATGTGTTGATCTACTGTTCTTCTTGGAGTTGTCCGGTGAGCTCCAATAATCTTCTCTCATAGTCTTGACAGTGTGCTTTGAAGGTGTCTCTTTCCTCTTTTAGTTGAACCCAAGATTTCTGCAACTCTTCCAGGTCAGTTGGCATATCCAGATGTAGAATAACTTGAGGTTCGTCTCCTTCGACTTCTGGCTTGATAGTCACAGGTAGAACAGCGGGATATGGCATGATGAACTTCTGAGCATGAGTACGCACCCATCTGAGGTAAGGTTCCATAGGAATAGAATTCCATTGCCCCAAAGTTTTGCTTTCTATTCTATAGACACTGCCCCACGCATGTATGAACCTTCGTCGATGTCTATGGGAATCATCCTCGTAATAAAACACAATGCCACAGATAATCATGTCATGAGGACCGTTTCTCCGTGCATATCCGAATTGGCGTAAAGCTAAAGAGGGATTGTAAGTGATGCCTCCCTTGATGCCGAGGAGTGGCACATTAGGGTACTCTCCACAATGATCAATGGTAGTAATGTCTCTTTGAAAGAAGTTGTTCCATCGGATATCTGAATGAGACAAAGACATAATCCTGCGAGACCATTGCATTCTTTGTTCATTTCTCAACACTGATCGGGGAAGATGAAATGTAAACCATCTAGCCAGTAGTGATATACAGCACATAAGAGTTCCTCGTTTCTTCATGGTACGATTGTGTAGAGAATGTAGAATGTCTCCCAGCAAGGTCGGTACCGGGTTACGGGTTAAGAAAAGGTTGATAATGTGCACACTTATGAACTGGTCGGGATTAGGGAATAAAACCAACCCATAGATCAAAAGAGCCATAACCTCCTCAAAAGCTGGATAACTTTTATTTTTTAGTAGTAATCGAGCCTTTTCCATTAAGAACTTAGCAAGAAAACCCTGGATTCCACTCTTTGTTTCCCAATTGGACTCGATTTCTGACTTTCGCAAATGTAAGGCAGCAGCAATGATTTCAGGTTTTGGAATCCTTTCTAAACCAGTGAAAGGTAATTGATCTCGAACAGGTAATCCAATTAGTTCAGAAAACTCTTCCAAGGTGGGTACTAACTGGTAATCAGGAAAGGTAAAGCAATGATGTTCGGGATCAAAGAACTGGAACAGGACCCGTATCATGTCTTCTTCAAATTTTGAGGTAACCAAATGGAGTAGGTGACCGTGCTTTTCGGTGAATTGAGCATTCCTTGGAAACTCTGATATTAAGTCTTTTAGTTCAGATGGCACCGTTGAGATGTTGATTCGGATGTAATCTCTGGTGGCGGGGGCCATTACCTGTAATAACAAAACAAAGGTAAACTCTTCGATCCTTAAAATGATTAGTGAGAAAATGATATGCTTATGATGTTATGATGTCAAACATGTGGCAAACACAAACAAATCAAACAATAGCCTTAGGTTTAAAGGCTTGCATGAAGTTCATAGGTGATACCCTCCCCACTGAAGTTGAGTTGGTTAAAACCTGTCCTAGAATAGTATTCGGGTTCTATGATCCTTGGAGACAACATCTCAATACGGCACTCAGACGGCCGATCAAAAATATTCCTCGAGGATAACTAACTTCGATCAATTTCAAAGCTAGCTACTTAATAGGCCACAAGTCAAGTTCAACTAAAAGGATCTAAGACAAATTAGTGTTTAATGACATTTCGGAAGCCTAATATACTCCTTGATCGTTTTCAAGGGACATCAGTATAAACCAAAGTATCGCACTAACGGTGACTACCAGATCAACCGTATCGGTACATGCCGTATAGTTTCCTTGGTCTATTGTCACATACTTAAGGTATCTCGAGATTCGGGTTAGAATCTTTCACACAAGCAAAATACCCAAACAAACCTTTGAAAAATAGAGCAATCAAATCAAGCAATTGAAAACATCAAAGCGATCTAAACTCTAAAGGTAACCCCTTTTAAAACATTTTGTTTTAGAAAGTAATTCCCCAGCAGAGTCGCCAGTTCTGTCATGCACTCGGTTTTTTACCGTACCTCTCGTGTGAGAGATACGCGAACTGACTCTTTTTTTTCTGCTTTTGTGTTTTTGAAAATCAGAGAGTCGCCACCGACTTTTATTTTATCCAATTAAGGAAAGGATTATAAAAGAAACAGAAAAAGACCTTTAAGAAATTCTGGGTAAGGGGGTAGGTTATACAAAGGGAAGGTGTTAGCACCCTTTGTATCCATAGTTATCCATGGGCTCTTTAATTTGCTTAGCTCACTTGTTTTGAATCACTTTTCTATTGCCTTGAAATGCTTGTATGTGGTTTCAAATACCTTTGTAAATTGACTTTGTAATGATCCTTGTGCGGATGTATACAAAGTGTTTTTATCTTTCAAAAGATGTTTTTTGAAAAAAGAACGTTAACTTCGTAATGATCCTCGTTTGGATATATACAAAGTATTGTCTTTTTTGAAAGTTTTATTTTGAAAAACAATGATATATGAGAGATTTGTTTGTTTTAATCTGAGCAAGCAAATTAGGAGGTCTACCCTAAGTTATAAGGTCTTTTCCTATTTCCTTTAAAAAACTATCCTTTTACCGGATGTAATCGAAAGTTCAAATTTGCATTTGAAACAGTAGAATTTGATTTTGATTTTGAAAAGAGTAAAAGAGGGATTACCCTAAGAGGTGCAAGTGTGATTGTGTTTTGATTCAGATATTTTATCTTTGAAGTTAGTGATCTAACGATTCAATTTTATCTTTGGCATACACGCAGTTTTATATGTACTGAAAATTAAAATGCGGAAATGTAAAATGCGGAAAGTAAATCTACGCTATTACATCGATTTTGCGGGAAATGTAAACTACGCTATTTACATGAATTTGACAACCTATACACTTGATCTAGGAATTTAAATTGCAAGAAAATAAAAGAAATATTTTTGGATTTTTTGATGATTGATTTTAATTAGAATTAATGCATGATTAATTTAATTAAAATGAGAAAAAGATGGAAATAAAATTTAAACCTAAAAATTAAGTTCAAAATATGTTCAAAATGCTTATTAATTAATTTTAAAACAAAACTATTTTTTTTGGAATTTTTGAAATTGTTTTGAAATTATTAAGTTAAATAATCATATAATTATAAAAATAATTACACAAATAATTAAAACTTAAAGAGAAAATTATTCTAAATATGTACAAAATTAGCCTATAATATATAAACTATATTTAATATAAAGAACAATTTTTTTTATGATTTTTTGATTGGTTAAAATAATTAAAAGATAAATATATACATATTATCTAATTAATTATACAAAATATTTAAATTATGAAGAAAAATAAAATATTTTTATATCAGAAAATAAAGTATTATTTTATCAACTTAAAAATATTTTTTGTGTATTTTTTTGGATTTTTAAAACTATTTTAAAATAATTTTACAAAGAAAATTAAATAAAATAGAAAATATATAAACAATGATCATGTGTGACTGGCTTAAAGTCTATATCATGAACTGGTGTGTCTTAGTGCGTTGGATAAACAGCTGGCATGATCTGATGGTTCAGATTTTGAGGAACACGAGGTGTACAAAACCTGCAAAACACAGAATCACAAGTTATTTAAAAAAAACACGCGCACGCTCTGTCCTATGAGGTGAGGACACCTCATCATCTTCAACCTCTCGCCAACACATTTAACAGCATTTTTGTGAGAAACGCGCTGTAATAGATGAGTTCTAAACCTGCAAAATAGCGAATAGGGGTAAACATGAATAGAAATTTGGCGCGACATGTCCATTCGATTTGGCTTGATTCACTGAGTTCGAATATGCCATTAATTTTGCTTCTAACGAAAAGCCCTAAAATTAAGTTCACAAACCCTAGAATGGTATCTTCGTGTATATGCAACCAAACTGCAATTAACTATCCAGAAATGATTAGAACCCCAAATTAAACTTAAATATGAGTCTACATCTTGTTAAATATGCATGTGTGATGAGATTTTTGTAAGTTTTAGTTCGAGCAAACCGTGAGGTCTAGTGGACGATTCTGAGTGTTCCAAGGCTTGAAACTGATTGGAATATATTCAATGATGCTTGGGGATTGTATTTGAGTGTTTAGTTTGAACTGAAACAAGCTAGAAATTAAAATTCGAATTTTAGATTTATTTAAAAAATTCAAGTTGATACAAGTATGTTACAAGCAAGGCTTAGGTTCTGAATTCGTGTCTCTATTACTGAAGTGTGATAGCCCTTATATAAGCAAGTAAGTGCTTAGAAACTAAGCTAAAAGCATTAAGTGCTTTTGTTGAATTTTTGAATTTTTTAATATATGTAGCTTTGAATTCAAGCCACCATAGCTTGAATTTTCCACACCTCTTCTGCGGTACTTCCTTGGCTGCAGAATATTGAATGATCTTTGATGAGTCATGCTTAGGAACCAAGCTACATATTATCCTTCCATTTCCTTTTTTAATTTAATCTTAAATATGATAAAATTAAACCAAAAAAGGAACAGAAATGATGTGGGCTTTGTCTTGGTCGTGGTAGGCCCTTCTCATTATGGGAAACATGTTTGGATTATGGAAATTAGGCCCCATTTGGAAAAAACACATTTTTGATCAATGTTGATTTCATGCATTTTCCCAAAATTTAGCCAACTTCAACAAGGTGTAAATCCCTCAATTTTTATCATATGAAGGAGTTCTTGCACTTTTTGGAAACCTCAAAGAGTCCTCTAACCAATGTCTTTGGTATCATATCAAAATGATTTTTCATGCTCCTTGTGTGTCCTTTTGAAAAAAGTGACATTTTGTTGACTTTGAAAATGACCTGTAATGTCTTGATTCATATTTTTCAAATGGTGAATCTAATGACCATGGGACCAATTGCATTTGAAAGATAATTGAATGTCCTTCAAAATGAGCTTTGGTTTGAATTTTTTGGATGAAGGATGAGAGAGTTATGACCAGTCAAAGTTCAGTTGACTTTTTAGGAGAAAACCCTAATTTTGAAACTTAGGGTTTTGGTTATTTTTGATCTTTCCTTGATGAATTATGATCATCCAATAATCAAATGATGAATCCTTTGACAAAATATGGATGTTGACAAAAAATTTCATTTTTGACTGTCTGTTGACTTTTTTTGGTCAAACGGGTCGTCTGTTGACTGTTTGAGCTACTGACTGTGCGTCTGAGCGAATTGAAGTTTGAAAATTGGTATGGTGGTACTTTGAGATATATGGAGGTCCATGAAATCCATTTGAAGTCTCAAAAACTTGTTCTCCTGGAAAAAAACAAGAAACCCTAGTTAGGGACTGTTTGTGTAGGAGACAGTTAAGCGTACCTGATTTTTGTGCAGTGTTGAGTCTCTGCTAATCATGTGATATTCAGAAGACTTCTAGGACAAAAATCTTGGAATTTTGAAATGCAAAAGTTTGATTTGATTGATGGTACAAAACACGGAGAATTGCACTGTCAGCGGTTTGACTGTCAACTGACTGTTCAGGCATGTAACAGTTAAAGTGAAAATTCAACAGTCAAAGTTAATATTTTTGTTGTTTTTTGTTTTGTTTTTGTTTTTGTTTTGTGTTAATGATGAAAATTTATTTACATGACTTGTTAGAAAAACACAGACGTAATAAATAAATAATATGTACTGTATGCGAGCAAAATTACCAATAATGACCCTGAAAATCATTTAATGCACAGAAAAATAAATATTTAACTGGCAGAAAACACACAAAATATTATCTGGACAATTAAGCAACAATATGACAAATAGTACGACATTTAATACTGACAGTACAAATATTACATACTATAATGAACAGTACGACGAGTAAACGGTACATTAAGAAATAAGAGATACGGCAAACTTTAAGAATGACGATTAATAACCCACGCTACAAACAGTAACATGTAGATGATTGGGAGTGTCAACATCCCAGGTCCACATTTTTCAGGGCTATGCAGACAGAAGAAGGACATGATTACCACCACGACGGTGATGATCATAAGAAAACACGTTTCCATTCGCTTCGCCATTTTTGTCGGGGAAGAAGAGAGAATGAATATGAAGTGGAAAATTGAGAGATGAGTTAGAATTTGATGTGAGATTTTATGGAAAAAATGAGAGGTATTTATAGAATGAAAAGAAGGATAGAGATGTTGGGGAATGAAGTGATTCCGTACAAAAGGTAAATTTGAGTGGAAGTGAGATTTGAAAGAAAGTGTATAGTGTTGGAAAAAAGAGAGATGTATAGAATAAAGTTAGGATTTGATTTTGAAAGAAGAGATTTGAAAAGAGATTTTGAAAATAATGGAATATAGTACAAAAATTAGTGGGAAACAAAAGATAATAATAATTTACTTGTTACCAGTATAGTCTGAATCCCCGAACTATGCGCCTGCAAAAGATTTAACTCTGTACCAATTGCGTCAGTACTATTTATCTGTAAATAAATATCAAATAAATAGCGTATGTGAAGTAATAAACAGTAATTGGCGTTTGCGTAAGAATAAATTCAACAGCGAGCCAAAATACCGCATAAGAAAAATTCTAAAAACCAAGTATTCATAAATCAGGATATAAAAATCCAAGATTATATGAAACTCTTAATTTTTAGATTGAAGTTTTCTTGAAAAAAGATGCGGGCAAATTTTGGGGTATAACAAGTATCAATACAAGGCTGACCTTGCACCAACCCGTACTCAACTACGAGGCATGACCATGGCACCGAAAGAAAGCTTCAAAGAGTATGCACAAAAATGGAGAGATCTAGCTGGAAGGGTTCAACCTCCCTTATCTGATCACGAGTTGGTCGACATGTTCATAGGCACTTTAACTGGCCCTTTTTACAGTCATTTGCTGGGAAGCTCGTCGTCAGGTTTCACTGACCTGATATTAACTGGAGAGCGTGTCAAAAGCGGCATTTAAAGTGGAAAAATTCAAGTAGGCTCCTCCTCTGGTACTACAAAGAGGCCCATCAGCGGGAGAAATGAAGTCAATACAGTGCACAGTCAAAAGGGTCGCAACAAAAGTGAGCATCACCAATCTGTAGGGGTTGTTCTGATCTCTACGTCTGCACCTCAACAAGATCAACCGCTGAAGAATACGCGTCGGCCAGACGCACCAAGAAGGAACTTCACCAAAATCAACATGCCAATTTCTCAAGCATTACAACACTTGATAAAAGCAAATCTGATTACATTGAGGGATCCTCCAAAGAATGTCAACACTTCCTCTCCTAGTTATCGCCCCGACGCAACATGTGCATACCATTCCAATTTTCCTGGACATGATGCAGATCACTGTTGGGCCTTGAAAAATAAGATCCAAGACATGATAGATCTTGGGGAATTTGAATTCGACCCTCCAAAGACTCCAAATGTCATTACTGCTCCTATGCCCAAGCATGACAAGGCCATCAATGTTGTAGATGATGCTTCTCATGTTGCTGATGTGATGAATTTAACTACTTCCCTCTTAGTTATCAAAGCAAAGTTGCTACAATCCGGTTTATTTCCGGGTTGTAATGAGAATTGTTACCATTGTGCTTCTCAGTCCAACGGCTGTGCGAAATTGAAGGAAGGCATTCAGCGCCTGATAAACAATCATGCAATAATGTTTGAAAGAATTCCCCATCTGAAGAACTATTGCCCGGATTTGTCTGTTATTTCCACAACCCCTATGAAAATTCCAACAAATAAACCCGTCAAAATTACTACTGCACCCAGAGTAGCATCTGTAATCATCACCAATCCGGCTCCATTTCCATATTCCTCAGACAAAGCTGTGCCGTGGAGTTATGGCGCGAATGTTTATGTCCATGGAGTTAAACAAGACACCTCGACTGATGAGGCCGCGAATGTTACTAATCCAGTTTTTGATAATATTGTGGGGACTAGTAAGATTACAAGAAGTGGAAGGGTCTTTTCGCCGGAAATTTCTCCAAATGTTACTACTACTCCAGTCCAGGTCCCAGTTCCTAATCAAGCTGTCAATGCTCGAGGCAAAGAGCCATTAGTTGAACCAGTTCAAGTACCTGTTGAAGTCACTGTTGAAGATCCTTCAAAGCAAGAAATGGAGGAGATTTTGAAAATCATCTGCAATAGTGATTACAATATTGTTGAACAACTGGGGCACACTGCTTCAAAGATTTCAATGCTATCTCTGTTGAGGTATTCAGAAGCTCATGCCAAGGCCTTGATGAAATTCTTGAAAGTTGCACATGTACCACAAGAGATCTCAGTCGACCAATTTGAAAATTGTGTTGCCAGTCTAACAGTGGATAATGGTCTCGGTTTCTCTGATGCTGATTTAACCCCTGCCGGGAAAAATCACAATAAAGCCCTGCACATCTCTATTGAATGTAAAGGCACCACTTTGTCTCATGTGCTGGTAGACAATGGTTCCTCGTTAAATGTGTTACCAAAAGTAGTACTGGAGAAACTTGATTTCGAAGGAGTTGTGTTACAACCAAGCGATGTTGTGGTAAGAGCCTTCGACGGGTCAAGAAGAACAGTACACGGAGAACTTAAGCTCCCAATCAGAGTGGGCTCTCAGATCTTTGATTCTACCTTTTACGTGATGGACATTCATCCAGCATACTCCTGTTTACTAGGACGCCCTTGGATACATGGTGCAAGCGCTGTAACTTCTACCCTGCATCAGCAGTTAAAATATCCAATAAAAGGCAAGGTCGTCATGGTTTATGGTGAAGAAGAATATGTGGTTAGCCACCTAAGTAACTCCAAGTATGTTGAGATGGATGGTGAATTCATCGAGACCCCCTGCCAAGCTTTTGAGGCAGTCCCTCCGGCTGTCTCTACTGCCAAACATATTTCTGCTACTCCTTCAACAAGAATAACTCCAACAATGGCTTCTCTCAAAGATGCTAAGGCTGTGATCGAAGAGGGTGGTTGTAGAGTGTGGGGACAACTCCCTGATGTGCCTTACAAGTTCGATAAGCTAGGTCTGGGCTATGCTAATGGAACTCAAAAGAATGATCAATGCCCTCGTTCTGGAGGATTAATGCCACATTTCATCAGCCAAGGAGTAAATGCTATCGAAGACGGAAAAGTGATCTCAAACCTTATTACTAAGCAACATCCAAAAGAAGTTCCACCCGTTCCCAAAGAGGTTTGGGATGCTTTGGGAGAACCAAGCGGCAAGTACGACTTTCTAGTGAAGTACACTGCTCCTCAGAGTTCTCTGATTGTCATTGAAAACATTGTCCCAACTGGACGGGATGATCATTTCGAAGATGACAAAAGTATCACAGGTTCCGTTGCTAAGCAATGCCAAAGTTCACCTAGTCCACCTATTCCAAAAGAAGTCTGGGATACGCTGGGATAGCCAAGTGGCAAGCATGACTTTATGGTGAAGTATTCCGCTCCCTTGAGCTCAAAAATTGCCATTGAAGACATTGTCCCAACTGGATGGGATGAAGACGATAAGATAATCACAAGCCCCGAAGAAATCTGGGATACACTAGGAGACCCAAGTGGCAAGTATGATTTTCTGGTGAAGTACACTGCTCCCCAGAGTGCGCAAATCTCTATCAAAGACATCATCCCAACTGGATGGGACGATCTTATCGAGTATCTCTCTCAGCCAACAGAGATACCTCAGCCTGGGCTCTCATCTCCAACAAAGCATCTTGCTCATCCGGAAGGATCAATAGCCCATCTCGTCACCAAAGAAGTCAATGTTGTGGAAGACGAAGAAGACAAATGCAACTGGGGCAACTGGATATTCCCCACTCACAACAATGGATTGAACAACTGGGAAGCCGAAGATGTTATCTCCTTTGATCAGGAGTAAATGCAATTTCATGTTTTCGTTGTTTATATGTTCAAAAAAATAAAAATGGTTCCTGTACTATCGAACCATGAACTTTAAAGCCAGGTGCCTTGCCCGGGGCACACTGGTCCTTTTGATAAGGGTTTGTCATATCATGATCATATGTTCATGGGACGTTTGCATATTCAAATTTTGTGATCCTTTTTGTTTCTTTTTTTACTTTATTCATTTTCAAATAGCTATGTGTTCTTACACACACCCACATAATAAATGCAGATTCACATTCACTCTGGATCCTGTTGATAACGATTCTGCTATTGCCAGTCATGACTTTGAAAATCCGATCTACCAAACTGAGGACGAAAGTGAGGAAGATTGTGAAGTACCTAGGGAACTTGCAAGGCTGTTAGAACAAGAAGAAAAGACTATACAGCCGCATGAAGAGCCAATTGAGGTTATCAACCTAGGCAGTGACGAAGAAAAGAAAGAAGTCAAGATAGGGGCTGATTTAGAAGACATCGTCAAGCAAAGACTGATTCACATGTTACAAGACTATGTCGAGATATTCGCTTGGTCCTATGAAGATATGCCTGGTCTCGATACCGATGTTGTGGTCCATCGCTTGCCGATCAAAGAAGGTAGCACTCCAGTTAAGCAGAAGCTACGAAGAAGTAGGCCTGACATGTCCAAGAAGATTAAAGACGAGGTTGAGAAGCAATTCAATGCTGGCTTTCTAAAAGTTGTGAGTTATCCTCCATGGATAGCTAACATCGTGCCTGTACCTAAAAAAGACGGGAAAGTCAGAATGTGTGTAGACTACAGAGATCTAAATCGGGCAAGCCCCAAGGATGATTTTCCTTTACCTCACATCGATGTACTGGTTGACAATACTGCATAATGGAAGGTATTTTCCTTTATGGACGGATTCTCCGGTTACAATCAGATCAAGATGACGCCAGAAGACATGGAAAAGACAACCTTCACAACACCCTGGGGAACCTTTTGTTACAAGGTGATGCCCTTTAGTTTAAAGAATGCAGGAGCAACATATCACCGTGCAATGATAGCTCTGTTCCATGATATGATTCATCAGGAAATAGAAGTCTATGTTGATGATATGATTTCAAAGTCCAACACCGAAGAAGAACATCTGGGTCATCTGCACAAGCTGTTTGACAGACTCAAGAAGTACAGGTTGCGACTGAATCCGAACAAGTGTACCTTTGGGGTGAGATCTGGTAAACTGTTAGGTTTCATTGTCAGCAGCAAGGGTATTGAATTTGATCCTGCTAAGGTCAAAGCCATTCAAGAAATTCCCATACCTCGTACCGAGAAACAAGTTAGAGGATTCTTGGGACGTCTGAACTACATCGCCAGATTTATTGCCCATATGACTACTACTTGTGTGCCGATCTTCAAATTGTTGAAGAAAGATCAAGTGCAAGATGGAACGACAAATGCCAATTAGCCTTTGACAAGATCAAAGAATATCTTCAAAAACCACCAATCTTGTTACCACCAGTGGAAGGAAGACCTCGGATAATGTACCTAACAGTGTTAGAAGATTCAATGGGGTGTGTACTGGGGCAACATGACGAGTCTAGCCGAAAAGAGCATGCAATCTACTATCTTAGCAAAAAGTTTACCGATTGTGAAACAAGATACTCACTTCTCGAGAAAACTTGTTGTGCCTATGCATGGGCGGCTCGCCGACTAAGACAGTATATGCTAAACCATACCACTTTGCTGATCTCCAAAATGGATCCTATCAAATATGTGTTCGAAAAACCTGCTCTCTCTGGAAGAATAGCAAGATGGCAAATGATCTTAACAGAGTATGACATCCAGTACACTTCGCAAAAGGCAATCAAAGAAAGTGTGGTAGCTGATCATCTGGCTCATCAAGCAGTGGATGATTATCAAGCGTTGAACTTTGACTTCCCAGATGAAGACATTATGCTAGTTATTGACTACGAACAACCCGGACCGGAGGAAGGACCCGAGCCAGAGTCCCGATGGACTATGATTTTTGATGGAGCCTCTAATGCGCTTGGCAATGGCATCGGAGCTGTGATTATTTCTCCTGCAGGAGGACATACACCATTCGCTTCCAGACTATGTTTCGACTGCACTAACAATATAGCCGAGTACGAAGCATGTATTTTGGGTCTCAAAGCTGCAATCGATCTGAGAATCAAGTTCCTGGAGGTATACGGGGGCTCGGCCCTTGTAATTTATCAAGTTAAAGGAGAATGGGACACAAAGCACCCGAATCTAATTCCTTACAAAGAACATGTGCTGAGTTTGATTCCTTACTTCGAAAAAATCACTTTTGAGCATATCCCGCGCAAAGAAAATCAACTGGCTGATGCTTTAGCTATCATGTCATCTATGTTCAAAGTCAGGTGGGACAATGAGGCGCCTATGATCACCATTTAAAGACAGGATGAACCAGCCTATTGCAACGAGATCAATACCGAAGGAGTGGAAGAAAAACCATGGTTCCATGATGTAAAAAGATATCTCGAAGCTCAGGAGTATCCTGAAGGGGCATCCATTAATGACAGAAAGTTTCTAAGAAGATTTGCTGCCAAATTATTTCTAAGTAATGGAACCCTGTACAAACGCAATCATGACTCGACTCTGCTTCGTTGTGTAAACAAGAAGGAAGCGGAACAGATTATGGAAGATATACACGATGGTACCTTTGGTACTCATTTAAGTGGACATACAATGGCTAAAAAGATTTTGAGAGCAGGTTACTATTGGTCTACCATGGAGACAGACTTCCATCATCACTCCAGAACTTGTCACAAATACTAGATATACACCGACAAAGTACATGTACCTCCAGTCCCATTAAACGTTCTGACGGCTCCTTGGCCTTTTGTAATGTGGGGCATCGATATGATTGGAGAAATCGAGCCTACGGCTTCCAACAAACATCGTTTTATCCTGGTCGCTATTGATTACTTCACCAAATGGGTAGAGGCAGCCTCGTTTGCTTCTGTCACCAAGAATGTTGTGGCCCGATTTATCAAGCACAGTCTCATTTGTCGGTATGGCATCCCTGAAAGGATCATCACAGACAATGGCACAAATTTAAACAACATGATGATTGCTGAAATTTGCACGCAGTTCAAGATTAAACATCATAATTCCTCTCTGTAATACGGTGAACTGACTTTAATTTGAAATGTTGCGGATAGCAAGAGTCGCCACCGACTTTTATTTTATCCAAATTAATCAGAAAGGCTAAAAGAACAGGAAAAAACCTTTTTAAAAGAAAACGGGTTCGGGGGGTAATTATGCAAAGGGAAGGTGTAAGGCACCCTTTGCATCCATGGTTTTCCATGGGCTCTTAATTGCTTTGCTCTTTGATTTCAGAAATGTAGAAGAAGTGAATACGGACTTTAGCTCGTAAATGAGCGTAGCCATTTTGAAGGTTTATGAGAAAGAATATGAAAATGTTTTTAGCCAGAGCAAGGCAATTAGGGGCAATTACCTTAATAATGTAGAAAATCAGTTCTTTTAGCCTTTCAGGGTGAAAGGGTCTATTCATGCCATAAGAGGGCATAAAGCCTTTTAGCATCGTTCGCCATAAGACTGTCCCATGCCATAGAGAGGCAGGTAGTCTAAAGGGAAGGATCAGAATAGCCTTTCGTAGGCAGCCAGAGGATACCTCAGCCTTTCGTAGGCAACTTCCGAGGGTCGAGGTCATATTGGTGTATCGAAGGCAGCATCATTAGGGTCTTATGACCTTTGTATTTATCGAGGCAACATGGCTGAGGTATCCTCGTATTCGAGGGACATGGCTATTCTGCAAAAAATACAAGGCAACAAGGCAACAGGGCAACAGGCAACAGGCAGCAAAGAGGTTACCCAAAAAGTGTGCGTGGGTGCAACAATCACGTGATTAAGTTCGATTATTTATCTTGTAATTAGTTATCCTAATTCAGTTCAAGACTTGCACTCCCTAAGATTACTAACCACAGCAGAAAGTATAAAGCAATTTAAGTGCCTTCAAGGCCAATCAATACAGACTAGAAGCAGATACATAAGAATATGGGGAAGGGAATAAGAATCCAGCGGGTTTGACATAAGCAATAATTAGGCAAAAAAATAGAAGAGGTAAGAGTTTTTAGGGTTACCGACTATTTGAGCTTTAATGGTTGGTTAACCCTGAAAATTGGCAAAGGAAGAATAAACAAAAGGGTGAGTGCATTACCAATTCATTAGCGATTGAAGCTAACCCTATTTTAATCAAAAAAGGCAAAATAAAATGATATTAAATAAATAATAAAATCAGAAACTTAGCTTTTAGATCTGATATGGCGCGCGGTCGGAAGAGCTTGAGGTAACCTCTGATTAGGTGTGGTCGAGGTCTATGATGGAGCAACACGTTCTGGTGAGGATGAATTTGCGAATATCCACGAGAATAGATGAACAGCTCGAATGTACCTCGCAATAAACAAGAAAGTGGGGCAGTGACAATATAGAGGAAGAATTGGACGCGAAAATAAAAGCAGGATAAAATTGAAGGGAGAGCGAAAAGGTAACGAAGGTTTTTTGAAAACAAGGCTAACAAACCTAAAATTAAATTAATTAGCCTAAAAATAAATTATTGGCCTAAAAATAATTATTAGCCTAAAAATAAATTAATTAGCCTAAAAATAAATTAATTAGCCTAAAAATAATTATTAGCCTAAAAATAAATTAATTAGCCTAAAAATAAATAAATTAGCCTAAAAATAATTATTAGCCTAAAAATAAAGAATGTGATAAAATCCTAACCCTAATTCATGAAAATGGACAACATCTACCTATTATATATATTTTAGGGTTAATGGTTAAAAGGGAGATTTTACCAAGGTTTTCAAGGGCAATGAAGCAATGTAAGGAAGAATTGACACCTGATTTTACCAAGGTTTTCAAGGGCAATGAAGCAATGTAAGGAAGAATTGACACCTGATTTCCTTAAAGCAATTGGGTACCATCCACTTGGTCAATCCATAAAAAACCTGTTCATAAACCAACGTAATGTTACGGTTAAGAAAACAAATGGAAAAATAGAAAAGTGATTAAAATAAAATCAAAAAAATATAAAAACCTGATTATAAATCAAATAAAATAAGAACACGAAACTACAAATTTTTTTAGATTTTTTTGAAAATATGAAAATAGAAATTAAATCAAATAAAATAGAAAAAAGAGGAAATCAGAGCAAATCGAAACAGTAGTTTCAGAATTCGGCTGATAGGCTGGAAAATTTATCACTCTGCTGCAACCGGAATTGAAACCCTGAAGAAGGAGAAATAGGAGAAAATATTTTTTGTATTTGTGAGAAGAGAGAGAGAGTGAGAATAAGGGTTAGAATTGTTAGTCCCTAAAGTACAAAAAAAATTAGTATTTATAAGAAAAATATTAGGTTAAAAAACAATGGGCTTGGACTCTAAAAAGGATTTAATTAGTAATAAAAATAAAATTCTAATAACTATTAATTATAATACTAAATAATAATAATAGCTAACTAACTATAATATAATTAGAAATAAAAATATAAAACTAATAATAACTGAATTAAAATTATAATAATAATAATAATAACATCTATCTGATATAATATTTCTAAATCTTTAATATAATACTAATAACAAAACTAATGCTTAAAATAAAAAAATAACTTCTCAAAACTATATATATTTTTTGTAATTTTTGAATATATTTTACTGAAAGGACTATAAAAATTAAGATTTAAAGAAGAAAGATGTTTTAAACTTCCTGATAAAAAAGAAGAAAATTATAACTAATGAAGTTAAAAAAAATGGAAAAAAAAGTTAGAAAATAAAATAAAGGTTAGATGTGAGATTCAAACCCGGGACCTTTCGGTCGTACATCTTTTGCCCTCAAATTCTTACCGATTGCGCTACGTCAATTATTTGAAATAACATGACATAGACAATTATAAGAGGGCAAATTTTGGGGTATGACACTCTCCATATCGACCAAAGATGAATGGTGTCGTGGAAGCTGCCAACAAGAACATCAAGAAGATCATACAGAAGATGACAGTAACCTACAAACACTGGCATGAGATGTTACCTTTTGCTCTTCATGATTATCGCACTTCAACACGTACCTCAACAGGGGCAACTCCATTCTCCTTAGTCTATGGTATGGAGGCAGTTCTTCCAATTGAAATTCAGATTCCTTCCCTAAGGATTATGAAAGAATCCAATCTAGACGAAGACGATTGGATCCAGACTCTGTTGGACCAGATAAACTTGATTGATGAGAAGAGGCTTACGGCTATTTGTCATGGTCAGTTGTACCAGAAACGTATGATCAAAGCTTTCAACAGAAAAGTCAAAAGTCAGGCATATCAAATCGGTGATTTGGTTGTCAAACGTATCATCTTACCACAGGGTGATCCCAGGGGCAAGTGGACTCCCACTTATGAGGGACCATTTGTAATCAAGAAAGTATTCTCCAGCGGAGCCATGTTGCTTACCACTATGGATGGCGAGGATTTCCCACACCCTGTGAATGCGGACATAGTCAAAAGGTACTTCGCTTAAAGAAATAAAAGCTCGCTAAGTTGAAAACCCGAAAGGGCGACTTAGGCAAAAAATGGGCGTCTCGGTGGATTGAAAACCTGAAAGGGCGATCCAGGCAAAAATTAGAGACTAAAAAATATATAAAAATCATCCCGGTAGGCTGAAAACCTGAAAAGGCGGCCTAGGCAAAATTTAGGGAATAAAGCGTACGACTATGTCCCATTTAACTACTAATTCACATTCAAGGTTCAACACATCAAAGTCCGAAAGGCATCAATCAATCCAATCATTTTCTTCCAACAAGTGAGGGATGAGATACTCGAAGACAGATTGGCAATAGCAAAGTTGAAACTCGACGGGATTGTTTTCACATAGATATCTTCCTTTATAAATACTTTTCAAAAAGTTTTATGACAAATTCCTACTACTAGGATTTTTGTCTCCTTGTACTAATCAGCCTATTACGGCTCTCTTTCAAATCAATACAGTTCATGCTCAAAATCAATGTTTTTACTTTCTTTGTTTTGAATGCGTAAACGTCCCAATGATAATTTTGAATGAACATATGCATTTAAATATAATTGGTGTTTATCAAAAACATGAAAACACGAATAGCATTCAGGTAATGTCCCAATCATCCGGACGTTATCCCGAAACCGGCAACATGGGAATCTCCCCCACAAAGCAATCTTCAAGAGGTCAGCTCCGGATAAGAAGGGCCTAATTAATTCCCCAACGGAGTGTTTCATCTCCGACACTGAGTACGAGCATCAGAAGATTATAAGCGAGCTTTCAACGCTTGTAGTGCACATTCACGATGATCACACTGTCAAAATAAATCCTCTAATATGTTTCATCTGTCAACGGAAATACTTCTCCAACAGAGATACATTCCTCAGCAAGAACCTCGACAGGATTCTTTTCTCCAACAACATTATTCAAGGGACCCAATCCCCAAGCTCGGACAAGATGTTACATCGAAGGATTGTTCATCTCCTTCACCCCCCCAGCAGGGTTGTTCAAGATCACTATCCCTAGAAGGTTGGATCCTCCACAAAAACCTGATCAAATAGTGCATTGGAGGATTATCCATCTCTCTTATCCTCAGTCAGGGTGCATCAAGATTAGATCCTTCAAGTTAATCTCATCCCCAAGTGGTAATCAATAATCCTCAACGGAACATCCTGGTTCGTAAGGAAGATTCCCCAGCTGGGTACGCTCCAACAAGATAGCAAAGATCATCAACGGTCATAATGCCATCATCTCCAAGCCGCATACAGAGATTTACTTTCTCAAAATTGATAGACAAAATCATTGACACGCTTCCATCACATAGTCGTATCCATACATCATACAATTACATATTGTTCATACATAATACATAATGCATCGCGATTAACGCGTACATAACATGCACGGTTCTCATTTATTTTGAGAATCCCGTCACATAAACGCATCACATGCATCATGACATGGCATAAAAAACTAACTTTGCCTTTTTTTCAGGTTACTGCTGCTGTCAAATAAACAACTTCAAACCTTTCAGATCTAAGTCGATACCTTGGACGGTTCATTAATGATCTACCTTCAGATCTAAGTCGATACCTCAGACGGTTCCTTAATGATCTACTTTCTGATCTAAGTCGATACCTTGGACGGTTCCTTAATGATCTACCTTCAGATCTAAGTTGATACCTCAAACGGTTCCTTAATGATCTACCCTCAAATCTAAGTCGATACCTCAGACGGTTCCTTAATGATCTACCCTCAGATCTAAGTCGATACCTCAGACGGTTCCTTAATGATCTACCTTCAGATCTAAGTCGATACCTTGAACGGTTCCTTAAATTATCTACCCTCAGATTTAAGTCGATACCTCGGACAGTTCCTTAAACAATCTACCTTCAGATTTAAGTCGATACCTCAGACGGTTCCTTAAACAATCAACATTTCAAAATCTAAAGCGGAAACCTCGGACGGTTCCGTAACGATTAACATTTAAAATATAAAGTGGACACCTCGGACGGTTCCGTAATGATCAACATTCAAAATCTAAAAGTGGTAACCTCGGACGGTTCCGTAACGGTCAACACAGAGGTTTAAATCCTTCATCAAGATATAATCAATGGATTCATTCTGGTAAACAAACCATCAACAAATCCACTAGATGGCATCTGAAAGCCCATCTCAAGTAATGTTTTGATCCGCCAAACGGAATTTCTCAAGCCGCGTTCAATGCAATTTCCAACATCACTTCTGGTGGAGGTAAGCGCAAATTTCAGGGCATCTAAATATTCAATCATCTTCTACCTTCAGATTCCAATCGGCCTCTTCAAGTTTAAGAAGATTGAATAGGGGCAACTGTTATACCCCAAAATTTGCCCGCGTCTTTTTTCTAAAGAGAAGCCAACAAACTTCTGTCTAAAAATTTGGAGTTTTATACAATCTTGGATTTTTATTTCATAAATATCCTGATTTTATGAATACTCAATTTTTAGAATTTTTTATACAGTATTTTGGTTCGCTGTTGAATTTATTCTTACATAAACGCCAAATACTGTTTATCACTTCATTCACTTTTTATTTGAGATTTATTTTCAGATAAATAATGCTGACACAGTTGGTACAGAATTAAAATTTGCAGGCGCAGAGTCCGGGGTTTCAAATTATACTGGTAACAATTAAATTATTATTGGTTTTATTTCCCACTAATTTTTATTTTTATACTATATTATTTTTTCAAAATCTCTTTTTTTTTTTCAAATATCTTCCTTTCTTTTCAAATCTCTTTCTTTCAAATCAAATCCTAACTTTATTCTATACCCCTTTCTTTTCAAAACCTACCATATTTTTTCAAATCCTACTACTATTCAAATTTTCCCTTTTTACGGTACCACTCCATTCCCCAACGTCTCTATCTCTCTCTTTTCACTCTATAGATACTCCTCATTTTTTCCGTAATTGCTCACATCAAATTTCACTCATCTCCCAAATTTCTATCATGCTATCTCCTAATCATTTTCTCTTCTTCCCCGGCAAAAAAAATGGCAAAGTGGGTGGATATGTTTCTTCTTGTGGTCATCACTGTTTTTGTGGTGATCATGTCCTTTTTTTGTTTGCATAGTCCTGAAAAATGCGAACCTGGGATGTTTACACTCCCATCATCTATATACTGTTGTTTATAGCATGGATCTTTAATCGTCATACTTAAAGTTTGTCGTATCTGTCGCTTTCAAATAATGTACCGTTCATTATATTTGTCGTACTGTTCGTTATATTTTTTGTTATGTAATATTTGTACTGTCAGTATTAAATATTGTATTATCTGTTGTACCGTCATTTAATTATTGAGATGATATTATGCGTGTTTATTGCTAGTTTAATTTTTATTTCTATGCATTAAATCCTTTTCAATGTTATTATCGATAATTTCATTCGCGTACAGTATATGTTTTTATGTTTTTGTTTTTCTAACAAACCATGTAAATAATTTTTCACCATTAACACAACAAAAACAAAAAGAAAAATTAACTTTAACTGTTAAGTTTTCACTTTAACTGTTACATTAATACCCGGACAGCCAGTTACCAGTCAAACCCGCTATCAGCGCAATTCTCCGTGTTTGTACCATCAGTCAAATCAATCTTTCGCACTTCAAATTTCAAAGATTTTTGTTCTAGAAGTCTTCTGATAATCATGTGATCAACAGAGACTCAACACTGCACAAAAATCAGGTACGCCTAATTGTCTCCTACACAAACAGTCCCTAACTAGGGTTTTTGTTTTTTTTCAGGAGAACAAGTTTTTGAGACCTCAAATGGATTTCATGGATATCCATATGTCTCAAAGTACCACCAGCCAAATTTTCAAACTTCGATTCGCTTGGACGCACAGTCAACAGCTCAAACAGTCAACAGACGACCAGTTTGACCAAAAAGTCAACAGACAGTCAAAAATGCAACTTTTTGTCAACATCCATATTTTGTCAAAAGATTCATCATTTGATCAATCGTTGATCATAATTCATCAAGAAAAGTTCAGAAATCGACAAAATTCCAAGTTTCAAAATTAGGGTTCTCTCCTAAAAAGTCAACTCAACTTTGACCGGCCATAACTCTCTCCTCGTTCATCCGAAAAATTTAAACCAAAGCTCATCTTGAAGGAAATTCAATTATCTTTCAAATGAAATTGAGGGAGTTATGCCTTGTTGAAGTTGGCCATTTTTTGGGAAAAAACATGAAACCAACATTGACCAAACTTGTTTTTTTCAAAAGGGCCTAATCTTTTGTGATCTAAACATGTTTCTAAGATTGCTTAAGGCCATCCACGACCAATCTTAGACCCATGACCTTTTTATTTCATTTTTGATTTAATTTTATTTAATTTAAAATTAAATTAAAAAAGAAATAATCAAAGATATTATCCAAGGCTCTTGTTTCTATGTGAGTTGCCAAGATTGATTCAAAGATGGTGCAGAGAGTACAGAGTGACTTATTGGCAAGAGTGGTTGAAGAAATTTGGAGCCATGGCCATTTTTTTCAAAGTTCCATCCATGAAAGTCAAAGTACTCAAGTATGCAAGACTAGACTTGTTTGCTTGAGTTTATCTGCTTCAAATCATTGCTTATATATACATAAGCTTATCAGCATCAAAGAAGGACGAATTCAGAGCCAAAGGGATACCATTTTCACACTTGAAATTTTCAAAGAAACTCAAAATTCGAATTCTGAGTTTAAGCTCAATTCAAGTCCAAATAAATATCCAAACACGATCCTTAAACATCACTGAACCTATCCCGACCATAATCAAGCATTGAAACACCCTAAACTAAGCTATATAGCTCACGGTTTGTTCAAACAAAAACTGACACAAATCCAATTGTACATGCAAATTTAACACGATGTAATTGTATATTTAAGTTTGGTTTGATGTTCTGATCATTTCTGGAAGTTTAATTGATGTTTGGACTCTTGTACGAGCACTTACCATTTTAGGGTTCTTGAGCTCAAAAATAGGGCTTCATGATTTAGGCAAAATTGCAGGGTTTAATTGGTACCATCGCACTCGTATGAACGAGACGAATCGATTCGTGGCCTTGCGCCAAATTTATGTTGCGTTTTACCCTTATTCGTGAAGCACAGGTGTAATAGAGTGGAAGTTTTTACAGCTCTCTGTAAAAGAGCGTTGTAAAAAGCTTCTTGATGAAGAAGATGAAGAAGTGGCTCCCTCCCATTGGCCGTAGGGACGCGCGCGTTTTGGTTTCAAATCCTTGGATCCTGTGCTTTGCAGTCCACGCTCTTGCCATGTGCCACTCTCCATTCACCATCAGATGCATCTGATCCTCCATCCAACACACGTGAGCAAGCAGTCCACCATGCTCCCTCAGAGGAGCACCACACAAGATCCTTTTATTTAATTTTTCTATATTTCTTTTAATTAATTTTATTTCTCTTTTAAATTGATTAAAAATAGTTTTAAAAATCAGAAAATTATTTTAATTTCAATTTTAGGTTGATAAAATGTTTAATTAATTTTTTTACATGAAAATATTTTATTTTTCTTCACAATTAATTTATTTTGATTAATTAATTAGTAATTATGTAAATATTTGCTATTAATTAATTTTCAGCCAATCAAAAACTCAAAAAAATAATTTTCTTTTTTATATTTAGGTTTAGATCTTTATAATCTAATTTTTAGACATAATAAAGCATATTTTTCTTATTAGGTTAATTATTTGTATAATTATTTGTTTAATTAACTTAAAAACAATTTCAAAAATCACAAAAAAATTAATTTTATTTTAAAATTAATTGACAAACAATTTGGACATATTTTAGACTTAATTTTTTAGGTTTAAATTTTATTTCAAATTGTTGACCTTTTAATTAGATTAATTATGCCTTTAATTTTAATTAAAACACCATCCAAAAAATCCAAAAAAAAAAAAAACATTTTCCCTTTATCTTATTGCAATTTAAATTCTTAGATAAGTGTATTAGGTTGCAAATTTCATGTAAATAGCATAGTTTACATTTCTCGCACAATCGATGTAATAGCGTAGATTTACTTTCCGCACTTTACATTCCGCATTTTAATTCTTGTACATATAAAACTGCGTGTATAACAAGAATAAAACTGAAGCGCTAGATCACTAATCTCAAAGATAATATATCTGAAAACTAAACACAATTACACTTGCACCTCTTAGGGTAATCCCTCTAATACTCTTTTCAAATTACCTGATTACAAATTCAAATTCCTGTTTGTATCCATTTAGGGAAAATTTTATAAAAGAAATGGGAAAGGACCTTACAAATTTAGGGTAGATCTCTTAATTGCTTGCTCAAACAAAAATCAAACAAAAAAATGTTTCACACATCACTGTTTTTTTTCCAAAACAAACTTTCAAAAGACTATACTTTGTATATATCCAAACAAGGATCATTACGAAGTTAAAAATCTTTTTTCAAACCATCAAAACATCTTTCGAAAGATAAACACTTTGTATACATCCGCACAAGGATCATTACAAAGTTAATTCTTTACAAAATATTTAAAACCACATACAAGCATTTCAAGCAAATCAAATGATTCAAACAAGTGAGCTAAGCAATTAAGAGCCCATGGATAACCATGGATACAAAGGGTGCTAACACCTTCCCTTTGTATAACCTACCCCCCGAACCCAAAATCTCTTTAAGGTCTTTTTTTGTTTCTTTTATAAACCTTTCCTTAATTGGATAAAATAAAAGTCGGTGGCGACTCTCTGCTTTTCGCAATTCAAAAATAAAAAGAAGAGTCAGTTCACGTCCAAAAACCGAGGTGACACAATGCAATGCAGACGTGCGACTGATATAACCTTAAGGATAGCCTACGCGGATTTAGGGATGACATTAGACCCTAGCGAAATACGTGCGAGCTTGATGTTATGATACGCCAATGGGAATCCCTTAGATTAGGGAGTACACGGAAAGTAGCAGCAGATGACTGTTCAAGACAGTCACCAAATCTCATGGCCGTCGAGAGGCCGTTCGACGTGTACTTACGAAGTTGCCCCTCGTGGAAAGGTTCTCTATGCGAAACACAGCCTATCTAAGGACGATATCAGACGAAGTAAAATCCCTACAGGCTAGGGATGAAAGATGCACAAATGGAGATTCGAACCCTACAAGTTAGGGGGTTGCGCGTGAGAAAGCATTGGGTGACCGTTCAAGACAGTCACTAGGTCTCATGGCCATCGAGAGGCCGTTCGACGTATGCTAATGAAGTTGTCCCTCGTGGGAAGGTTCTCTATGCGGAACACAACCTATCTAAGGACGATACTGGAAGAAGTGAAATCCCTGCAGGCTAGGGATGAAAGATGGAAATCCAAAACCCTACGAGTTAGGGGGTACACAGGAGCAGGCACGTAGTGACCGTTCAAGACCGTCACTAGATCTCATGGCCATCGTGAAGCCAATCGACGTGCGTTAACGAGGACGTCCTTTAGGGGAAGGACGAAGTCATTGCAAAAAACATATGGTCATAAAAGAAAATCCCTACGGGCTAGGGAGTGCGTAGGAGCAAGCACGAGGTGACCGTTCAAGACAGTCACTGGATCTCATGGCCTTCGAGAGGCCAATTGACGTATGCTAACGAAGATGTCCTTCGTATGAAGGATGCGATTTTTAGAAATAGAATCCATACACGCTAGGGAATGCGTAGATGTAAGCACGGGGTGACTGTTTAAGACAGTCACTAGGTCTCATGGACATCGGGAAGCCAATTGACGTACATGAATGGAAGTGTCCTTCGTGGGAAGGACGTCACCTTGTAAATAGAATCCCTACAAGCTAGGGAACGCGTAGAAAAACCTGCAGAATTGAAACGCATATATTCGTAGCATATAAATCGCAAACATATAACAAGCACAAAAGCACAAAAGTCCTAAGTTCATAGGTTCGGCATGACGGCTTAGGGAGGCTACCCTTCCCATTAGTATGTTCTAACACGGGTCTCATGGGGTCGTTCGTAGCCTCCGAGACTTTTTGTCTCTTTGGATTTTAGAACAACTCATTTGTCCATGAGGTTCGAGTTTTAGGGGTAGGTTCTCAGAGAGATCAGCCGAATACCAAGTCCTGCCCTCAACAAAGTCAAACCTCGTTTTGGACATTTCCGGATATTCAACCCACACTGAGTGGAATTATCAATAAGACTCGTAGGCGATTCAAGTCCCCCTGGTCTTAAGGATAATTCCCACACTTAAGGTTTACAATATATATTATCCCACCAACAAGTATGAAAAAATGATAATTATACGAACAAAAAAGAGATAATGAAACAAATATATAATTATCAGCAGAAAAATGAAACAATATAAACACCAAACAAAATTAAAAAAACCCTAAGACTAAAGGGGAGGTGAGTAAATTGTTTGATTGAGTCTTGATAAAGAATCGTGATCTTTATCAGAATTAATTCGCTCGAGGCGAAGAAATTTGACTTAATTCAATTACCGCATTTTTAGCGATAGCACTCGATTATCGCTCTAGGCCTAAACCACATGAATTTTAATCGTGTTTTGAATAATTGATTGGTGCGACATCGGGAGTCGACCAATTCGAAGATGCGGTAAATGTGAAATCCAAACATCGTATTTATTTGTGTAAGAAATATTTTTTTTATTGTGAGAATTGATTTTTTATTTTGTATTTTTGTATTTTTTTTAATGATAAAGCCCAACTAAATAATTGAATCAACTTAAATAAAGGGCTAATTTAAATAAGTTAACCAAGCTAGATACAAACATCTAAGCACATGAAAGTAAAAATTAGAAGGAGTTCAATTAGAAGAAAATTAAAGCGGAAACCTATTTCCTACTAGAAATTGTAATCCTAATTTTTAACCATCATTATAAAAATAATAGAAATTTTAATTATGATTTCTAAACATCTAGTTATGATTTCTAACCATCAACTTTTAAAAAAAATAAATAAATAAATTTAAAGAAAATAAATTAAATTTGAAGAGGTAAATGAAACCTGATAGAAACGTGGTGGGCACCTTGTTTACGCTTCGTGATTCTTTTGAGCATCAACCAACCAATAATTGACACATGGTACTCTTATTGAAAAAATAATAATTAAAATAAACCTTATTAAAAGATTATGCAGCAACAAAGGGAGTAACCTTCTTTGTCTCTCTCACTCCAATATCTCTTCTCCAAAACAAAACATGCTTCTCCTTTAGATTTCCAAAGAAAATAAATCACACTATATCATATCTCTTGCCATCAAATCATAATCTCCTCAAAGAAGCCGAACAAGAATCAGTTGTAAAATTCAAAACATAGACAATAAACAAAACCTAAGAAAAGAGAAGGGTCTACCGATGGTCGAAACAGCCGGCGATGGCGGCGAAGGATTTTCGGTGACATGGGGCCTCGTGGTGTTGTTGCTGGGTTGAGTGGATCTCCAATCGATTCGGAAAAGTGGTGATGGAGGTGGTGGTGTCATCGCCGGCAGAATTGGAGCTAGGGTGCCGCATTTGCGTGGCTTCCCGGTGTAAGCGATCTCGCAGAGTTGTTTCGGCAAGCTGGACGATCGGAGGAGATTGAAGCGCGGCGATCGGATTGGGAACGGTTGGCCGGGGAGGACGGGTGTCAGTTTCCGATTCCGTTCCTCTTCCTTTCATCTGCAAAACAAACTCAAACTATGGATGTTGTTAGTATTGTATCTGTGAGCTTTCAATAGATTTTGAAGGTTTCGTTTTGTGTATGGTTAAGATGGTTTTTGTGATTATAGTAAATGGTGGAAATTGATTATGACTCCTAATGGAACAGTCTTGTATTGATTTTTTTTTAATAAAATAAATTAATAAGAACTGAATTCTGTTCTGTATGCGTAACAAAAAGTGGGGAGCATGAGTTCTTGTGCATAAAATTACACAGGGGTTAGTATTGATAAATTTATTAATTAAAAGATAATAATATAATAATTGCTATAAAGAAAATAAATAAATGATACAGCAATCGGATAAATAAATTAATTATCTCAAATTAAGTTTAATTAGTATCAGTTTATTGAAAATGAGCAACTTAATAATAGTGATGATAATATATTGAGTTAATGATTAAAAAAAATCTGAATTATAATTAATACCCAAAAACAATAATAAAAACCAAATGGAAAAAAACCAAAGTCAAAACCTAAAGACTAAATTAGGGCAAACCTAAATATTTTAAAAAAAAAAAAAACACGTTCTCCAACAGAGTCGCCAGCTGTAGCAACCTGCTTAAAAATTAGAGCCGCCACCCACTTTATTTGGGCAAGTGAGAAACCCTTAAAAATTATAAGAGATTTGGGTAAGTAGGTTAATTAGGCAAAGGGAAGGTGTTAGGCACCCTTTGCCACCCTTGTACTCAAGAGGACCCATTTAATGTTTAGGTTTTATTAAAAAAAAGTTTTTCAGCCTTTGGACAAAAGGGTAAATCTCAGTTTTGATAAAGCCATTGTCAGATCGAGACAACAATGACCACAAGCCAAAACCCAAGATATGGCCATTGTTAGATCGAGACAACAATGACCAAGCATATCATAAATACGGCCTCAATGCATCATCATTGGCCAAAACAAAGTTTTTTTAATAAAAAAGCCTCATAAAAATCATTGGCCAAAATAAACATTTTAAAAAAGAGCAGGCCTCATAGAAATCATTGGCCAAAATGAACATTTTTTAGAGCATACAAAATCATTAGCTAAAACATGTATTAAATGAATAACAAAACATTTTTTAAAAGAGGGGAGGCCTCAGTTATAATCATTGGCCAAAAACCTTTAAAAGGTAAAAAAAACATTGTAAAGAATTAGGCCATTGTCAGATCGAGACAACAATGGCCAGAAACCCCTTTTTTATGGGAGGCCGGCCATTGTCAGATCGAGACAACAATGGCCAGAGCCAAAAATGTTTGAGTTTGTGATTAAGTTTGAATGATTTGAAATTGCATTTGAGTGGTTTGAAAATTGCGTTTGAAGGGGGAAAGGGTTTGTCGGCTGTTGTCAGTTGATCGACAATGGCAGATTAGGGATGTTCAAGACAAACCCTAAGACAAACCCTCAAAGGGAGGAGAGAAAAAAAGCGTAGAAAACGTAGTTGTGTGAAAAACGTAGTTTTTGAGTGTGTGTGAATTTTGTGAAAAAAATACGTGAAAGTGAAAGAAGCTCTTGATAGGATTGTCAAAGGTCCTATTTATAGTGTTAGAAAATTAGGTTAAAACCCACAAAAGAAAAAAACTTAAATTTTGTCATTTTTAGAAATTAATAATAATAAAATAATAATAATTAGTTAAATAATAATAATCCTAATACTAATAATATTAAAATTAATAATACTAAAATTCTAATAAGAGTCCCTAATAATATTTAATAATATTTAATAATATTTAATAAAAACCCTTATGATAAGATAAATGGACTGACTGGTTTTGCGCCCAAAATACCTGCTAATTACACCCCAATAAAACTAGTTTTATAAGAGCGTGGGTTTAACAATAGATATGTTAAACCCCATAACTCTTAATTTTAATACCCTTGATAAATTATTAGACGAGAATTGATCGGGCAAATTTTGGGGTATGACGGTGAGAAATGTGAAAAAGCTTGCAGGTGAAGGAGTACTTTGACGTGGAAGTGAAGCGGGAAACCCGGTTCTTGAAACTGGAAAAATTGATCGGAAAGGTATAAGTTGAGTTGCGAAAAGCATTTGTTGTATTGTGGTAAGCGTGAATTCAGGGGTTACATTTGTTTTGTTCTCTCATGCATCACTTAAGGACAAGCAATGAGATAAGTTAGGGGTTGTGATCGGTCACCATTTCTACTTAGTTTCGTCATAAATTCTGCATAAGATCGTCATACTTGGTAACACTTTGTGGTTGTTTTCAAGAGTTTTTCATTGATTCCTTTAATATTAGCTAATTGCTTGCATTATGTTTTTGTGCCCTTTATCATGTCTTTTTAGATGCTTTTGATCTCTCTACTTGGTGGTTATAGGTTAATTCTGGATCAGATGGAAATTTCACAAGTGTTGATGTAAAAGAAGTTGAAAATCGTGACAAGCATGTAGTATTTTGATCAAAACTAGAGCTCCGTAACTCGGAATGACACGGTTCCGGTGGCAAAATTTCTCTAACGAAAAGGGCTACAACTTTGATGTTGAAGTCAAAGCCAAATTCTAAAGGCTGAGGCTGACACGGGCTGCCCGTGTCAAGTGACACGGCCGTGTCCAACCTGCTGAAGGATTCTCCCCAAAAGTGGCAGAAGCTGACACTGTCAGCCCGTGTCAAGTGACACGGCCGTGTCAGCTGGTGCGGACAGAAATTCTGATTTTTTTTCTATTTTGTTATTTTTAAAGCACCAGGGGCATTTTGGGTGTTCTGTCTTGGACCTGAAAACTTAGAACAGATTAAAAGTGATTTTGAGACAAGAGGTGAGGCACTTTTTGCATCATACGATAGAATTCCAGAAACAGGAGAAGATAGCTTCATCAAGGGTTTCAGAGACGGAGAGATTCAACAGTGGACACCATTGAAGATCAAAGTTCCCAATTATCTTTGTAATGTCTAAATTCTTTGCTTTGTGTTCCTTGAATATTATGAGAGGTTAAACCCCCCAATGCTAGGGGGTGTCCCTGATTTGATCTGTGATAACTCTGGATTTAGTATTTCGTTAATCAAATGTTCTTATTATTCAATTCGATTGTATAATGTTTTTAATGCTTTCTTTATCGGATCAATAAGGAATGTTTTGTGGTTAACAATTTGTAGGACTACGATTGTTATGGTCTGTATACAATTGAACCTTGTAGTTATCACCTAGGACTAGGGATACCGTAAGGTTATTTGGAAATTCTTGATTAATCACATATTTGGTTTTCTCCTATTTCTCTAAGGACTTAGATAATAGGATTATAAACCAAAAGGTTTTCACTAAGGACTTAGGAAAACATCCTTAAGAATAAATAATTGAATTCCATGAACTTGTTAAAGAGATCTTAATCCAGAGGAGTTATAGATAAATCACACACCTTACCTTTGCATTATTCTCATATTATAAAAAGCTCAACTTTAATTTCAGCTTATTTATATTATTTCAACTTATTTCATTGATAAGCAAAAGCACCCCTATGCTCTTTTGTTTAATTGACTCATTATAATAACTTATATTTCCTACGCAATCCTCGAGATCGATACTTGGGGTAAAACCCATTATAACTACATCGGTAAAAATAGTACACTTGCTATTTTTCCGATCAATATGTCATGTTATCATCACCAACAATGCGTTCACATAACATTAACCATCTCAACATATCACAAATACACATAACAACAACGCCAAACATTGTTATTCCCATTAATCATTAATTCTCAACATATATATGTCATACCCCAAAATTTATCCGATATGATTCACGTCTATTAATTTATTAAAGGTATTAAAATTAAGAGTTATAGGGTTTAACATATTTATTGTTAAACACACCCTCTTATAAAACTTTTTTAATTAAATCTAGATGTATAAATTTTGGGACAAATCATTTGGCCCAATCTATCCCACTATAAGGTTTGGATCTTTCTTTTGCTACAATAATCTACTAACCATTATTAGGATATAATAATTATTATTATAATTTTATTAACTAATATTTTATTAATTAATATTATTGTTTAATTATTATTAATGTTAATTATGGTTTTATTAGGATATTATTATTATTTTCGATTATTGTTATTAGTAATATAATTAGTTTAATTAATTAATTAGGCAATAGGCCAACTGGCTGTAGAAAACCCTAATTTGAGCACTATAAAAAGAAGATGTTGTCACCGAATAAGGGGAGGCCACTAACCCTTATGCTACACAAACCTTTTGATCCCTAATCCTACTGGTTCTTCATGTACAAAAAACACCAGTCCTACATACAATCTTTCCTCCTTAACCTTTGTATCATGTTTTTATCAATCTAACATCAACATATAAACTACCATAGTAATACCATCAACAAATTTCAATTTTCTTGACTCAGCAAAACGCAAACTCACGATTCGATTCACCACAACCTCATCATCAACCAAATTCGAATTCGTTCAATAGCCCTGTAACAAGAATCATAAATATAATATGTACAATTGTCTTTATTTCTTTTTGCAGGTAAGGGAAGAAGAATTAGAGGTCGAGATTGCGACGTCTGCGATTTGCAATCGACTGTGACCTTTACGACGTATACTTCTATTTTGCCACTTCACACGCTCAGCTTCACATAGCACGGCAACCTCATATCACAATAAGAACATGATGCAGCCGCGATTCACACAACAACAAACCCAGCATCACGATTCTGCGGCTTCAACAACGTCACGGCATCAACACGAGTTCAACTCATTAGTAGACATACCCAGTCCCCGCCAAGCATCGCACACCGAACGATTTCTCAAAACCGACGCCACAAGCTTCACGCGGACCTTCCATAGATTCAACATCTGAGCTTCACGGTTTGGTTGGAAATACACCAAGGCGGAAGCGTTGTAGCTACGGGGACCAAAGAATCAACCGGTAATAGTTTCCTCTCCCAACTTGTTTGCTCTATTACTTGTATGAATCATTTTCAATTAAGTGTTAGAATTCGTCTTCCGAGCGTAGATTTAGAAGTGTTGATGTGAAATTCACTGTTGGTTAAGGTTCATTTAAGAGAGATAGGAACATGAGATTTGAATCACAGAATTTGACAAAGAGGAAATAGAAGAGTTGAGTGTGAGAGAATAAAGGAAGAGCAAAGAAAGAGACAGGGATGTTGTTTGAGTAGCTTCCAGTTTAGGGATTTGTTGTTTTTTTTCTTTTCTTTTTTCGCAGTTTTCGTTTTGGGCTTCATGCCCAGCCCACCCGATTTTACCAACACCAGTGCCTCTTTTATTTCCACCACCCCCAGTTGTTGGTAATTTCCTTCTAATGATCTTGGGCCTGTCATTTTTCTTGAAGCCCATCAGATAACAAAAAATATATAATATAAAATAATACAAAATATAATAGGATTAAACAATATTAAAACCTCTAATTAGTTTCCTTAATTGTTTTAATCGAATCAATCAATTACGATAATTAGCGAAAAAAATCATTTTTTGTCAAGCTAACTAAGGATTTTCTATATACAGGTTAAGTTTCAATTTAGTAATTGTTTTGATCGATTTAATCGATTGCGATGATTAGTAACAAAATTAATGCTTTTCATTATTAATTACGTAGGATAAGTTAAGCACATATTTGTTAATTATGATGATCAAATCGATTGATCAACGCAATTGACTAAATTAAGGTTTTCAAATTCAATTTAAAATTACCCTTAAATAATTCAAATAATCTAATCCAAAAAACAAATTAATTTGCTAACGGTTGTAGTCGAATCAATCGATTATGATAATTAGTAATAAAATCGATACCCGTTATTTTGTTAGTTATGCTGATCAAAGCTACTGATCAACGCGATTAACAATAATAAGGTTTAAAATACTAAACAGGGTTGTATGCCATGTAATAATTCACTAACATTTCACAAACTACGAACTACGAAACTGCGATAATTGCATAACTGCGAACTGCAATTTAAAACATACTTCAATATACAAATTACAAAGGCGTACAACCTCTAAAAAACACAAACATACTACGAACTACGTAGACTCTAATCCTCCATAAGGAGGTACGTAGGAACTTGGTAACAAGGCGAGTCCCCTTCCCAAAAACTTCAATAGGTTTAAGGTTTGCCCTATTTAACTTTCGGTCACCTTTCTTTATTAGCCATAATCCTTTACCTTAGAAAAACCTTAGGAAAGGGGTAAGGGTGCCTAACACCTTCCCTTGACCTGATTATAATAACTTATCCAGATCTCTGAACTTCGTAGGGTTTCCTATTCGCTATGGCAGAATAGGTGGCGACTCTAAATCTAAATTTTTAGGGCAGATTGCTACATCTGGCGACATGCTAGGGACATGGTAAATTATTATGCTCCTAAGTTTGGCTTAAGGTTAGGGTATTGGCTAATTATTAAGGGTTTGGCTAACTTTTAGGGTTATGGATTAGGGTTTAAGATTAAAGGTTTTAGGATTTTGGGGTTTAGGTTTAGGGTTTTTTTTACATTATTTTTATATTATTTTTTTATTTACAATAATTTGAATAAATTTTGTTTAATTGTGATTATGTGAAATATTTGTTATTTTATTGTATTTTTGGGAAATTAAACTATGGTCAAAACATAAGCGTGGGAATTATCTTTAAGACTAGAGGAGACTTGCATCGCCTACGAGTCTCATTGATAATTCCACTCAGAGTGTGTTAGATATCCGGAAATGTCCAATACGAGGCTTGACTTTGTTGAGGGCAAGACTTGGTATTTATCTAATCTCTCTGGGAACCTACCCCTAAAACTCGAACCTCAAGGGTAAACGATCCTTCTAAAATCCAAAGAGACAAAAAGTCTCGGAGGCTACGAGGGACCCCATGAGACCTTTTTAGAACCACCTATGGGAAGGGTAGACTACCTTATGCCGTCATACCAAACTTATGAACTTAGGGTTAGGTGCTTATTATATGTTTGTGGTTTATATACTACGAATATCTGCGTTTTAATTCTGCAGGTCTTTCTACGCGTTCCCTATCCTGAAGGGATTCTATTTCCAAGATCATGTCCTTATCACGAAGGACAATTCCATTTATGCACGTCAATTGGCCTCTCGATGGCCATGAGACCTAGTGGCTATCTTGAACAGTCACCCTGCGCCTACATCTACGCACTCCCTAGGCGGCAGGGATTCTACTTCTAAGATCGAATTCTTCGCATGAAGGACATCTTTGTTAGCATACATTAACTGGCCTCTCGATGGCCATGAGATTTGGTGACTGTCTTGAACGGTCACCAGCTGCTACCTTCGTATTACAACATCAATACTCTTTCTCTACTATTAAGATAGCAAGACAGATCTATAACATTCAGTACGATTATCATCTACCATTAACAATGGATTGAGGGTGATCAGTTCCCCAATTTGTCAATTAGTATTCGACAACCATAGTGGAGTATAAACCGTCGTTACTTCGTAATAGCGTCATCTCCAATTTTCACTCAAATCCATTAACACCTCATAATCCAATGATTCACCTTGGATTTTTACAATACCCACAACTTCCTACTCGTTATATCTTGTCGATGAAACACCAACGTCCAAGCATATTACAAAATCTGCTTCGTAGTCACTTAGCATCACACAATCTTCAAACGTGTTTTCATCTCCAAAATTACTTCTATACTCGTACTTCACAATTCATCTCATTATCTTTCCGACGCTTCAAAAGGAGCTCAAATCGGATATCCGGAATTCAAGTTATGAATTTTTAAAGTTTCACAATGATTCTGAATTTTCTGCGACTTGCTTACGGAGATCCTACTCCGAAAATCACTTTTCTTCGACTCAAACACATCCCAAACAACCTCTAGCATAACTCCTTATAACTCGAGAGATGCATTCTTTCATCGAAATTCCGTCTTGATATCACGGAGACAACAATTCTTTTTACAAGCTACGCGCGTCCTCGAGTTCCAACTCGGGTTTGCGATTCACAACACTTCACACATCGACTACGTCCTATAATCACTTATGCGAGTCCAACATAAAGTCTACCGCAACTTTATCACCTTAACACTTGTCAAACACCGGCATCAGACGCAAAGGCTAAACACACCGACAAGCTCTCAGTCCTCAACCGTGCTGAACATCTCACTCTCTAACTTCTGTCTCCCAAAATTATCCTTAACTTCACATTGTCTTCGACTCTGGTTAACATCCAAAACTCTTAACAACACTTGCATTGTCGCTTGTCGATAACATACCTGACCATCCCTTACAACAGAAACATCTTCGAGAAGCAAAACTTCTCCCCCACTTGGAATCAAACCAATCCCTACAACAAAACAAACAAGTACGGACAGTGTTTCACACACGTGTCGTGTACTAAAGACTAAAACACTGACAGCATTCAACTGTCGCACAACTCAACAGACTCGACAACTTGGCCGGACGGACCGACCTGCTCTGATACCACTATTGTAACACCCCATTTCTACCCGGAAATTATATATAAAAAAAATCAGAGTTTTCAAAATTTCTCAATAAACAAATGAGGCGTCACATAATTAAAACAAAACAAATCACCTCGTCGCATAAAGCGGATACATAGCACCTTTGAAATAGAATAACTTATTTTATTAAAACATAGCGGAATCACTTAAGAATGTATTCAATAAAATATCTTCAGTTAACTTATCATTTTGTCCAACCAAAATGAAACAATTAAATAGCAACATCATAAATAATATAAATCGTTCCCCCCAGAGTGCTACGTATCAGAGCAACAACCGAATCGAGTAACGGCAACTAAATCTTCATACTTGAATACCTGTACGTTGCCAATATAAAGGCAACGGCGAAACAAGAGAAAAGGGTGAGATATCAAATCATATAAGTGGGCGTATGATAAATTGCATGCTAGGATTCAGACATATAAAATCATCACATCGCAAGTATCAATAACTACTATACACATCATACTTCTACAGTTCATTAGTCTCACATACTTTTCATCACACAACAAGTCATAATCATGTAAATAGTATCATCCAATAAATTTCACATAATCAAGTATGCACAAAATTTAATAGTATAATACTCAAAAGATTCAATACTATTATTCCAAATATATACACAATCCATCATTATCACATATTCACACATTTAGCCAATTATGTATCAAAACATCACCAATTTCAATTATCACATCTCATGTACACATAACAATCACATAAATGCATATATTCAAACATCACTTAACCTCAATGTGACTCAGTGTAAGACATGTGACTCTATGCATGTGGTACCCAATATGGATCCAGAGTTCCACCGCTTCCGATTCATATAGAATCTAGCCACGCTTCAGATCCGGACAAGATCAAAACCACCAAATGTAAACATATAGTTTACCGCTTTCCGAATTCACTCTAGAATCCAAGCCTCGCTTTTGTTTCAAAGCAAACCACCTTTGTTTCAAGGCACACCATGACATGAATGCATGTACAATGTTGACAAACATATGCAATTAAGATCATCTCTACCATCTTAATATTTAGCATATCACAATAATTCAACTCGATGAATTATCCACCAATTGTACACAACATTCACAACACATACATATCATTCACATATAAAAGGCCAATTAATCAATTACGATTCACAAAATCCAATTAACACTAGTAATCATACTATCTCATGTTAATTCTCATTTTGCCAATTTTATATGAACATACACATTTAAAATCAAGCAATTAATCATTAAAATTAATGATATCCAACTACCCACAGAGAATCAATATCAAAACAACATCATTGACATAATAATATATATTTCTCAACATACATATTCAAGTCAAAACACAATTACGGATAAATTCTCAAAATATCGTAATTTAGCGACAAACCAAATAATTGATCCAACTTCAAGTATATTCCAATCAATTAAACTCATTGCAATTAATTTAACTATTAATTTAACCAATTAATATCAAACTATATTAATTTAATTCACTTCAATTTCTACTCCATTTCCAATTTCTAGCATTCTATTGTTCAAAACCATTTTTATTGAAAAGAATATCACGCTAGCTTTCTAACGCCTCGAACGGAGACTCAAACGGAGTTACGATTCAAAAGATATGAATTGTTAAAGTTCCAATAAAAAAACAAACACCGACGTTATACACTGACAACTCTAAACATGTCAGAATTACTCAAAACAAATAAAAATATGACTCTTAATAATTCAAAACAACTCTGACAACTTATTGTCGACTCTAACAACTCTATTGACAACTCTAACAACTCTATTGACAATTCTATTAAATTATTATAATTTATTTATAAAGAATATTTAAACCAGACACAATTTCAGTCGATTCGTAAAATATCACAATTTCAACAAAATAACACCATCATGTTAATCTACTAATTAAACTTAGCTACCACGTAAATTTTTATCAAATTCCGGGCAACTAATTATACCGCTTAATTAAGCTATTTCGATCGAACGGGACTATTTATTAGTTCAATAATTAGAACTGTTTCTAATCATGTGATCCATCTAAGTTACACCACTACATTTCCTACTGTTTCTGTATTTTTCTTTCAATTATTACTAAGTCATATAGTTTCATCACTAGAATCACTTTTATTCTAATTTTGCACTATACATGTAGCAACAAAGATAACAAAATGGATGGAACAGGTGATAGATGATTACAGAGTGGGGCGGCCATCTCCACATGGTGGTCTGTGTCCCCAATCAAGATAAACACATTACCAATTATTATATTAAATGAAGAAAATAATGGAACAGCAAGAAAGAAATAACGCACACATCTTACATTGTTACCGTCACTTATTTTAGCCATTTGTGCATTTCATTTTGCTTTATATATTTTCAACACTCATGGTTTATAATACGAACAGCAACAGCCAAAAATGTCTAAATATCAACACAAACAGTGATGGCAAATTTCAATTTCCGGAACAAGTTAACATGGCAATTTCAAACAACAACCACAAAGAGAAAACAATATCTTATAGATCTCTAATTTTCCAGCAACAATTAACACAAGCAAAAGTAATAAATCTACACATCCAATCCCCACATACAATTGTTCATGAGCCCCATTATAGGAAGAGAACCCCACCCTTACCTTATCAATTGAAGCAACTCAATGGGTCTCCGATTCACACTTCCGATTGGGCACCATAGATGGAAATCTTCAAGCTTTGTTCATCTTCTCCAAAACTTGCCTCTTTCTCTTCTATTCTTGTTTTCTCCAAAAATGACAACTACTCTTTCTCATCTCTAAAACCCTAATTTAAAATCCAATTTGGGCTTAGAGGTTAACAACTCTTATTTATTTAATATCCTCCAAAATCAATTTAGGCCCAATAAGAGATATAACTCAATAACCAAAATATCACTTATAATAATAATTCCTTCAATATAATAATTCCGACTTATAAATGATATTATTCTTAATATTATTTTCTGACTTCAATTTAATAATTCCAAATTTGCCCTTAAATAACACCGACAATCCAAATTCGACTAAATCGAATATTTTCGGTCTAATCTTAATTACTCAGAAGATTCCCAAAACTTCAAATATTCTTCCAATAATATTTCTAATACTGAAAATATCAGAACTCTTGATTAAATATCAATCCGCTATCCCAAACTAATACCGACTAAATCGTCTTAAAATACGAAAACTTCACTAAACACTCTAAACGTCTAGATCAAACGAATAATCGAATTTCCGGGCGTTACAACTTTCCCCCACTTAGAATATTTTCGTCCTCGAAAATCTACTTGACAACACCATCGCAACCAAATCTCGTATCCAATTCTCAAATATCCAAATCGCGTTTGGTAACACTCCAATCACTACTTCTTCGGCACAGCAACGATTCCACAAGAACACAAACACATTACTATTCTTACCAGATTCACAATAATCTACGACCCAATGTAGCATCCTAGCTCATCACACTTATTCCAACAATCTATCAATCCAAACATCAAGATAACTCCACTTCACAGTCTTCTGACATATCTTCCTTCACTTCTTACAAGTCGAATAACAACAGTGCAACGCAATGCTTCCGCTGCGCAGCTCTGATAATTCTTCTTTAAGTCACTGGCTTGTTAAAACCCTGTCAACTGTATGGTTCACAAATTTTCAATCCAACACAGACTTCCTTAATACTCATTTTCACATTGTTGTTTCACTCTTACTTCCAAATCTTTCCCTTGCGACATTCGCTTGTACAATACTCACTACTCCAAATTGTTCATTTTGTCCGTCTCTTACTCAACCACTCCTCTCATCAAGTTACACAAACTGGTGAGCGACTACCTTCTTGATACAACATCAATACTCTTTCTATACTATTAAGATAGCAAGACAGATCTATAACATTCAGTACGATTATCATCTACCATTAACAATGGATTGAGGGTGATTAGTTCCCCAATTTGTCAATTAGTATTCGACAACCATAGTGGAGTATAAACCGTCGTTACTTCGTAATAGCGTCATCTCCAATTTTCACTCAAATCCATTAACACCTCATAATCCAATGATTCACCTTGGATTTTTACAATACCCACAACTTCCTACTCGTTATATCTTGTCGATGAAACACCAATGTCCAAGCATATTACAAAATCTGCTTCGTAGTCACTTAGCATCACACAATCTTCAAACGTGTTTTCATCTCCAAAATTACTTCTATACTCGTACTTCACAATTCATCTCATTATCTTTCCGACGCTTCAAAAGGAGCTCAAATCGGATATCTGGAATTCAAGTTATGAATTTTTAAAGTTTCACAATGATTCTGAATTTTCTGCGACTTGCTTACGGAGATCCTACTCCGAAAATCACTTTTCTTCGACTCAAACACATCCCAAACAACCTCTAGCATAACTCCTTATAACTCGAGAGATGCATTCTTTCATCGAAATTCCGTCTTGATATCACGGAGACAACAATTCTTTTTACAAGCTACGCGCGTCCTCGAGTTCCAACTCGGGTTTGCGATTCACAACACTTCACACATCGACTACGTCCTATAATCACTTATGCGAGTCCAACATAAAGTCTACCGCAACTTTATCACCTTAACACTTGTCAAACACCGGCATCAGACGCAAAGGCTAAACACACCGACAAGCTCTCAGTCCTCAACCGTGCTGAACATCTCACTCTCTAACTTCTGTCTCCCAAAATTATCCTTAACTTCACATTGTCTTCGACTCTGGTTAACATCCAAAACTCTTAACAACACTTGCATTGTCGCTTGTCGATAACATACCTGACCATCCCTTACAACAGAAACATCTTCGAGAAGCAAAACTTCTCCCCCACTTGGAATCAAACCAATCCCTACAACAAAACAAACAAGTACGGACAGTGTTTCACACACGTGTCGTGTACTAAAGACTAAAACACTGACAGCATTCAACTGTCGCACAACTCAACAGACTCGACAACTTGGCCGGACGGACCGACCTGCTCTGATACCACTATTGTAACACCCCATTTCTACCCGGAAATTATATATAAAAAAAATCAGAGTTTTCAAAATTTCTCAATAAACAAATGAGGCGTCACATAATTAAAACAAAACAAATCACCTCGTCGCATAAAGCGGATACATAGCACCTTTGAAATAGAATAACTTATTTTATTAAAACACAGCGGAATCACTTAAGAATGTATTCAACAAAATATCTTCAGTTAACTTATCACTTTGTCCAACCAAAATGAAACAATTAAATAGCAACATCATAAATAATATAAATCTTTCCCCCCAGAGTGCTACGTATCAGAGCAACAACCGAATCGAGTAACGGCAACTAAATCTTCATACTTGAATACCTGCACGTTGCCAATATAAAGGCAACGGCGAAACAAGAGAAAAGGGTGAGATATCAAATCATATAAGTGGGCGTATGATAAATTGCATGCTAGGATTCAGACATATAAAATCATCACATCGCAAGTATCAATAACTACTATACACATCATACTTCTACAGTTCATTAGTCTCACATACTTTTCATCACACAACAAGTCATAATCATGTAAATAGTATCATCCAATAAATTTCACATAATCAAGTATGCACAAAATTTAATAGTATAATACTCAAAAGATTCAATACTATTATTCCAAATATATACACAATCCATCATTATCACATATTCACACATTTAGCCAATTATGTATCAAAACATCACCAATTTCAATTATCACATCTCATGTACACATAACAATCACATAAATGCATATATTCAAACATCACTTAACCTCAATGTGACTCAATGCAAGACATGTGACTATATGCATGTGGTACCCAATATGGACCCAGAGTTCCACCGCTTCCGATTCATATAGAATCTAGCCACGCTTCAGATCCGGACAAGATCAAAACCACCAAATGTAAACATATAGTTTACCGCTTTCCGAATTCACTCTAGAATCCAAGCCTCGCTTTTGTTTCAAAGCAAACCACCTTTGTTTCAAGGCACACCATGACATGAATGCATGTACAATGTTGACAAACATATGCAATTAAGATCATCTCTACCATCTTAATATTTAGCATATCACAATAATTCAACTCGATGAATTATCCACCAATTGTACACAACATTCACAACACATACATATCATTCACATATAAAAGGCCAATTAATCAATTACGATTCACAAAATCCAATTAACACTAGTAATCATACTATCTCATGTTAATTCTCATTTTGCCAATTTTATATGAACATACACATTTAAAATCAAGCAATTAATCATTAAAATTAATGCTATCCAACTACCCACAGAGAATCAATATCAAAACAACATCATTGACATAATAATATATATTTCTCAACATACATATTCAAGTCAAAACACAATTACGGATAAATTCTCAAAATATCGTAATTTACCGACAAACCAAATAATTGATCCAACTTCAAATATATTCCAATCAATTAAACTCATTGCAATTAATTTAACTATTAATTTAACCAATTAATATCAAACTATATTAATTTAATTCACTTCAATTTCTACTCCATTTCCAATTTCTAGCATTCTATTGTTCAAAACCATTTTTATTGAAAAGAATATCACGCTAGCTTTCTAACGCCTCGAACGGAGACTCAAACGGAGTTACGGTTCAAAAGATATGAATTGTTAAAGTTCCAATAAAAAAACAAACACCGACGTTATACACTGACAACTCTAAACATGTCAGAATTACTCAAAACAAATAAAAATATGACTCTTAATAATTCAAAACAACTCTGACAACTTATTGTCGACTCTAACAACTCTATTGACAACTCTAACAACTCTATTGACAATTCTATTAAATTATTATAATTTATTTATAAAGAATATTTAAACCAGACACAATTTCAGTCGATTCGTAAAATATCACAATTTCAACAAAATAACACCATCATGTTAATCTACTAATTAAACTTAGCTACCACGTAAATTTTTATCAAATTCCGGGCAACTAATTATACCGCTTAATTAAACTATTTCGATCGAACGGGACTATTTATTAGTTCAATAATTAGAACTGTTTCTAATCATGTGATCCATCTAAGTTACACCACTACATTTCCTACTGTTTCTGTATTTTTCTTTTAATTATTACTAAGTCATATAGTTTCATCACTAGAATCACTTTTATTCTAATTTTGCACTATACATGTAGCAACAAAGATAACAAAATGGATGGAACAGGTGATAGATGATTACAGAGTGGGGCGGCCATCTCCACATGGTGGTCTGTGTCCCCAATCAAGATAAACACATTACCAATTATTATATTAAATGAAGAAAATAATGGAACAGCAAGAAAGAAATAACGCACACATCTTACATTGTTACCGTCACTTATTTTAGCCATTTGTGCATTTCATTTTGCTTTATATATTTTCAACACTCATGGTTTATAATACGAACAGCAACAGCCAAAAATGTCTAAATATCAACACAAACAGTGATGGCAAATTTCAATTTCCGGAACAAGTTAACATGGCAATTTCAAACAACAACCACAAAGAGAAAACAATATCTTATAGATCTCTAATTTTCCAGCAACAATTAACACAAGCAAAAGTAATAAATCTACACATCCAATCCCCACATACAATTGTTCATGAGCCCCATTATAGGAAGAGAACCCCACCCTTACCTTATCAATTGAAGCAACTCAATGGGTCTCCGATTCACACTTCCGATTGGGCACCATAGATGGAAATCTTCAAGCTTTGTTCATCTTCTCCAAAACTTGCCTCTTTCTCTTCTATTCTTGTTTTCTCCAAAAATGACAACTACTCTTTCTCATCTCTAAAACCCTAATTTAAAATCCAATTTGGGCTTAGAGGTTAACAACTCTTATTTATTTAATATCCTCCAAAATCAATTTAGGCCCAATAAGAGATATAACTCAATAACCAAAATATCACTTATAATAATAATTCCTTCAATATAATAATTCCGACTTATAAATGATATTATTCTTAATATTATTTTCTGACTTCAATTTAATAATTCCAAATTTGCCCTTAAATAACACCGACAATCCAAATTCGACTAAATCGAATATTTTCGGTCTAATCTTAATTACTCAGAAGATTCCCAAAACTTCAAATATTCTTCCAATAATATTTCTAATACTGAAAATATCAGAACTCTTGATTAAATATCAATCCGCTATCTCAAACTAATACCGACTAAATCGTCTTAAAATACGAAAACTTCACTAAACACTCTAAACGTCTAGATCAAACGAATAATCGAATTTCCGGGCGTTACAACTCTCCCCCACTTAGAATATTTTCGTCCTCGAAAATCTACTTGACAACACCATCGCAACCAAATCTCGTATCCAATTCTCAAATATCCAAATCGCGTTTGGTAACACTCCAATCACTACTTCTTCGGCACAGCAACGATTCCACAAGAACACAAACACATTACTATTCTTACCAGATTCACAATAATCTACGACCCAATGTAGCATCCTAGCTCATCACACTTATTCCAACAATCTATCAATCCAAACATCAAGATAACTCCACTTCACAGTCTTCTGACATATCTTCCTTCACTTCTTACAAGTCGAATAACAACAGTGCAACGCAATGCTTCCGCTGCGCAGCTCTGATAATTCTTCTTTAAGTCACTGGCTTGTTAAAACCCTGTCAACTGTATGGTTCACAAATTTTCAATCCAACACAGACTTCCTTAATACTCATTTTCACATTGTTGTTTCACTCTTACTTCCAAATCTTTCCCTTGCGACATTCGCTTGTACAATACTCACTACTCCAAATTGTTCATTTTGTCCGTCTCTTACTCAACCACTCCTCTCATCAAGTTACACAAACTGGTGAGCGACTACCTTCTTGATACAACATCAATACTCTTTCTATACTATTAAGATAGCAAGACAGATCTATAACATTCAGTACGATTATCATCTACCATTAACAATGGATTGAGGGTGATCAGTTCCCCAATTTGTCAATTAGTATTCGACAACCATAGTGGAGTATAAACCGTCGTTACTTCGTAATAGCGTCATCTCCAATTTTCACTCAAATCCATTAACACCTCATAATCCAATGATTCACCTTGGATTTTTACAATACCCACAACTTCCTACTCGTTATATCTTGTCGATGAAACACCAACGTCCAAGCATATTACAAAATCTGCTTCGTAGTCACTTAGCATCACACAATCTTCAAACGTGTTTTCATCTCCAAAATTACTTCTATACTCGTACTTCACAATTCATCTCATTATCTTTCCGACGCTTCAAAAGGAGCTCAAATCGGATATCTGGAATTCAAGTTATGAATTTTTAAAGTTTCACAATGATTCTGAATTTTCTGCGACTTGCTTACGGAGATCCTACTCCGAAAATCACTTTTCTTCGACTCAAACACATCCCAAACAACCTCTAGCATAACTCCTTATAACTCGAGAGATGCATTCTTTCATCGAAATTCCGTCTTGATATCACGGAGACAACAATTCTTTTTACAAGCTACGCGCGTCCTCGAGTTCCAACTCGGGTTTGCGATTCACAACACTTCACACATCGACTACGTCCTATAATCACTTATGCGAGTCCAACATAAAGTCTACCGCAACTTTATCACCTTAACACTTGTCAAACACCGGCATCAGACGCAAAGGCTAAACACACCGACAAGCTCTCAGTCCTCAACCGTGCTGAACATCTCACTCTCTAACTTCTGTCTCCCAAAATTATCCTTAACTTCACATTGTCTTCGACTCTGGTTAACATCCAAAACTCTTAACAACACTTGCATTGTCGCTTGTCGATAACATACCTGACCATCCCTTACAACAGAAACATCTTCGAGAAGCAAAACTTCTCCCCCACTTGGAATCAAACCAATCCCTACAACAAAACAAACAAGTACGGACAGTGTTTCACACACGTGTCGTGTACTAAAGACTAAAACACTGACAGCATTCAACTGTCGCACAACTCAACAGACTCGACAACTTGGCCGGACGGACCGACCTGCTCTGATACCACTATTGTAACACCCCATTTCTACCCGGAAATTATATATAAAAAAAATCAGAGTTTTCAAAATTTCTCAATAAACAAATGAGGCGTCACATAATTAAAACAAAACAAATCACCTCGTCGCATAAAGCGGATACATAGCACCTTTGAAATAGAATAACTTATTTTATTAAAACACAGCGGAATCACTTAAGAATGTATTCAACAAAATATCTTCAGTTAACTTATCACTTTGTCCAACCAAAATGAAACAATTAAATAGCAACATCATAAATAATATAAATCTTTCCCCCCAGAGTGCTACGTATCAGAGCAACAACCGAATCGAGTAACGGCAACTAAATCTTCATACTTGAATACCTGCACGTTGCCAATATAAAGGCAACGGCGAAACAAGAGAAAAGGGTGAGATATCAAATCATATAAGTGGGCGTATGATAAATTGCATGCTAGGATTCAGACATATAAAATCATCACATCGCAAGTATCAATAACTACTATACACATCATACTTCTACAGTTCATTAGTCTCACATACTTTTCATCACACAACAAGTCATAATCATGTAAATAGTATCATCCAATAAATTTCACATAATCAAGTATGCACAAAATTTAATAGTATAATACTCAAAAGATTCAATACTATTATTCCAAATATATATACAATCCATCATTATCACATATTCACACATTTAGCCAATTATGTATCAAAACATCACCAATTTCAATTATCACATCTCATGTACACATAACAATCACATAAATGCATATATTCAAACATCACTTAACCTCAATGTGACTCAATGCAAGACATGTGACTATATGCATGTGGTACCCAATATGGACCCAGAGTTCCACCGCTTCCGATTCATATAGAATCTAGCCACGCTTCAGATCCGGACAAGATCAAAACCACCAAATGTAAACATATAGTTTACCGCTTTCCGAATTCACTCTAGAATCCAAGCCTCGCTTTTGTTTCAAAGCAAACCACCTTTGTTTCAAGGCACACCATGACATGAATGCATGTACAATGTTGACAAACATATGCAATTAAGATCATCTCTACCATCTTAATATTTAGCATATCACAATAATTCAACTCGATGAATTATCCACCAATTGTACACAACATTCACAACACATACATATCATTCACATATAAAAGGCCAATTAATCAATTACGATTCACAAAATCCAATTAACACTAGTAATCATACTATCTCATGTTAATTCTCATTTTGCCAATTTTATATGAACATACACATTTAAAATCAAGCAATTAATCATTAAAATTAATGCTATCCAACTACCCACAGAGAATCAATATCAAAACAACATCATTGACATAATAATATATATTTCTCAACATACATATTCAAGTCAAAACACAATTACGGATAAATTCTCAAAATATCGTAATTTACCGACAAACCAAATAATTGATCCAACTTCAAATATATTCCAATCAATTAAACTCATTGCAATTAATTTAACTATTAATTTAACCAATTAATATCAAACTATATTAATTTAATTCACTTCAATTTCTACTCCATTTCCAATTTCTAGCATTCTATTGTTCAAAACCATTTTTATTGAAAAGAATATCACGCTAGCTTTCTAACGCCTCGAACGGAGACTCAAACGGAGTTACGGTTCAAAAGATATGAATTGTTAAAGTTCCAATAAAAAAACAAACACCGACGTTATACACTGACAACTCTAAACATGTCAGAATTACTCAAAACAAATAAAAATATGACTCTTAATAATTCAAAACAACTCTGACAACTTATTGTCGACTCTAACAACTCTATTGACAACTCTAACAACTCTATTGACAATTCTATTAAATTATTATAATTTATTTATAAAGAATATTTAAACCAGACACAATTTCAGTCGATTCGTAAAATATCACAATTTCAACAAAATAACACCATCATGTTAATCTACTAATTAAACTTAGCTACCACGTAAATTTTTATCAAATTCCGGGAACCTAATTATACCGCTTAATTAAACTATTTCGATCGAACGGGACTATTTATTAGTTCAATAATTAGAACTGTTTCTAATCATGTGATCCATCTAAGTTACACCACTACATTTCCTACTGTTTCTGTATTTTTCTTTTAATTATTACTAAGTCATATAGTTTCATCACTAGAATCACTTTTATTCTAATTTTGCACTATACATGTAGCAACAAAGATAACAAAATGGATGGAACAGGTGATAGATGATTACAGAGTGGGGCGGCCATCTCCACATGGTGGTCTGTGTCCCCAATCAAGATAAACACATTACCAATTATTATATTAAATGAAGAAAATAATGGAACAGCAAGAAAGAAATAACGCACACATCTTACATTGTTACCGTCACTTATTTTAGCCATTTGTGCATTTCATTTTGCTTTATATATTTTCAACACTCATGGTTTATAATACGAACAGCAACAGCCAAAAATGTCTAAATATCAACACAAACAGTGATGGCAAATTTCAATTTCCGGAACAAGTTAACATGGCAATTTCAAACAACAACCACAAAGAGAAAACAATATCTTATAGATCTCTAATTTTCCAGCAACAATTAACACAAGCAAAAGTAATAAATCTACACATCCAATCCCCACATACAATTGTTCATGAGCCCCATTATAGGAAGAGAACCCCACCTTTACCTTATCAATTGAAGCAACTCAATGGGTCTCCGATTCACACTTCCGATTGGGCACCATAGATGGAAATCTTCAAGCTTTGTTCATCTTCTCCAAAACTTGCCTCTTTCTCTTCTATTCTTGTTTTCTCCAAAAATGACAACTACTCTTTCTCATCTCTAAAACCCTAATTTAAAATCCAATTTGGGCTTAGAGGTTAACAACTCTTATTTATTTAATATCCTCCAAAATCAATTTAGGCCCAATAAGAGATATAACTCAATAACCAAAATATCACTTATAATAATAATTCCTTCAATATAATAATTCCGACTTATAAGTGATATTATTCTTAATATTATTTTCTGACTTCAATTTAATAATTCCAAATTTGCCCTTAAATAACACCGACAATCCAAATTCGACTAAATCGAATATTTTCGGTCTAATCTTAATTACTCAGAAAATTCCCAAAACTTCAAATATTCTTCCAATAATATTTCTAATACTGAAAAATATCAGAACTCTTGATTAAATATCAATCCGCTATCCCGAACTAATACCGACTAAATCGTCTTAAAATACGAAAACTTCACTAAACACTCTAAACGTCTAGATCAAACGAATAATCGAATTTCCGGGCGTTACAGAATCGTCCTTAGATAGGTTGTGTTCTGCATAGAGAACCTTCCCACGAGGGACAACTTCGTTAGTACACGTCGAACGGCCCCCGATGGCCATGAGATTTGGTGACTGTCTTGAACGGTCACCAGCTGCTACCTTCTGCGTACTCCCTAATATAAGGAATTTCCATTGGCGCGTCATAACATCTAGCTTGAAAGGATTTCACTATGGTCTAATGTCACCTCGAAATCCACATAGGCTATCCTTAGGGTTATATCTGTCGCACGTCTACATTGCATTACATATAAGGAGTCATAATATACACAAAAAGAAGAGTCTTTTGCATACGCATGCATTTGCATTTTCATACATTCATACATTTACATTTGTGTTTCTACCTTCGCCCGTATCTATACTTACCGTGCTAGTAGATTTCCTGAGACTCACGAAGAAAATCAAGAGGATCACAAACTATGGAGAGATAAGGATAAATTATTGAGAGATAAAAATGAACTTGGTCTTAAAAAGAGAAAAAGGATGCCTTTCACCATGCCAGCCACATGTCCAGGCCTTTTCGTAACAGAATTGTAAATACAATAAAGGTTATCATCGAGTAAAGATTAGTTCAACAAAGAAGTTCCCCCATAGATACACTCAAGAGGTATCTAGTCATAAAGGGGTTCATCTTAGAACATAGCAAAGCTTACAAGGACGCTCTACGATAACTTGGGGGGCAAGGGTCAGTCCTACTGTGGCAATATCCTGAATAAAGATGCATAATTCAATGGAGGGAAGGCGACATATGTTAACTCCCCGCCAAGGGGGAAAAGGGTCATAGGTTTTCTATATAAATTTACAAACACTAAAGGTTGCAAACGGTGTGATACTACCCTTAGAAAAAGTAAAAGAGGTCCAGTCAAAGGAGACTCATGAAGTTCCGGACGGCGAAAACCCACCGCTAACAATTTATTCTTGACAGGTTTGACATGCCCAAGGAGAGTTCGAGGTTACCCTTTACTCCTACAAGTCTAGGGACTAAGGAGTAAAACAAGGTCAGTGGATTTACAAAGGATATTGCCCCTGGGATCAATAGGTTTTATCAGCTCAGAATTTCAATCTCTACGATCGCTTAGTGTGTTACCTAGGATAAAAGTTACACCTTCTGATTAGCAATTCTAATGGGATAACCATGCAGGTTTTGGAGTCAATTTATTGCTTCATTTTATCAATACTACGACTTTCCACTCGCACCCTTCTGTTCTATCTCAATTTCAATTCCCAATTGCTAACAAACTTAAGGGATAATGACGAATACAAATAACTAAATCTTGCTAAACATATGCTTTAAAGGTAAGACTGAGTCGACGATGTAAGGCATTGTTTCAAATCCTTAATAGTGGAGAAATAAGGAGATAATCTATAGTCAACCCCCTCGAGCCAGGAGTAGGAGTTTGTTTTTATTAAACCTTAATTTTAACCAGGGGCAGGGTAAATTTCGGTTAATTCAATGGTGTATTTGATTGTCAAGAGAATCAGCCAATCCAAGCAAAGGGTTCAAGCAAGGGATCAAAATGGAAAATTCCATAAAAGAAAACAAAAAAATGACTTAGCCAAAAATTAGGGCATCCCGATGGATCAAATTCAAAGGAATTGGCTCATGCAAAAATAAGGGATAGAAAAACAAAAGCAAAATACAAAGGATAATCTGGTGACTACTAAAATCATCGATGCTTCAATCTTAACAACATTTCTCATCGGGGCTTGGATCTCTACTAAGGCTTCTGCTCAACATCAGAACTGAAATGATTCTCTTACAATCAAAGCACATTCATTGGATTAGGTGAATTTTTAGGATTTGGAGAAAATCAAGGAGAACGGGGTCGGGTTAAACAAATTTCTGAGCCTTATATCCGTTGTTTCGTAAACCATGAACCAGGCCAAGTTACAACATTCAAAAGTCCTAATTGAGGTAAGGTTAACTACGAAGGCATATTAAGCAGGATTTTGTTATACTGACTCCTAGGGTTGTTAAAACTGTTCCTAACCACTACGCTTCTTCAAACATTCATCTCCAATCATCCATTTCTAATTCATAACGGACTTCGATTTCAAAACTTGCATGCGCATCGCATTGGAGTTACTTCGCAAAGGGCATGGCGTCATCAACGAATACACACTTAGCATCAAGGAAATATCAAAATTGGTTTAACTAAAAGCGGTCATTTTTAATAAAGACTCTTGAATGGGGGGAACTACGTCAAGAGGGTTCTCCTAAACAGGGGCAAAATTTCAAGGATTACAGGGCATACAATCAAAGATCCTATTAACAAGGAGCATTCATCCTAAGGTTCAATCGACTTGGGTAACATCTCAAAGCAATAACAATCAGGGGCATGTCAAACATGGGAGAAATTTAAACCAAATGGATAGAACACTATGGATAGCCCTCCATATCCTAGAGATCGAGGGCATACCCTTCAATCTAAACGTTGAAGCATATGTATCACATTTGTGTGACAAGGTTATTTCTCGGGGTACTTCCTTCATGGCTTGGAGATTAGAGGCATATTTTTCCACAAAACTAAATATTGGGGAAGTGGATATCGAATCCATAGGGTGAACAATTTTAAAAGGTTAAAGGGGGTGGAGAACCTCAAAAGGTTAAAGGTGGAGAATTTCAAAAGGTTAAAGGGGTGGAGAATTTCAAGAGGCTAAAGGTGCGAAGAATTGCAAAAGGTTAAAGACGTGGAGAATTTCGAAAAGTCAAAGGCGTGGAGTAATTCGAAAAGCCAAACCAAGGCAAGACGCACATTGATCGGAAAAATAGCAAGTGTACTATTTTCACCGATGTAGTAATAATGGGTTTTACCCCAAGTATCGATCACGAGGATTGCGTAGGAAACACAAGTTATTTAAGTCAATTAAACAAAAGAGCAAATAGGTGTTTTGTTATAATGCAATAAGTAAATTTAAATAAAAGAAATAATAAAAATAAGCTGAAATTAAAGTTTGACTTTTTAGATGTAATTGGAGGTAATGCCAGGGTCGGTGTTTGATCTTCCTTATAATGACTCTGTAAAAAGATCTCTTCAACAAGTTCATAGACTGCAACTATTTGTTCTTAAGGGTGTTTCCCTAAGTCCTTAGTGGAAAGCCTTTTGGTTTGCAATCCTATTGCTTAAGTCCTTAGAAACAAAGGTTTGCAAACCAAAGATGTAAATAATCAAGAATGTTCAAATAACCTTTCGGTATCCCTAGTCCTAGGTGATAACTACTAGATCAAATTGTTTAAAAACCTTAACAACCGTAGTCCTACAAATTGTTAACCGTAGATCAATCTTTGTTTTTCCGACAAAGAAGGCATAAAAACATTAAGCAATCAAATTGCATAAAACTAATACTTGATTAAAGAATTACGGAATTCAAAAGTCATTACAATTCAAATCAGGGACACCCCCCTGGCATTGGGGGGTTTAGCCTCTCATAATATTCAAGAAACCAAAATCAGAAAGTTTAGACATTTACAAAAGATTAGGAGAACTCTGATCTTCAATGGTTTCCACCGTTGAATCTCTTCGTCTTCCACAACCTTGATAACGCTATCTTGCTCTCTTCTGGAATTCTTTCGTACGATCAAAAAGTATCTTCCCCTTCTCTCTCAAGCCTCTTTTAATCCCTCTAGGTTTTCAGATTTTAGCCTCAATGCCCAAACTGCCCCCAGACTTTAAAAATTGGAAAAACCACAAATTTAGAACTCCTGCCCGCACCGCTGACACGGCCGTGTCCTTTGACACGGGCAGACCGTGTCTGCTTCTGGTCTGGGAGATGAATTCTTCTTGAGGCCTGACACGGCCGTGTCAGGTGACACGGTCAGACCGTGTCCGCCTCTGCCCATATGCTTTTTCCTTGCTTTTTGCTTCTTTCTTCACATCTTTTGGCCACGCGATCTTCCATCACTCTGAAGCTAACCTGAAACCATTACCAAACGAGATCAAAAGCACCTATTTGACAAAGAAAACGACATAAAAATACATTGCTCATAGAATAACTAGAATTAGATGAATTAAAGAAAAACACTTAAAAACAACCACAAAGTGTTACCAAGTATGGCGATCTTATGCCGAATGTATGACGAAATTAAGTAGAAATGGTGACCGATCACAACCCCAAACTTATCTCATTGCTTGTCCTCAAGTGATGCAAGAGATCCAACAGAGGTCACCTTAAACTTTTCTTTTCCACAACATAGTCGATGTCTTTCGCAACTTACTTCTATTTCTTGATTAGGTGTTCGGGGCTGAGGACTTTTTAGGTTGTAACGGGGCTGAGGTGAAAGGAAGGATAAACAAGAGATTGATATGCAAATGGTTTATGAACTAGCACTTATGTTATTTTTCTTGTCTTTGTGTTCGATTTTGTGTGAGGGGGTTTCTTCTTAGACTCTCATTTTTACCTAATTACCGGGTAATCAACATTGTTCGAGTCTTTCAAATCTTTTTAGGCAAGTGTTTTAAACTATTTTTTTCTCTTTTTTTTTCTTGAGCTTTACACACTTTTCTCTAAATTTTTTTTTTTTTTTTATATATCACACTTGCCCTTTATTTTCTTAAGCACTACCCCAAACTTACAATTTCACACAGATTCAAAAGAAGCAATAATTACACAAGTGCCAAACAAAGATGATAGAATTATGGTTAAGGATGACATGTGCGGGTTTAACAAACAAGGGGGAATGGCTCAACGGGTTTAACGAGGGATAAAACAAAAATAAATGAAGGACGGAAAGGCTCTGGGGAGAACAAACAAGTGTCTCAGTGTGTGATTTCATAATTGTACTGTGTCGGTAGGACAAACGCAAAATTAGAGAGATAAAGTCATACCTGATTTCACTCTCATGATGATCTTTACATGTGTTTGGCATTTTATGTTCCTCACCATGTAGGCTAAGTTTGCAGCTTCAACACACCCTTTTTGTCATGTGACTTTCCTTTCCGGCTCGATTTCACCACTTACCTTCTCAGTCCTGTTCTTCAAGTTGCGTCCGACACTTTCGGCTATGTCCACTTCCAAAGTACCTCGAGAGATTAAGTTCAGGTTGCACCTTTCATCCACTAACTACCAATCATCATTCATTTGGCATCCATCACTCAATCTATAACACAATGTTAACACAACACACAAACAAAAACAACAATGGAAAACAACTAAAAACAAATGCCACGAACCCCTCCCATACTTGAACTAAACATTGTCCTCAATGTTTTAGAACCAGCCTCAGAGAGGTTGCTTACAGAGGTATTGCATTCCAATGATCACTTCCCAGATTCCACTGGAGATGCTCTCTTTTATTTCCTGAAAATAAGACAAACAACCAGATGGTTTATTATTAAAACCGTGGGTTGCCTCCCACAAAGCGCTTCGTTTAACGTCGCATGGCTCGACGGTCCATTACCCTCTTTTATGGAGGGTATTTCCTTTTCCAAACCTTGTTGCTTGCCACTTCCGCAACCGCGAACTCATGAAGATGAAAAGCCTGGATAACTTTTCTCTTCAATTTGCTTCCCACATTTTTCTTGATTTCCTTAGCTTTCTTAGGACTTTTGGCGGCTACATAAGTTGGTTCCAACAGAGAGGCTATGCTTGAAACTTTTTCTTGGAGATTTTTAAGATTTTTGTCTTCTTTTTCACCTTCCGTCATACCAGTTGAAGTTTTCTCATTCACATCTGACCTATGTTTCCTGACTCCTAACATCTTCAAGGTTACTTCTTCATCAAATGATTTCAGCGTTAGCGTCCCTTTTTCAATGTCAAAATTACAGCGGCCTGTCGACAAAAAGGGTCTCCCAAGAAGGATAGGAGTTTCTTCATCTTCCGGAATGTCCATGATGTGGAAGTCAACAGGGAAAACAAACTTATCAACTTCCACTAGTACATCTTCAGCTACCCCATAGGATTTCTTAACGGTGTGATCGGCGAACCTTAACTGTGTCTTACTTTCATTAATCTTTTCTAATTCAAGCTTTTTGAAAATGGATAAAGGCATTAAACTCACACTAGAACCAGAATCGAGGAGTACCTTTTTAAATGCTATATTCTTGATAGTGCATGGTATCGCCACCGGCCCAGGGTCTTTCCTCTTAATTGGGATCTTTCTTGCTGAAGAGACTATACCACACTTCTCGATTACAATTTTTGGTTCTCCTCCTAGTGATTTCTTTTTCGCCAACACCTCCTTTATAAATTTCTTATACAAAGGCATGTGCTCAAGTGCTTCAAAAAAATGTAGATTCACCTCTAACCTTTTGAACAATTTAGTGAACTTCTTAAAGTCTTTCTCTTTTGAATTCTTCTTTGTTATTCTTGAAGGGAAGGGTAGTTTAATTTCCGGTTTAGCACCTTTTTTAATTTTTTCTTCAGCTTGTTTAACCGGTGGTATCACCACTTCTGGCTCTCTTGGGTTCTCTCTTATTTCCAAATCTACCTCTATCACCATAGGGTCATCTATCTCTTCTTTTTCCTTTTCCGGTTCTAACACCTTTTTACTCCTTGTTGTAACAGCATTGATCTTCTCTAGATTTTTTTGATCTTTCACAGTTTCGTTCAGAAAGTTTCCTTGTGCCTGTAGAGTGAGATGTTGTGCTATTTGACCCATTTGAACTTCAAGATTTTTGATTGAAGCCGTGGTGTTCCTGAGGTTGGATCTTGTCTCTTCTTGAAACTGAGAGTTTTGGGTTGCCACTTTTTCAAGAGCGATCTCCCAATCTTCTTTCTTTGGTACCTGTTGTTGAAATTGTTGAGGATGATGTTGGAATTGTTGTTGTGGAGGTCTGTGTTGTTGTGATTGCGCTGGAGTTTGAAATTGGGTTGATCCTTGCTTTTGAAAGTTTCCTTGTTGGTCCTTCCATGCGAAATTAGGATGATTTTTCCAACCCGGATTATAAGTATTGGCGTATGGATTATTTTGCCTCAACATATGAATCTGTTCCACCTGTTCCTGCGTTGCCACACAATGCATAGCAAAATGTGGTCCACTACATATTTCACATACAACTGAGGCCGCTGGTTCAACTTGTGCTACCTTTTGTTCACTAAGATTCATCTTCTTCAGTCTTCTTTCTACTTCAGCTGCAATTTGGTCTTCCATTTTAACTACCTGATCAGCAAGCTTCAAATCAATTTTACCTTCCGGTTGGCTCATTGCACGGTCATATAACTCGATGTGCTCATTAGCAGCAATAGCTTCTATGATCTTCTTGATACCCGTGGCTGTTGAAAAATTAGTTGAGCCACCGGCAGCCGTATCAATAAGCTGTTTTGTCTTAATTCGGAGACCATTTACGAAAGTCTGCATTTGCTCGGTTGGGTCCATATTATGAGTAGGACATGCAACCAAACATCTCTTGAACCTTTTGTATGCATCCCCCAACGATTCCCCTTCTTTCTGCTTGAAGTTTACAATATCATATCTTTTTCAGATGAAAACTGATGCGGGGAAGTATTCGTTCAAGAAAGCGGTTCCCATCTGTTGCCATGTTGTGATGCTTCCCGCTGGAAGTGAGTAAAACCACTCTTCCGCATCTTCAGATAAGGTAAAAGAAAACATTACAAGTCTCTTAGCTTCTTCAGAATGACCTTCAATCTTCAATGACGTTGTCGTGGTGAGGAATCTTTGTAGATGCTTATTTGCATCTTCATTGATTCGTCCCGCAAACGGCTTGCTCTCCAACTGTCGGATAGTTGAAGGATGAAGTTGGAAGTGTGCAACATTGACCGGTTGGTTTACAATGGTCAGTCTTCCAAGCGGTGCATTGGCTCTTCCATAATCACCCAAAAGTCTCTCTGGAGGAGGTGGATCAGCTGCCATAGTTTCAGGCTCAGAATCTGACTGCTCGGACTGAATAGATATTACTTCTTCGTCTTCTGATTCTGAAACTACAGGGGAGTCTTCTTTCGATGCCAGTCTTTTTCGCTTGACTTCTCGGAGTCGTGCTCTCAATAGTCTTTCTGGTTCTGCGTTAAAAAGAAGTTCAGCTGAGGCCTTACCTCGCATACAAGATTAGAAATCGATTAGTAGATAAGTAAAAAAAAATAAAATTAAAATAAGCAAATAAAAATTTCAGCAAAAAGAATTTTAATTGCAGAGCAATAAAATTTTAATTGACTAAAATAAAACTTATATTTTGGCAATCCCCGGCAACGGCGCCAAAAACTTGATCGGAAAAATAGCAAGTGTACTATTTTCACCGATGTAGTAATAATGGGTTTTACCCCAAGTATCGATCACGAGGATTGCGTAGGAAACACAAGTTATTTAAGTCAATTAAACAAAAGAGCAAATAGGTGTTTTGTTATAATGCAATAAGTAAATTTAAATAAAAGAAATAATAAAAATAAGCTGAAATTAAAGTTTGACTTTTTAGATGTAATTTGAGGTAATGCCAGGGTCGGTGTTTGATCTTCCTTATAATGACTCTGTAAAAAGATCTCTTCAACAAGTTCATAGACTGCAACTATTTGTTCTTAAGGGTGTTTCCCTAAGTCCTTAGTGGAAAGCCTTTTGGTTTGCAATCCTATTGCCTAAGTCCTTAGAAACAAAGGTTTGCAAACCAAAGATGTAAATAATCAAGAATGTTCAAATAACCTTTCGGTATCTCTAGTCCTAGGTGATAACTACTAGATCAAATTGTTTAAAAACCTTAACAACCGTAGTCCTACAAATTGTTAACCGTAGATCAATCTTTGTTTTTCCGACAAAGAAGGCATAAAAACATTAAACAATCAAATTGCATAAAACTAATACTTGATTAAAGAAATACGGAATTCAAAAGTCATTACAATTCAAATCAGGGACACCCCCCTGGCATTGGGGGGTTTAGCCTCTCATAATATTCAAGAAACCAAAATCAGAAAGTTTAGACATTTACAAAAGATTAGGAGAACTCTGATCTTCAATGGTTTCCACCGTTGAATCTCTTCGTCTTCCACAACCTTGATAACGCTATCTTGCTCTCTTCTGGAATTCTTTCGTACGATCAAAAAGTATCTTCCCCTTCTCTCTCAAGCCTCTTTTAATCCCTCTAGGTTTTCAGATTTTAGCCTCAATGCCCAAACTGCCCCCAGACTTTAAAAATTGGAAAAACCACAAATTTAGAACTCCTGCCCGCACCGCTGACACGGCCGTGTCCTTTGACACGGGCAGACCGTGTCTGCTTCTGGTCTGGGAGATGAATTCTTCTTGAGGCCTGACACGGCCGTGTCAGGTGACACGGTCAGACCGTGTCCGCCTCTGCCCATATGCTTTTTCCTTGCTTTTTGCTTCTTTCTTCACATCTTTTGGCCACGCGATCTTCCATCACTCTGAAGCTAACCTGAAACCATTACCAAACGAGATCAAAAGCACCTAATTGACAAAGAAAACGACATAAAAATACATTGCTCATAGAATAACTAGAATTAGATGAATTAAAGAAAAACACTTAAAAACAACCACAAAGTGTTACCAAGTATGGCGATCTTATGCCGAATGTATGACGAAATTAAGTAGAAATGGTGACCGATCACAACCCCAAACTTATCTCATTGCTTGTCCTCAAGTGATGCAAGAGATCCAACAGAGGTCACCTTAAACTTTTCTTTTCCACAACATAGTCGATGTCTTTCGCAACTTACTTCTATTTCTTGATTAGGTGTTCGGGGCTGAGGACTTTTTAGGTTGTAACGGGGCTGAGGTGAAAGGAAGGATAAACAAGAGATTGATATGCAAATGGTTTATGAACTAGCACTTATGTTATTTTTCTTGTCTTTGTGTTCGATTTTGTGTGAGGGGGTTTCTTCTTAGACTCTCCTTTTTACCTAATTACCGGGTAATCAACATTGTTCGAGTCTTTCAAATCTTTTTAGGCAAGTGTTTTAAACTATTTTTTTCTCTTTTTTTTTCTTGAGCTTTACACACTTTTCTCTAAATTTTTTTTTTTTTTTTTATATATCACACTTGCCCTTTATTTTCTTAAGCACTACCCCAAACTTACAATTTCACACAGATTCAAAAGAAGCAATAATTACACAAGTGCCAAACAAAGATGATAGAATTATGGTTAAGGATGACATGTGCGGGTTTAACAAACAAGGGGGAATGGCTCAACGGGTTTAACGAGGGATAAAACAAAAATAAATGAAGGACGGAAAGGCTCTGGGGAGAACAAACAAGTGTCTCAGTGTGTGATTTCATAATTGTACTGTGTCGGTAGGACAAACGCAAAATTAGAGAGATAAAGTCATACCTGATTTCACTCTCATGATGATCTTTACATGTGTTTGGCATTTTATGTTCCTCACCATGTAGGCTAAGTTTGCAGCTTCAACACACCCTTTTTGTCATGTGACTTTCCTTTCCGGCTCGATTTCACCACTTACCTTCTCAGTCCTGTTCTTCAAGTTGCGTCCGACACTTTCGGCTATGTCCACTTCCAAAGTACCTCGAGAGATTAAGTTCAGGTTGCACCTTTCATCCACTAACTACCAATCATCATTCATTTGGCATCCATCACTCAATCTATAACACAATGTTAACACAACACACAAACAAAAACAACAATGGAAAACAACTAAAAACAAATGCCACGAACCCCTCCCATACTTGAACTAAACATTGTCCTCAATGTTTTAGAACCAGCCTCAGAGAGGTTGCTTACAGAGGTATTGCATTCCAATGATCACTTCCCAGATTCCACTGGAGATGCTCTCTTTTATTTCCTGAAAATAAGACAAACAACCAGATGGTTTATTATTAAAACCGTGGGTTGCCTCCCACAAAGCGCTTCGTTTAACGTCGCATGGCTCGACGGTCCATTACCCTCTTTTATGGAGGGTATTTCCTTTTCCAAACCTTGTTGCTTGCCACTTCCGCAACCGCGAACTCATGAAGATGAAAAGCCTGGATAACTTTTCTCTTCAATTTGCTTCCCACATTTTTCTTGATTTCCTTAGCTTTCTTAGGACTTTTGGCGGCTACATAAGTTGGTTCCAACAGAGAGGCTATGCTTGAAACTTTTTCTTGGAGATTTTTAAGATTTTTGTCTTCTTTTTCACCTTCCGTCATACCAGTTGAAGTTTTCTCATTCACATCTGACCTATGTTTCCTGACTCCTAACATCTTCAAGGTTACTTCTTCATCAAATGATTTCAGCGTTAGCGTCCCTTTTTCAATGTCAAAATTACAGCGGCCTGTCGACAAAAAGGGTCTCCCAAGAAGGATAGGAGTTTCTTCATCTTCCGGAATGTCCATGATGTGGAAGTCAACAGGGAAAACAAACTTATCAACTTCCACTAGTACATCTTCAGCTACCCCATAGGATTTCTTAACGGTGTGATCGGCGAACCTTAACTGTGTCTTACTTTCATTAATCTTTTCTAATTCAAGCTTTTTGAAAATGGATAAAGGCATTAAACTCACACTAGAACCAGAATCGAGGAGTACCTTTTTAAATGCTATATTCTTGATAGTGCATGGTATCGCCACCGGCCCAGGGTCTTTCCTCTTAATTGGGATCTTTCTTGCTGAAGAGACTATACCACACTTCTCGATTACAATTTTTGGTTCTCCTCCTAGTGATTTCTTTTTCGCCAACACCTCCTTTATAAATTTCTTATACAAAGGCATGTGCTCAAGTGCTTCAAAAAAATGTAGATTCACCTCTAACCTTTTGAACAATTTAGTGAACTTCTTAAAGTCTTTCTCTTTTGAATTCTTCTTTGTTATTCTTGAAGGGAAGGGTAGTTTAATTTCCGGTTTAGCACCTTTTTTAATTTTTTCTTCAGCTTGTTTAACCGGTGGTATCACCACTTCTGGCTCTCTTGGGTTCTCTCTTATTTCCAAATCTACCTCTATCACCATAGGGTCATCTATCTCTTCTTTTTCCTTTTCCGGTTCTAACACCTTTTTACTCCTTGTTGTAACAGCATTGATCTTCTCTAGATTTTTTTGATCTTTCACAGTTTCGTTCAGAAAGTTTCCTTGTGCCTGTAGAGTGAGATGTTGTGCTATTTGACCCATTTGAACTTCAAGATTTTTGATTGAAGCCGTGGTGTTCCTGAGGTTGGATCTCGTCTCTTCTTGAAACTGAGAGTTTTGGGTTGCCACTTTTTCAAGAGCGATCTCCCAATCTTCTTTCTTTGGTACCTGTTGTTGAAATTGTTGAGGATGATGTTGGAATTGTTGTTGTGGAGGTCTGTGTTGTTGTGATTGCGCTGGAGTTTGAAATTGGGTTGATCCTTGCTTTTGAAAGTTTCCTTGTTGGTCCTTCCATGCGAAATTAGGATGATTTTTCCAACCCGGATTATAAGTATTGGCGTATGGATTATTTTGCCTCAACATATGAATCTGTTCCACCTGTTCCTGCGTTGCCACACAATGCATAGCAAAATGTGGTCCACTACATATTTCACATACAACTGAGGCCGCTGGTTCAACTTGTGCTACCTTTTGTTCACTAAGATTCATCTTCTTCAGTCTTCTTTCTACTTCAGCTGCAATTTGGTCTTCCATTTTAACTACCTGATCAGCAAGCTTCAAATCAATTTTACCTTCCGGTTGGCTCATTGCACGGTCATATAACTCGATGTGCTCATTAGCAGCAATAGCTTCTATGATCTTCTTGATACCCGTGGCTGTTGAAAAATTAGTTGAGCCACCGGCAGCCGTATCAATAAGCTGTTTTGTCTTAATTCGGAGACCATTTACGAAAGTCTGCATTTGCTCGGTTGGGTCCATATTATGAGTAGGACATGCAACCAAACATCTCTTGAACCTTTTGTATGCATCCCCCAACGATTCCCCTTCTTTCTGCTTGAAGTTTACAATATCATATCTTTTTCAGATGAAAACTGATGCGGGGAAGTATTCGTTCAAGAAAGCGGTTTCCATCTGTTGCCATGTTGTGATGCTTCCCGCTGGAAGTGAGTAAAACCACTCTTCCGCATCTTCAGATAAGGTAAAAGAAAACATTACAAGTCTCTTAGCTTCTTCAGAATGACCTTCAATCTTCAATGACGTTGTCGTGGTGAGGAATCTTTGTAGATGCTTATTTGCATCTTCATTGATTCGTCCCGCAAACGGCTTGCTCTCCAACTGTCGGATAGTTGAAGGATGAAGTTGGAAGTGTGCAACATTGACCGGTTGGTTTACAATGGTCATTCTTCCAAGCGGTGCATTGGCTCTTCCATAATCACCCAAAAGTCTCTCTGGAGGAGGTGGATCAGCTGCCATAGTTTCAGGCTCAGAATCTGACTGCTCGGACTGAATAGATATTACTTCTTCGTCTTCTGATTCTGAAACTACAGGGGAGTCTTCTTTCGATGCCAGTCTTTTTCGCTTGACTTCTCGGAGTCGTGCTCTCAATAGTCTTTCTGGTTCTGCGTTAAAAAGAAGTTCAGCTGAGGCCTTACCTCGCATACAAGATTAGAAATCGATTAGTAGATAAGTAAAAAAAAAATAAAATTAAAATAAGCAAATAAAAATTTCAGCAAAAAGAATTTTAATTGCAGAGCAATAAAATTTTAATTGACTAAAATAAAACTTATATTTTGGCAATCCCCGGCAACGGCGCCAAAAACTTGATCGGAAAAATAGCAAGTGTACTATTTTCACCGATGTAGTAATAATGGGTTTTACCCCAAGTATCGATCACGAGGATTGCGTAGGAAACACAAGTTATTTAAGTCAATTAAACAAAAGAGCAAATAGGTGTTTTGTTATAATGCAATAAGTAAATTTAAATAAAAGAAATAATAAAAATAAGCTGAAATTAAAGTTTGACTTTTTAGATGTAATTTGAGGTAATGCCAGGGTCGGTGTTTGATCTTCCTTATAATGACTCTGTAAAAAGATCTCTTCAACAAGTTCATAGACTGCAACTATTTGTTCTTAAGGGTGTTTCCCTAAGTCCTTAGTGGAAAGCCTTTTGGTTTGCAATCCTATTGCCTAAGTCCTTAGAAACAAAGGTTTGCAAACCAAAGATGTAAATAATCAAGAATGTTCAAATAACCTTTCGGTATCTCTAGTCCTAGGTGATAACTACTAGATCAAATTGTTTAAAAACCTTAACAACCGTAGTCCTACAAATTGTTAACCGTAGATCAATCTTTGTTTTTCCGACAAAGAAGGCATAAAAACATTAAACAATCAAATTGCATAAAACTAATACTTGATTAAAGAAATACGGAATTCAAAAGTCATTACAATTCAAATCAGGGACACCCCCCTGGCATTGGGGGGTTTAGCCTCTCATAATATTCAAGAAACCAAAATCAGAAAGTTTAGACATTTACAAAAGATTAGGAGAACTCTGATCTTCAATGGTTTCCACCGTTGAATCTCTTCGTCTTCCACAACCTTGATAACGCTATCTTGCTCTCTTCTGGAATTCTTTCGTACGATCAAAAAGTATCTTCCCCTTCTCTCTCAAGCCTCTTTTAATCCCTCTAGGTTTTCAGATTTTAGCCTCAATGCCCAAACTGCCCCCAGACTTTAAAAATTGGAAAAACCACAAATTTAGAACTCCTGCCCGCACCGCTGACACGGCCGTGTCCTTTGACACGGGCAGACCGTGTCTGCTTCTGGTCTGGGAGATGAATTCTTCTTGAGGCCTGACACGGCCGTGTCAGGTGACACGGTCAGACCGTGTCCGCCTCTGCCCATATGCTTTTTCCTTGCTTTTTGCTTCTTTCTTCACATCTTTTGGCCACGCGATCTTCCATCACTCTGAAGCTAACCTGAAACCATTACCAAACGAGATCAAAAGCACCTAATTGACAAAGAAAACGACATAAAAATACATTGCTCATAGAATAACTAGAATTAGATGAATTAAAGAAAAACACTTAAAAACAACCACAAAGTGTTACCAAGTATGGCGATCTTATGCCGAATGTATGACGAAATTAAGTAGAAATGGTGACCGATCACAACCCCAAACTTATCTCATTGCTTGTCCTCAAGTGATGCAAGAGATCCAACAGAGGTCACCTTAAACTTTTCTTTTCCACAACATAGTCGATGTCTTTCGCAACTTACTTCTATTTCTTGATTAGGTGTTCGGGGCTGAGGACTTTTTAGGTTGTAACGGGGCTGAGGTGAAAGGAAGGATAAACAAGAGATTGATATGCAAATGGTTTATGAACTAGCACTTATGTTATTTTTCTTGTCTTTGTGTTCGATTTTGTGTGAGGGGGTTTCTTCTTAGACTCTCCTTTTTACCTAATTACCGGGTAATCAACATTGTTCGAGTCTTTCAAATCTTTTTAGGCAAGTGTTTTAAACTATTTTTTTCTCTTTTTTTTCTTGAGCTTTACACACTTTTCTCTAAATTTTTTTTTTTTTTTATATATCACACTTGCCCTTTATTTTCTTAAGCACTACCCCAAACTTACAATTTCACACAGATTCAAAAGAAGCAATAATTACACAAGTGCCAAACAAAGATGATAGAATTATGGTTAAGGATGACATGTGCGGGTTTAACAAACAAGGGGGAATGGCTCAACGGGTTTAACGAGGGATAAAACAAAAATAAATGAAGGACGGAAAGGCTCTGGGGAGAACAAACAAGTGTCTCAGTGTGTGATTTCATAATTGTACTGTGTCGGTAGGACAAACGCAAAATTAGAGAGATAAAGTCATACCTGATTTCACTCTCATGATGATCTTTACATGTGTTTGGCATTTTATGTTCCTCACCATGTAGGCTAAGTTTGCAGCTTCAACACACCCTTTTTGTCATGTGACTTTCCTTTCCGGCTCGATTTCACCACTTACCTTCTCAGTCCTGTTCTTCAAGTTGCGTCCGACACTTTCGGCTATGTCCACTTCCAAAGTACCTCGAGAGATTAAGTTCAGGTTGCACCTTTCATCCACTAACTACCAATCATCATTCATTTGGCATCCATCACTCAATCTATAACACAATGTTAACACAACACACAAACAAAAACAACAATGGAAACTAACTAAAAACAAATGCCACGAACCCCTCCCATACTTGAACTAAACATTGTCCTCAATGTTTTAGAACCAGCCTCAGAGAGGTTGCTTACAGAGGTATTGCATTCCAATGATCACTTCCCAGATTCCACTGGAGATGCTCTCTTTTATTTCCTGAAAATAAGACAAACAACCAGATGGTTTATTATTAAAACCGTGGGTTGCCTCCCACAAAGCGCTTCGTTTAACGTCGCATGGCTCGACGGTCCATTACCCTCTTTTATGGAGGGTATTTCCTTTTCCAAACCTTGTTGCTTGCCACTTCCGCAACCGCGAACTCATGAAGATGAAAAGCCTGGATAACTTTTCTCTTCAATTTGCTTCCCACATTTTTCTTGATTTCCTTAGCTTTCTTAGGACTTTTGGCGGCTACATAAGTTGGTTCCAACAGAGAGGCTATGCTTGAAACTTTTTCTTGGAGATTTTTAAGATTTTTGTCTTCTTTTTCACCTTCCGTCATACCAGTTGAAGTTTTCTCATTCACATCTGACCTATGTTTCCTGACTCCTAACATCTTCAAGGTTACTTCTTCATCAAATGATTTCAGCGTTAGCGTCCCTTTTTCAATGTCAAAATTACAGCGGCCTGTCGACAAAAAGGGTCTCCCAAGAAGGATAGGAGTTTCTTCATCTTCCGGAATGTCCATGATGTGGAAGTCAACAGGGAAAACAAACTTATCAACTTCCACTAGTACATCTTCAGCTACCCCATAGGATTTCTTAACGGTGTGATCGGCGAACCTTAACTGTGTCTTACTTTCATTAATCTTTTCTAATTCAAGCTTTTTGAAAATGGATAAAGGCATTAAACTCACACTAGAACCAGAATCGAGGAGTACCTTTTTAAATGCTATATTCTTGATAGTGCATGGTATCGCCACCGGCCCAGGGTCTTTCCTCTTAATTGGGATCTTTCTTGCTGAAGAGACTATACCACACTTCTCGATTACAATTTTTGGTTCTCCTCCTAGTGATTTCTTTTTCGCCAACACCTCCTTTATAAATTTCTTATACAAAGGCATGTGCTCAAGTGCTTCAAAAAAATGTAGATTCACCTCTAACCTTTTGAACAATTTAGTGAACTTCTTAAAGTCTTTCTCTTTTGAATTCTTCTTTGTTATTCTTGAAGGGAAGGGTAGTTTAATTTCCGGTTTAGCACCTTTTTTAATTTTTTCTTCAGCTTGTTTAACCGGTGGTATCACCACTTCTGGCTCTCTTGGGTTCTCTCTTATTTCCAAATCTACCTCTATCACCATAGGGTCATCTATCTCTTCTTTTTCCTTTTCCGGTTCTAACACCTTTTTACTCCTTGTTGTAACAGCATTGATCTTCTCTAGATTTTTTTGATCTTTCACAGTTTCGTTCAGAAAGTTTCCTTGTGCCTGTAGAGTGAGATGTTGTGCTATTTGACCCATTTGAACTTCAAGATTTTTGATTGAAGCCGTGGTGTTCCTGAGGTTGGATCTTGTCTCTTCTTGAAACTGAGAGTTTTGGGTTGCCACTTTTTCAAGAGCGATCTCCCAATCTTCTTTCTTTGGTACCTGTTGTTGAAATTGTTGAGGATGATGTTGGAATTGTTGTTGTGGAGGTCTGTGTTGTTGTGATTGCGCTGGAGTTTGAAATTGGGTTGATCCTTGCTTTTGAAAGTTTCCTTGTTGGTCCTTCCATGCGAAATTAGGATGATTTTTCCAACCCGGATTATAAGTATTGGCGTATGGATTATTTTGCCTCAACATATGAATCTGTTCCACCTGTTCCTGCGTTGCCACACAATGCATAGCAAAATGTGGTCCACTACATATTTCACATACAACTGAGGCCGCTGGTTCAACTTGTGCTACCTTTTGTTCACTAAGATTCATCTTCTTCAGTCTTCTTTCTACTTCAGCTGCAATTTGGTCTTCCATTTTAACTACCTGATCAGCAAGCTTCAAATCAATTTTACCTTCCGGTTGGCTCATTGCACGGTCATATAACTCGATGTGCTCATTAGCAGCAATAGCTTCTATGATCTTCTTGATACCCGTGGCTGTTGAAAAATTAGTTGAGCCACCGGCAGCCGTATCAATAAGCTGTTTTGTCTTAATTCGGAGACCATTTACGAAAGTCTGCATTTGCTCGGTTGGGTCCATATTATGAGTAGGACATGCAACCAAACATCTCTTGAACCTTTTGTATGCATCCCCCAACGATTCCCCTTCTTTCTGCTTGAAGTTTACAATATCATATCTTTTTCAGATGAAAACTGATGCGGGGAAGTATTCGTTCAAGAAAGCGGTTTCCATCTGTTGCCATGTTGTGATGCTTCCCGCTGGAAGTGAGTAAAACCACTCTTCCGCATCTTCAGATAAGGTAAAAGAAAACATTACAAGTCTCTTAGCTTCTTCAGAATGACCTTCAATCTTCAATGACGTTGTCGTGGTGAGGAATCTTTGTAGATGCTTATTTGCATCTTCATTGATTCGTCCCGCAAACGGCTTGCTCTCCAACTGTCGGATAGTTGAAGGATGAAGTTGGAAGTGTGCAACATTGACCGGTTGGTTTACAATGGTCATTCTTCCAAGCGGTGCATTGGCTCTTCCATAATCACCCAAAAGTCTCTCTGGAGGAGGTGGATCAGCTGCCATAGTTTCAGGCTCAGAATCTGACTGCTCGGACTGAATAGATATTACTTCTTCGTCTTCTGATTCTGAAACTACAGGGGAGTCTTCTTTCGATGCCAGTCTTTTTCGCTTGACTTCTCGGAGTCGTGCTCTCAATAGTCTTTCTGGTTCTGCGTTAAAAAGAAGTTCAGCTGAGGCCTTACCTCGCATACAAGATTAGAAATCGATTAGTAGATAAGTAAAAAAAAATAAAATTAAAATAAGCAAATAAAAATTTCAGCAAAAAGAATTTTAATTGCAGAGCAATAAAATTTTAATTGACTAAAATAAAACTTATATTTTGGCAATCCCCGGCAACGGCGCCAAAAACTTGATCGGAAAAATAGCAAGTGTACTATTTTCACCGATGTAGTAATAATGGGTTTTACCCCAAGTATCGATCACGAGGATTGCGTAGGAAACACAAGTTATTTAAGTCAATTAAACAAAAGAGCAAATAGGTGTTTTGTTATAATGCAATAAGTAAATTTAAATAAAAGAAATAATAAAAATAAGCTGAAATTAAAGTTTGACTTTTTAGATGTAATTTGAGGTAATGCCAGGGTCGGTGTTTGATCTTCCTTATAATGACTCTGTAAAAAGATCTCTTCAACAAGTTCATAGACTGCAACTATTTGTTCTTAAGGGTGTTTCCCTAAGTCCTTAGTGGAAAGTCTTTTGGTTTGCAATCCTATTGCCTAAGTCCTTAGAAACAAAGGTTTGCAAACCAAAGATGTAAATAATCAAGAATGTTCAAATAACCTTTCGGTATCTCTAGTCCTAGGTGATAACTACTAGATCAAATTGTTTAAAAACCTTAACAACCGTAGTCCTACAAATTGTTAACCGTAGATCAATCTTTGTTTTTCCGACAAAGAAGGCATAAAAACATTAAACAATCAAATTGCATAAAACTAATACTTGATTAAAGAAATACGGAATTCAAAAGTCATTACAATTCAAATCAGGGACACCCCCCTGGCATTGGGGGGTTTAGCCTCTCATAATATTCAAGAAACCAAAATCAGAAAGTTTAGACATTTACAAAAGATTAGGAGAACTCTGATCTTCAATGGTTTCCACCGTTGAATCTCTTCGTCTTCCACAACCTTGATAACGCTATCTTGCTCTCTTCTGGAATTCTTTCGTACGATCAAAAAGTATCTTCCCCTTCTCTCTCAAGCCTCTTTTAATCCCTCTAGGTTTTCAGATTTTAGCCTCAATGCCCAAACTGCCCCCGGACTTTAAAAATTGGAAAAACCACAAATTTAGAACTCCTGCCCGCACCGCTGACACGGCCGTGTCCTTTGACACGGGCAGACCGTGTCCGCTTCTGGTCTGGGAGATGAATTCTTCTTGAGGCCTGACACGGCCGTGTCAGGTGACACGGTCAGACCGTGTCCGCCTCTGCCCATATGCTTTTTCCTTGCTTTTTGCTTCTTTCTTCACATCTTTTGGCCACGCGATCTTCCATCACTCTGAAGCTAACCTGAAACCATTACCAAACGAGATCAAAAGCACCTAATTGACAAAGAAAACGACATAAAAATACATTGCTCATAGAATAACTAGAATTAGATGAATTAAAGAAAAACACTTAAAAACAACCACAAAGTGTTACCAAGTATGGCGATCTTATGCCGAATGTATGACGAAATTAAGTAGAAATGGTGACCGATCACACATCTAAATGAAAAGGCATCCTCACACTTTACAACATCCAACAAATCTTTCTCCTAACTACGATCTTCAAGTTTAAAAGCAGTTATTGGGAAGTCACGCTAGCATCACACCCCACCCTATCAAACAACCTTACAACATTAGCGAGATATATACACTTTGGTTATCAACAACCTGTCATTGGAGCATCATGAAAATATACATAAGTCATGCATTACATACATTGGTTAATACATTACATCTCATACATTGAAACGCCTAGACAATTCAAAAAAAAACAAAGGGTACTAGGGGATTGGTTCAGGACCTAATGGTTTAGAAGGAGACTGAAACCTAAAGTTCCACTCGAAAACATTCTACGCATAAGCATTACTAGTCGGCACGAGCATAGTCGTTGCATGGTTTAAACAAATTCAATGGGATATAAGGAGATAAAATCTAGGGATCACCATATATACATACACATTAGCATCAGCATACATACGCATTAGCATTAACATATACATACCAACTAGCACACACATATAGGCATTTATCAATCAACATATACATAAGCATAATCATTACACATTCAAACCTGATTAAATAACCGGCATGTCACATCATTAGATCTTCGCTCATAAACATGCGCGCGAGCATCATCTTAATACATCAACAGGATACCGTAAACAAAATCCTCTCACATATATAAAATTTACATTACACATAAAGACGGTTCATACATCTACATTGTACAAACGTCAGGGTCATATGCATGTACAACTATTATATGTACGTGCGCAATATTTATACAAGCATTATACACACTACATTTTACACACCATGCTCTACATGTTAAGCTTCATGCACGCAACGCTTCATACATGCTACGCTATGCACGCTACACTCTGTGTATACAAAATGTACAACACCAAGTTACTGGTACTTATACTTCTGACTTATGCGTATGTGCCAAGAAATTTATGAAGATGATCTTGCTAGCACTATAGCAGGTGAATATTTTTATGTAGATAAGCTTGCTAGCACGATAGCAGGTAAATCTCTTTATGCAGATGATCTTGCTAGCACGATAGCAGGTAAACCTTTCTACGCAGATGATCCTGCTAGCACTATAGCAGGTGAGTCTTTCTACGCTGATGATCTTGCTAGCACTATAGCAGGTTAATCTTTTTATGCAGATAAGCTTGCTAGGACTATAGCAGGTGAATCTTTTTATGCAGATAAGCTTGCTAGCATGATAGCAGGTAAATCTTTTTATGCAGATGATCTTTCTAGCATGATAGTAGGTAAATCTTTCTACGCAAATGATCTTTCTAGCACTATAGCAGGTGAGTATTTCTACGCAGATGATTTTACTAGCACTATAGCAGGTGAATCTTTTTATGCAGATAAGCTTGTTAGGACTATAGCAGGTAAATCTTTTTATGCAGATAAGCTTGCTAGCACTATAGCAGGTGAATCTTTCTACGCATATGATCTTGCTAGCACTATAGTAGGTGGATTTTTTTATGCAGATAAGCTTGCTAGCACTATAGCAGGTAAATCTTTTTAGGCAGATAAGCTTGCTAGCACTATAGCAGGTGAATCTTTATACGCAGATGATCTTGCTAGCACTATAGCAATAGAGTCTTCTTATGCAGGATGTACGAAAGCTTGCTAGAACTATAGCAGGTGAATCCTTATGCAGGTAGCTTGCTAGAACTATAGCAGGTAATCCCTTTTTATGCAGGTAAACTTGCTAGAACTATAGCAGGTAAACCCCTTTTACACAACAAACGGCGAGCCCTCGCTATTGATAGCTGCGTTCATTCATCATGTTGGTCCCTCGGTAGTGATCTCCTTCAAATCTTCACGCTAATTAATGTCATCCCGACAACGGATAGGGATTTATTTTCCCTGATCAGAGATTGTTATACGGAATTACTAATGCGCTTCAACCACATAGTGGTGTCCATACATCGTCCAACTAGCTCATGCATACATTGTTCATAATACATACATAACATACAAGATTCTCATTTATTTTCAGAATCTCATTACACAACACATGCATCATGACATTTCATAAAATTAATGTTGCCTTTTCAGGTTATTCCACAATCAAATGAATATTATCATCTAAGATACAATGCAGAGACAATCAAGACAACAATTTAATCCTGACACACGTTCAAGACAAATACAATCCTGATGCTTAATTCTGAGCAATTATTCAAAGATAGTTCACAAATGATCAAGACAAAAGTTACCAGTCCTTTCCAGGAATCGTTGTAGGCAGTCTTCTTTAATACATATTCCATCTTTCCAGGAGCCTTTCCGGGTAGTCTTTTCTAAGACACTCATCGTCCTTTCTAGGAGCCTCTTCAGATATGTCAAGAAAATTATGTGAATAAGCTTGCTAGCACCACAACAAGCGAATCTTTCTGCACAGGTAAATTTGCTAGAACTATAGCAAGTAAGTCCTTATTACATAGGTGACCTTGCTAGCACTATAACAAGAGAGTCTTTTACGCAGGTAAACTAGCTAGAACCATAGCAAGTGATCCCTTTTATGCAGGTAAGCTTGCTAGGACCATAGCAGGTGATCCCTTTTATGCAGGTAAGCTTGGTAGAACCAATAGCAAGTAATCCCTTTCTCATCCAGGATATATGCAAAGGTTTGCTAGAACTATGGTAAGTAAATCCTTCCTTTTATACAAACTGCGAAAGCTTGCTAGAACTATAGTAAGTAACTCCTTCCTTTAATACACACTGCGGAAGCTTGTTAGCACTATAGCAAGTGGACCATCTTTCACAAGACAAATTGCGAATCCTCGCTATGTAAGTCTCAGGCTTTAGCAAGACGTTCATTCTTTCACACTCAAGTATAATGTAAATTTAGGGGTCTTCCATTATTTAATTACTCTTCGATCCGAAAAGAGTGAGACCTGCGTATTCTTACACCATTCAATCCAAGGTAATTAAATAGGGGAAGCTGTCATACCCCAAAATTTTCCCGATACGATTCACGTCTATTAATTTATTAAAGGTATTAAAATTAAGAGTTATGGGGTTTAACATATTTATTGTTAAACCCACCCTCTAATAAAACCTTTTTAATTAAATTTAGATGTATAAATTTTGGGACCAATCATTTGGCTCAATCTATCCCACTATAAGGTTTGGATCTTTCTTTTGCTACAATAATCAACTAACCATTATTAGGATATAATAATAATAATAATTATTATTATTATTATTATTTTATTAACTAACATTTTATTAATTAATATTATTGTTTAATTATTATTAATGTTAATTCTGGTATTATTAGGATATTATTATTATTAAGAATATCATTATTATTATTTTCGATTATTGTTATTAGTAATATAATTAGTTAAATTAATTAATTAGGAAATAGGCCCACTAGGTGCAGAAAACCCTAATTTGAGAACTATAAAAAGAAGATGTTGTCATCGAATAAGGGGAGACCACTAACCCTTATGCTACACAAACCTTTTGATCCCTAATCCTATTGGTTCTTCACGTACAAAAAACACCAGTCCTGCATACAACCTTTCCTCCTTAACCTTTGTATCATGTTTTTATCAATCTAAAATCAACATATAAACTACCATAGTAATACCATCAACAAATTTCAATTCTCTTGACTAAGAAAAATGCAAACCCACGATTCGATTCACCACAGCCTCATCATCAACCAAACTCGAATTCGTTCAATAGCCCTGTAACAAGAACGAGCTCAACTCATTAGTAGACATACCCAGTTACCGCCAAGCATCGCACACCGAACGATTGCTCAACACCGACGCCACAAGCTTCACGCGGACCTTCCATCGATTCAACATCTACGCTTCACGGTTTGGTTGGAAGCACGCCAAGGCGGAAGCGTTGTAGCTACGGGGACCAAAGAATCAACCGGTAACAGTTTCCTCTCCCAACTTGTTTGCTATGTTGCTTGTATGAATCATTTTCAATTGATTGTTAGAATTCGTCTTCCGAGCGTAGATTTAGAAGTGTTGATGTGAAATTCACTGTTGGTTAAGGTTCATTTAAGAGAGATAGGAGCATGAGATTTGAATCACAGAATTTGACAAAGAGGAAATAGAAGAGTTGAGTGTGAGAGAATAAAGGAAGAGCAATGAAAGAGACAGGGATGTTGTTTGAGTAGCTTCCAGTTTAGGGATTTGTTGTTTTTTTCTTTTCTTTTTTCGCAGTTTTCGTTTTGGGCTTCATGCCCAGCCCACCCGATTTTACCAACACCACCGCCTCTTTTATTTTCAGCACCCCCAGTTGTTGATAATTTCCTTCTAATGATCTTGGGCCTGTCATTTTTCTCGAAGCCCATCAGATAACAAAAAATATATAATATAAAAAATAATACAAAGTATAATAGGATTAAACAATATTAAAACCTCTAACTAGTTTCGTTCATTGTTTTAATCGAATCAATCGATTACGATAATTAGCGGAAAAAATCATTTTTTGTCAAGCTAACTAAGGATTTTCTATATACAGGTTAAGGTTCAATTTATTAATTGTTTTGATCGAATTAATCGATTGCGATGATTAGTAACAAAATTAATGCTTTTCATTATTAATTACGTAGGATAATTCATCACATATTTGTTAATTATGCTGACCAAATCGATTAATCAACGCAATTGATAAAATTAAGGTGTTCATATTCAATTTACAATTACCCTTAAATAAATCAAATAATCTAATCCAAAAAAATAAATTAATTTGCTAACGATTGTAATCGAATCAATCGGTTATGATAATTAGTAATAAAATTGATACCTGTTAATTTGTTAGTTATGTTGATCAAAGCTACTGATCAACGCGAATAACAATACTAAGGTTTAAAATACTAAACAGGGTTGTATGCCACGTAATAATTCATTATTATTTCACAAACTACGAACTACGAAACTGCGATAATTGCATAACTGCGAACTGCAATTTAAACATACTTCAATATACAAATTACGAAGGCGTACAACCTCTAAAAAAAACAAACATACTACGAACTACGTAGACTATGATCCTCCATAAGGAGGTACGTAGGCACTTAGTAACAAGGCGAGTCCCCTTCCCCAAAACTTCAATAGGTTTAAGGTTTTCCCTATTTAACTTTCTGTCACCTTTCTTTATTAGCCATAAACTTTTACCTTAGACAAAACCTTAGGAAAGGGTTAAGGGTGCCTAACACCTTCTCTTGACCTGATTATAATAACTTATCCAGATCTTTGAACTTCGTAGGGTTTCCTATTCGCCTTGGCAGAATAGGTGGCGACTCTAAATCTAAATTTTTAGTGCAGATTGCTACAATGTATTATACATACACACACATACATATCATTTACACAACTACACAATGATTAAATCATCTACTACCAACAAAACTATTTTTATTGAAAAACAATGTTGCGCTAACTTTCTAACGCTTCGAACAATACTTAAAACGAATTCACGATTTGAAAGTTACGAATTTGTAAAGTTTCAACGAGAATTTAAACACCGACATTCTAAACTAACAACTCTATACCTGTCAGAGTTACGCAAAACAATTAAAAGTATGACCATTAATAACTCAAAACAACTCTAACAACTTTGTTGACAATTCTAACAACCCTATTGACAACTCTAACAAAATTGAAAAATAATTTAAGTTAGCCAAATAATTCAAATATTTATTTCTAACTCAAAACTCAAATATTATAATACTAATAAGATTAAATCATTGTATTTATTATTATTATTATTATTAACAATTATACTAATGAAAGTCATATCTTATTAAACCTGAAACATAGTTTTCCAATGCATTTATATTGTGGCTACAGTGTATGCCAATAGATATTGAGAAGTATATAAAAATATAATTAAAATTAGCAACAAACAGCCCATTTAACTCATCTCACATGAGAAATTTAGAAATGGTTTGTGCATAAGGACTTAACTTAGGCATATCACTAACATGTATTCCAACTTAATTATGCAAGTCCTATATTATAACTAATGACAATAATTTATCAAGTATATAGAAAAAAAAACCTTACTGCTATATAATAGAAGTAGTACTTTTTCTACAAGTACTCCACTCAATTTCTTATCCAAATCTAATCTAAACTATTTATTTATGATATTCCTAAATTTAATTCTCAACCTTATTTTCTCTATCTCATAATGAAGATGTATATAGTGAGGGGTTGGAAAAGCCTATTTATCCCAAAACAAACAATATCAACTTTATCCTAATATGCCAAGAGACAACCAAATTATATAACATAACTTCTAATGTGCTTTGAAATATGACCGCACCTACATGGTAACTCTAGTGTTAATACCTGTCTCCACCAGAAACAATATGTGTGGCGAGGGAATTTACAAAGAATGAAGAACAAGGTTATTAAAACAGTCCCTGATATAAGTAAATTAACAAAAGTGGAGATACAAATACATTGAACACATAAATCAGTTTCAACACCACAAGATATTATTCAATCATAATCACAAAACTATAGAAATTTAAGGATTTCACCTTAAACATGTCAAAACCTAAAAATTGAAGAACAAAATTCCTAAATTATAAAGCTGCCCATTACATACATCATTATACAAACCCAATAATCATGTGAGAACCCACCCTTACCTTGGATGTAGATTCTTTCTAGGGTTCTTCTTATTTCTTTATCCTCTCTCCATTTTTCTCCTCTTTTATTGTTTTCTTCTTATCTCTTTCTAGTTTCTATTTCTCTTTTGTCTTACCACTCTTACTAACTAATGTTTTCTCTAATGGGCTTATCAAATAACACTCTTTATTTTTCATGCTAACACAACATTATGCCCAAATGATTATTTTCTCATTTTCACACTTACTAACCCAAACACATATATCACAAATTAACTCAAATAATTCATATACTCACAAAATCATACAATTTAATTAATAAATCATATATTTCACTAAAACCATCAATTAATTAGTTACTATATCATATAATAATTAATAAAATTAATATATAATATAATAAATATAAATCAGGCTGTTACATTTCCTCTACCGGGAGTGAGGAAGATGTGATTCTGGAAGCTTGTGAAGAAGGTGAAACAGTATGTTTATTATGTCCACAAGGTGCATGGGATAAGTTTTTCTATTTCTATGTAGGACTCTTAGATGATTTTGGGATTCAATTCCCCTTCTCTGACTTTGTAGCCGACCTTTTGACCATTTTAAATATAGCTCCGACTCAATTACATCCAAATGGCTAGGGCTTTATTCAAGCTTTTGAACTTATTTGCAACACCCTTAATATTAACCCTACTCTGGGTATCTTTTTCTCCTTTTTTGAGCTAACGGGAGCCGATAAGGGTAGTTGGGCATGGCTTAATAGAATTTCGGGTAGGAGTTTCCTCTGAGTTTATACCTCCAACTATAAATACTTCAAAAACTAATTTATCCGAGTAAAAGGTGGTAACAGATGCCTAAATGTTTTGTATGGACAAGGTGGTAACCGGCGCTTTCCATTCTACTGGTCGGACAACCCGGTATCCGTATTTGGTTTCAACTATGACAAACTATTTGTTGATGAACTTCGAGCACTCTCCCTTTTAGATTCCTTCTCAGCGATTAAAACTAAGGATATCATGGAAATGTACAATGATCAAGATAAACTTATGGTTTATCTAGTTAATGGTTATCATTACTCCCCTATTGTGTAAATTATTTTATCCCTCCCTTTTAGTCTAGCATCCCCCTTTATTTTTCGCAAAAAAACATGACAACCGCAAATTTGAAAGAACAAAGGAAACTAATGGTAGAAGCTAGGGGAAGACGCGCTGCTAACCAATCAACCTTGAAGTCTAACTCACCTGGGCCTAAAAAGTCAGTTGACTTTTCAGAATTTTGGTCAACATCGAGTCAATTATCATATTTTTGATTTTTGTGGAAGTTGGATCAAAGAAAAGTCAAAGAAATGATTAAAATAAAAAATAAACAAGATTTGCTAAAAATGGAAGGTAGTTGATTTATGAATGCTAAATCTTGAAAGGAAGAAATACTTAGAAATTTTTTGTTGTTTTAGAAGTTTTGAAACATGGTTGAGCAGTCCACTTCAGCACCATTTCATGTGTTTCAAGGCTTCATTTCAAGACAAGGTCAACCGCAAAGTTATTCATTTCATGGCCCTATACAACTCTGTAGTTGTAAGTTTTCTCATTTGAGATCTAGATCAGAAGATACGGATGAGCGAAGTTTGAAAGATCCAAAGTTATTCAAGTCATGTTTCCTGAAAGATTTCTGGGCATAACGCAAGCTTTTATCAAACAGTGCACCATTTTCGATGCAATTTTTAAAGGAATACAAGTATTCTTATGATCCAAACCCAACACCAATCCATTCTGCTCCATGCCCACTATTCAATGAGCCAAGTATCATTGATTTTGGTTGTGTGGTTGGAAAGATACAAGGCTCCAAAGTCATGCCCTTGAACCTGCAGTTGGTTGGCTTTTGACTAAGGAACGCGCGAGCAATTGATTAAACAGGTGACATGCCAAATTTAAAGCTAATTTTTGGAAAGTACAAGCATGATGTGAAGTTAATTCCAATGTCAAACTCCTCTACTCCATCTCCTCTTCATTTTGATCATAGAATTTGCACAAACAAGGAACCATGGCTGAATTTATAAGACCTCAAAGTGGGATCCTCAAATGCGTGTTGGGCATAAGGCATTGAGCAATAGAATTGGAAGCATAATTGGGCACGCGTAGAACCCGCCAACACCTTACCATAAGTTTCCATGCACAACTGCAACATGAAAGCATGCATAAACTTATTCAAAATATCGCCCTTGTTCCTTAAGTTTGAGGAAAAAAACATTGGCTACATTGCATCACCACCATAACATTCCATGGACTCACTATATAATCCAAGTTCCTTCATAAAAAAGTGGACGCGCCATATTTTCTTTTTTCTGTTTTCAAAAATGTCTCTTCTCTCAAATTCATCTATCACCTTCTAACAAACTCGTAACACAATTTAACCACCACACCCACCTTCATTTTTCCATATTTTTCACCATCTTCAACCTCCCTAAACAATGTTTAAACTCCAATTCCATAACCAAACCCCACTCTGAATCTTCACCATCATTTCAGCTTCAATCACCATAATCATCTACCTCACATCACAAAAAAAAAAACTTCATCATCTATGGAAGATTTACAACTGCATAACCATTTCTTTCCCGATGCCATTACCATCATACTCGAGCATCAAAAACATGAACAATCTCTGAGTTTATTTCTCAGAGATTTGAACCTGTTTCAAAGCTACAATCATCATCAGCTATGTTCAAGATCTTGTAGAGTTTTCCGAAGACCTTCCTTCAATATTCGCCCAGGTAAGTCTTCTCAATCCTTCTTAGTATTCTAGTAACATGAGGTAGGTTCATATGCATTTAGATGTGCTCCTCATCACCGGGAGGCTGGACGAATAGCGTCACATGTTTGTGGTGATAATATGTTGCATTGGTGTGAACCTTTTGGATTCTTGAAAATGATTTCAGTTTGGTTGTAATGCTTATTGTTTGAGCACTTGAATTGTATATTTGAGCTCTATGCGTATAAAGAATCACATTAACATGCTGGTTGTTGAGTTTGGTGAGTTTCCTATTTGAGCTCTGCTCCGACGTATGTCCTATTTTTGTTTGTTTTCTCTTTCCGTTAGCAATCGTGGCACGTTATTACTGGCTTCTTTTCCAGCATTATTGGTGTTTTGTCTTATTCACATGATTGGGAAAGGCTGTGTCACGTTTTGATTGGCTCAGGCTATGTTTTTGTTTTTTGTGAATTAAGTTAGATAGGACCAATTGATATATGTTAGAATATTTCATGCATGTCACTTTCAATAATTAAACCATAGGTAAAATTAAATAGCACTGAAAAAATAATTGAAAACAAATAAAAAATGGAATATGTGATAATAAAACAGCATGGGCCACATGTTTTGATTAAGCCTTAGCGCCATTGTTATCCACGCCCCTTGACTATCAAGCCTAATACGCCAATAACACTAGTTCTTATTCATTTTTTGAATTGCTGATGCACCCTCTAGCAGACATACTTCCTAGAGATTGTTTTAAATTGTGTTCTCCTAACTTTTGACTCATAATTCTTTTTTCATTCAAATAAAAAATGCCATTAAAAATACTAGTTTCGTAATTACAATTTAGGATTAATATTTGGCATTAATTGAGTTCTCCTTCATTAAAAAATACACAAAAAATATTAGTTTTTTTAGGTTATTTTCTCAATTCCTTTGTATCATTTCTATGCCATATTTTGTATCATTTTGATATGATTGTGTTAGTCATTTTTGGGTTTCATTGTGGTTCAGTCTCTCTTAGGAGTAGACTTGGTTATGGACTTCATTAAGTCACCAACCATGAGTTTCACTTGTGATTATATTTTTCTTTGCTTATGCTTGCCATGTTCCTTTAGGGTGGTGACTTCAATCTTGATTAAGATTAGTCATATAGAGCAACTTAGGTTGAAATCTATGCATGTTAACAATAGGTAGAGATTCCCTTATCCTTGACTTTAGGTCCATCTTTGTATGATAATACTAGGATAAGAATTTCTCTTAGAGATGTATGTTCCCCTTTGTGCATAATACAAACAAAAATCAATAAAACACCTAAAGCACTTAATAAAGGTTGAAAACATTAAAAACGGAATGGAAGCTCTCGTCTCCCTTGCTTAAGGGAATCACTTGAGTGTAAGTTCCCAATCATAAAAAAACATCAACTAAGAGTCACTCAAGTCTCGCTTGTTTAAGGGAGTCACTTGAAACGCTCGACATATATTTCTTTTGCTTTTAAGCGCGTGTTACTTCCACTTCGTTACCAGCTTAAGTCTCTAAAGGTCGAGCAGCGGAGTGTGACGCAACTGTTCAACTAAAAAACACCTAACAAACATTAAAAACATAGAAAATATTGAGCAAAACTACGGCGCTCTGAATCTTTATAAGGATATACGTAGGCACAGAGGCAACTCTAACGAGCACAATAATTATTAAAAAATCTAAGTTAATCATGCATTGCATTTCATTTTAGTAGCAAGTAAATAGTAATAGATACACCCTTTACACAGAAACAAACAAAGGTGGATACCGTCGAGTACGAAGGACGTGAGGGGTGATAACACCTTCCCCTTGCCTAACCGACTCCCATACCCAGTTTCTTTGGTCGTAAGAGCTTGTTCTTATTCTTTGTCAGGTTTTCTGATATTCCTTTCTCTCAATGAGATAAATATATTAGTGGTGACTCTGGTTATTTTTCGCGGTAGCGACTCATATAGGTATACCCTATTACGAGAGTAATTATGTTTAACCATAAGTACCTTCATAACACAATATCATACTCGATAGGAGTATTGATATTTACTTGTACTTTCATATTATGACGTGACAAAAGTGAACTACTAAAAATAGAATAACACAATATTATTGCATGCTAAAGAATTATTGTGTCTTTTTAATATCGACCTAAACATCAAATTATGACGCTTCCCGAGATTAAGAGAAAAATATATCTAAGTATACTAGAACAAGACTTTTTAGAGTTATTGAATATTTTTAAGTCTTTTTAGAATATGTCATATTTTATAGTACATGCAAGAATATATGACACTATGAGAATAATGATCTAAATTTTTTTTAGATTATTTAATTTTGTACGCTTGCACTCCCACTAATCAAACATAAAAAATAAGATATACATTTATCAGAGTCCACTAGTATTAAATACTCTGATTATACAATGAGTACTAATTTTATTTTTAGGGCAAAACTCCACATAGAAGTGGTTGTATAATATATCTCATTTGAGTTTAACAAACTCAACCACATATTTTACACGTAAACAGAATGTGAGATATTGGATCGAACTCTAGTATGGTCAAAGAGTAGCTTCTTGGTTCGACAGGATTAAGCATGAAGTCGAAGGTTGTTCACATGCTTGTGTCGAAGATGCTAGGTTGTTAGCATGTTAAATTAGGTTTTAGTACTTAAATCCTAATTTGTTAAGTTAGCTTGTTTATTAAGTTGGCTTGTGTAGTGGGCCTTGTGGAAAAAGCCCATTAGTTAGTATGTTAGGTTTTATTATAAATAGCATACTAGTCTCTCATCATTGCTAAGCTGCAAATCCTAATTTAGGGTGAGAGAGGTTATTTGTTATTCTTGTAAACTTGTAATCTTGTTTTAAGAGAAAGTAAAAGAATAACAGTTATATCCAATTCTTGTGTTCTTCTTCTTTCTTGTTCTTTATTCTTCCCTTGCATTATACTTTGTTCTTGACATCGTTTTTCACAACAAATTGGTGCGGTGAGCGTGGAGAAGATGCCTTCAACAAAGTATGAGATTGAAAAGTTCACCGGAGTGAATGATTTCGGTCTGTGGCGCTTGAAGATGAAAGGCCTACTGGTTCAGAAGAGTTGTTTGGAAGCGTTGAAGGGAGAGGTAGCCATCAATGCTGAATTAATGGCAGCGGAGAAGAAAACTATGATCGAGAAAGAATACAATGCAATTCTGTTGAGCCTTGGTGATAAGGTTCTACGACAGGTATCAAAGGAGATGACGACATCAGGGTTATGGTTGAAACTTGAAAGTTTGTATATGACCAAATCGCTGGTAAATCGACTCTACCTAAAGCAGGCTTTGTATTCATTCAAGATGATTGAAGACAAAGTGTTGGCTGAGCAGTTGGATATGTTCAACGAGCTGATTCTTGATCTTGAAAATATTGATGTGAAGATCGATGATGAATATCAGCAGCTGTTACTATTGTGCGCTTTGCCTCGATCATATGCTCACTTCAAACAAACTCTCTTGTATGGAAGGGAGTCCCTGACCTTTGAAGAAGTTCAATCAGCCCTATATTGAAAGGACCTAAACGAATGAAAGGAGCATAAACCTTCGACTGTTGGTGAAGGTTTGGCCGTTAAAGGAAAAATCTTACGAAAGGATGGTAAATTTGACAAGAAGAAAGGCAAAAGCCATCAGAAGTCTTATAGTGGCAAAGCATCTGGTATTCGATGCTATCATTGTAAGAAGGAGGGTCACACACGGAAGGTGTGCCCTGAACGCCTGAAAGATCATGGAGGTAAGGATAATGGCAATGCAGCCATTGTTCAAGATGATTTTGAATCATCTGATATTCTTGTGGTTTCAAGCAGTGACTCTAGGAAGGAGTGGATTATGGATTCAGGTTGCACTTGGCACATGACTCCAAACAAAGACTTGTTCGAGGAATTATGTGATCAAGATGGTGGATCAGTATTGCTGGGAAACAACAAGGCTTGCAAGATTGCAGGTGTTGGATCTGTGAGGTTCAAGCTCCATGATGAGTCAATAAGGTTATTGACTGAAGTCAGGTATGTTCCTGACTTGAAGATAAATCTGCTTTCTCTTGGTGAATTCGACAAGAAAGGATATGTTTTTCAAGGAGAGAAAAGTATCCTAAGAGTCATGAAAGGGTTGACGAAAGTCTTGAGAGGCGTGAAGAAACAAGGCTTGCATACCCTTGAGGCTGAAGTTGTAAGTGGTTCGACAAATGTTGCATCCACGAAACCTTTGTCGAAGACAGAAATCTGGCACATGAGATTGGGCCATGTCAGTGAAAGGGGTCTGGTCGAATTAAGGAAACCAAATCTGCTTGGTGGAGACAAAATCGAAAAGCTGAAGTTTTTTGAACCCTGTGTACTTGGAAAATCTTGCAGAGTGAAGTTCAACAAAGGGAAACAAAGAACACATGGATCCCTTGATTACATCCATGCTAATCTTTGGGGGCCAACAAGGTGTCCATCACATTCAGGAGCAAGGTATTTTCTATCCATAGTAGATGATTATTCCAGAAAATTATGGGTATTCATTCAGAAGACTAAGGATGAAACTTTTGAGAATTTCAAAAGTTGGAAGACTCTGGTTGAAAATCAGACTAGCAGGAAGGTCAAGAAGTTGAGAACTGACAATGGCCTTGAATTTTGCAATGAGGCATTCGGCAGCTTTTGTGCTGCCTCTGGTATTGCAAGGCACAAAACTACTGCAGGTACTCCACAGCAAAATGGTTTGGCTGAAAGGTTTAATCGAACTATTTTGGAGAGAGTCAGATGCATGTTGACTAGTGCGGGGTTAAAGAAGGTGTTCTGGGCTGAGGATGTTTCGACAGCAACATATCTGATAAATAGATGTCCTTCGACAACGTTAGTTATGAAGACACCTGAAGAAGTTTGGTCGAGACATCCACTAGATCTCGACAAACTGAGAGTATTTGGCTGCATAGCCTATGCTCACATTAGGCTAGACAAGGTCGAACCTAGAGCTCTGAAATTCATGTTCATGGGATACCCTGAAGGAATCAAAGCTTATAGGATATGGTGCCTAGAGCCGGGTCACAGGAGGTGTATCACCAGTCGAGATGTAGTTTTCAATGGAGTTGAAATGGCTTTCAAGAAAACTGATGATGATGGTCAAAGTGCAGAAGAGATGGAATAGGTAAAGATTCCTGTTGAGGTGGAGCAAGTTGATGCTGAATTGCATATCGCTGATGAAGTTGAAGAAGAAGCAGAAGGTGCTGATGAAATTGAGGAAACTGTCGATGACTACCTATTGTCAAGAGATAGGTCGAGAAGAGTCATCAAGGCACCTCAGAGACTTGGGTATGCAGACCTTATAGCTTATGCCTTAATCTCTGCAAGTGAGGTTCTAGACGAAGAACCTAGATACTACAAGGAAGTTATGAGGAATCAAAATAAGACTGAATGGCTGAAGGCTATGGATGATGAGATGAAATCTCTTCATGATAATCATACTTGGGAACTGATCAAGAAACCTGCTGTGGCAAGGTTAGTCAACTATAAATGGATATTCAAAGTTAAGGAAGGAATTGAAGGAGTGACGTCGAAAAGATACAAGGCAAGGTTAGTTGCAAGGGGTTTCACTCATAAAGAAGGTGTCAACTTCAATGATGTGTTTTCTCCTGTTGTGAAGCATAGGTCCATTCGAATGTTGCTTGCCATGGTGGCACAGTTCGATCTTGAACTTTAACAGATGGATGTGAAGACTGTGTTCTTGTATGGTGATCTAGATGAAACGATCCTGATGAGGCAACCTGAAGGGTATGTAGAAAAGGGGAAGGAAGATTATGTGTGCAAGTTAAAGAGATCTTTGTATGGGCTAAAACAATCTCCTCGACACTGGAATAGAAGATTCGACAAGTTCATGGCACGCATAAGTTTCATTAGAAGTCAGTTCGACCACTGCGTTTACTTTAGATTTCGACCTGGTAATTCATTTGTTATTTTGTTGCTTTATGTGGATGATATTCTCATAGCAAGAAACAATGTTGAAGATGTGACGAGGGTGAAGGCTGAAATCAATAAGGAGTTTGATATGAAGGATCTGAGAGCTGCTTCCAGGATTCTTGGAATTGACATTCAAAGTTATGCTTATCTCAAAAGGCATATCTACGGAAGATTATCGAAAAGTTTGGTATGTCGAATTCGAAGCCAGTTGTGACTCCAACAAACCCTCAATTCAAGCTGAGTATAGATCAGTTTCCCAGTACTGATTTCGAAAGAGCCTATATGAATAGCATCCTATATGCTAATATAGTTAGTTCTTTGATGTATGCTATGGTCTGTACTAGACCCGACATAGCATATGCAGTAAGTCTTGTAAGGTACCTGGAGAATCCTGAAAAGGCTCACTGGCAAGCAATGAAGTGGATTTTAAGGTACATAAATGGGTCTCTGAATAGAGTCCTAATTTATGGTGGAGCCTTGGGTGAAGATAGTAAAGCAGTAATCGAAGGATATGTCGACTCTGATTATGCAGGTTGTATGGATTCTAGAAAATCTACTTCTGGATATGTTTTCACTATGTTTAGCACAACAATTAGTTGGAAAGCAACAATTCAGAAGGTTGTTGCTCTATCAACCACTGAAGCGGAGTACATTGGCTTAACTGAAGTTGTGAAAGAAGCATTGTGGCTTGAAGGTTTTGCGAAGGAGCTGAAACTTCAAGGTCGAGGTATCACTATTAAATGTGATAGTCAAAGTGCAATACACCTTTCGAAGAAGTCAGCATATCATGAGCGAAGTAAGCACATTGATGTGAGGCTGCATTTCGTCAGAGGAGTAATCGAGCGTGGAGAAGTCCAAGTGCTGAAGGTTTCGACTGAAGACAATGCTGCTAATATGATCACCAAGACATTGCCGAGTTGCAAGTTTTTCCACTGTATGCAGTTGATAAAACTGCATGAAGAAAGCTAGTTTATTCCCTTGATGTTGTAGATTTAGATCCAAGGTGGAGATTTGTGAGATATTGGATCGAACTCTAGTATGGTCGAAGGATAGCTTCTTGGTTCGACAGAACTAAGCATGAAGTCGAAGGTTGCTCACATGCTTGTGTCGAAGACGATAGGTTGTTAGCATGTTAAATTAGGTTTTAGTATTTAAATCCTAATTTGTTAAGTTAGCTTGTTTATTAAGTTCGGTTGTGTAGTGGGCCTTGTGGAAAAAGCCCACTAGTTAGTATGTTAGATTTTATTGTAAATAACATACTAGTCTCTCATCGTTGCTAAGCTGTAAATCCTAATTTAGGGTGAGAGAGGTTATTTGTTATTCTAGTAAACTTGTAATCTTGTTTTAAGAGAAAGTAAAAGAATAACAGTTATAACCAATTCTTGTGTTCTTCTTCCTTGTTCTTTATTCTTCCCTTGCATTATACTTTGTTCTTGACATCGTTTTTCACAACACATAACATATCATTATAGATATAATTTCACATGAAATAGTATGATGGTCATATAAAGGGTTTACCATCATTGAGTGACATGAAATTCCTATAATTTTGAATATAGGATTATATACAATATTTTATTAACTCACTCAAAACTCAAATGCTACAATTATAATCACACACATTTGAGAAACATCTTACACGCAACAGAAAAATATGAGACTTAATTTTAACTATTATTGAGGATATAATACAAATAGTCATGAATTTTTTATTAATAACATATGACTATAATGTCCCTCAATATCAGTCTCTTTAAAATAATATTATATAAATAATATTTGTTTTTTCATTTCTATACAATTGACATGTTAAATTCTCTCACTTGATAGAGGATAATAGTTGAATTATTAAATCAAAATTTGATAAAATATTTAAATAAATATCCAACTATTTTCTCTATCACACAAATATCATGTCAAGTAAAATCTCACCGAAAGGGTATGTTCGTCACTTACATAATACACAGAGAATTGAAATTTATTTTATTAAAAAAATATTTAAAATTAATTATTGGATTTTATAAAAATTAAAATATTACATGTCTTTAAAAGGAATTATAACAACAATATACAAATATTATGTCACCAAAATTCTAATACCGATAGGGTATTCGAAACAAATTTACATAATCATGAATCACAAGTACATTGAAAAAAATTATATTAAAATTAATAAACCTATCAAGGTATAACTATTACAAATATAATATTTATTATAAATAAAATTAAAATAATTTTAATTATTTTCGTAACCAAATTTTGTACAATTGTGTTGTAAATTTTGAATATATTTCAAAAGTTTTAAATAATTTAATCTCATCTTTAATTGACAAATATAAGAAAATATTTTTATTATTAATTTTGTTTTGTGATGATTTTAAAGTGGTCAAATAATTTAATAAGTTTGACTTGAATGAGTTAAATCCATTACTCCAATTTTCTCTTTCTTATATAAAGTCACCTACCATTAACAAAAATGACACAGAAAAATAGAACGTAAAAAATATTTTGTCTTCCCTTCCTTCTTTGTTTTTCTGGGTGCATCTTGTCATACCCCAAATTTGTCCTACCCCTTAATTTCTAACTGGCTTTAGCTTCGCATTCATGTACATACTCTCCATTAGGTCATCTAACACTCGTGCATTCATCACTAATTAATAAACATGGCTTGGGATCAAAGATCAAGGAAAGTGAGACTTCTACTTCATTCGAGCATGATTTATTTGATTCCTCTTTGAGTATTGGACCGTGAAATTAAGGTTCTGAAATAGGGGTATTATGTATTCGCTCTCTATCAAGCTTCATGGATATTCTTCATCCAATCTCATTCGGAACAAGGATCAGGGCTTATTTCCCTACACAAGGTCAAAAATTGGGTTCTTTATTATTAAGTCACCATCGAAAAGAATTGAAAATGTTCGTATCAATGGACTTTTGGTTAAGGAATCAACTTTGGGAGGTTGACTTTTGGTTGGCCAACTATTATTGCTTGCTCATTTTTTGGTGATGGGTTTATGATATAGTTTTCATTCAAAAGGAAAAGGAAAGAAGACTTTGAAATTCAAATTGTTGCAAAAAAAAAAGAGGGAAATGCATTACATTTCAAAATTCAAGTCTCATTACATTACAAGTGAAGTCACAAAAAAAGATACAATGGAGAGCACTGTATAGGAAAATACAAAAAGGCTACATCGTTGACTTTACGGTCAACTGTTGACCTTTGACACCAAGTTTGCTTTGATCTGACCCACATCCACAATTTACATCCATATAAAAAAACCATACAAAAATATCTATACAAATTCATCAATTTCCTAAAATCCTAAGTGCCTCGTCATGTATTCTTCAAGTTCAGTACTGTTTAACACTCCATCAAGTCATCTTCATGAAGCAAGTGACTTCATCCACACCTCACAAGCTTTTCATAACTTCACACTTCTCCCGAAGAGTATAAACCTGCATCAATATGACCAAAGCTGTGCATAAGCCTTATTTGAACATAAACCAGTCCATGAGAATTAACCAAAACAGCCCCACAACAATAAATCATTGCCACATAAACAAGAAGAAACCAGCAGCCTTTTTAATTCACGAGAAGATCGCCTCAGAATAACAATTCAGAACCATACATCATGTCAGACATATCCAAACTCAGAATTGGGTTCAGCTTCGTACATGTCCGCATTCCCCGGCTTCAGCTAACCATCATCATCATTTGGCAGCCTCTCCTATAATCCTACAGCAATGAATCAGCACGCATATTAGTACAAAAATTCAGAAACTTTTATCCAACTCAGCATAGGCATATTGCTGTTAGCTCAAGTTGTTATGAGAAACATATATACGACATTCAGACGGGATATCTGTTGCACCATTTCAAGTGCAGCTTGTCATAAAAAGAGCTTCACAAAAGCAAAGGCAAAAAGCAATCAAGTCCCAAAGATCCCTAACACTAGCTGAACCAAGTAACAGATTTGTTTGATAGTTTTAAATTACTAGCCAAACTAATTCCCAGATCCACATAACAGAATTTCTTAACAGCTATCATCTAATAACCTTTAACCAACATCATAACAGAAAAAGAACATTCATAACAGAAAATAACTGAATCCAAACCAACATAACTAACTGAGTCAGCTTTCTAACAAACTAACTCAGTGAGTGAGCTAACTGATTCATTCTTAACTAACTTCAGAACCGATTCAATCCTCACCCTTCAATTCCTGACAGAAAACCAATCTAAGGGCTCACCTCTTCCTCTCCTCTAACTAATTCAGTTTCCTCCATTCCTAGTCAGCATCTCCCAACCTCAATCCTCACCTACCTAACTGAAACCGAACCTCACTCCAAACCTAACTCAACCGAACCTAGCTCATCACCTTCTCTATATAACCACCCTTCCCTCCATAATTCAAACCCCACGCCATAACCACCATTCTCACCTTCCACTTTTCTTCATCTTCAACTTCCCTCTTCACACTCTCTGCAATCACTCTCTGCAACTACTCCCTCCATCACCATTCTTCGCACCACCTCCTATCTTCACCATCTTCATCCTCTCTCACTCTCAATTCAGAACTCTCTCTGCATCTTCATCTCCCTCACCTAACCATACGCACACTTTCAGAAAGCTTTTGAGGTTCACCATTAGAACCTCAACAAGCTTGTGCTAAACCTCTCACGCAACTCTCATGTTAATCGATCTCTCAAGCTACGCTGAGTTTATTTCTCAGCTCTCAATCACTACGGCACACAACAGCACAAGAACGTCGGCATCGCAAAGCATACGAAAAGAAGAAGAACAGAAGACAAAGAGAAGAAGGGGAAGAGCGAAAAGATTACCTTAATTGAAGTTCTCCGACGCGTTTATTTCGCCAAGTCCAGCCGTCGGAGATTCATCGGAGTTACTCTGGAAGGTAAGTAGTTCCTTGACCTTTCTTCAATATTCTCGAAGCTATGTGTTAGATTGCGGTCTTCTGAGCATTTCCCCCATGATCTTGATCTATGATTCGTAGCCATTAGCCGTCGATTTGATTTCGCTATAGATCCAGGGTTCGCTGGTTGGTCCGATTAGGGGAGTGCGAACTTGAATCGGTGAAAAGGAGTTAATGATTCGGAGAGAGGAAAGGAAGTAGGTGTGGTTGAGTGTTCTGATTTCGCATTCGGTTGAGCTCCGCCGCCTCCGGCACGGCGGAGCGATTTCCGGTGAGTGTTTGTTTGAGAGGCGATGGAGGTGAGAACGAGAATCTGAGAGTGAGGAGCTTAAACGTCACATGATCCCCTTCAATTATCTTTTTCATTTTATTTTCAATCAATTAATTGTTTTTTTTCCATTATATTTCTTAATTTGAATAAAAGTGATAAAAATCTGATAAGAGGGATATGGATTAAGGCGTAACATCTGGGCCGAATTTGCTACCACACCCCCTAGGCCCGTCTTATCACCATTTTTGGCTGGCTGGAGAAACTGAGCAAAAACCACGCTGATTGGGCCGCTAATTGCTATTTTCGCACCCCCTCGAGCCCACGCTTACTTTGGTAGTAAATTCTGAGAACAAAATAATTCTTGGGCCAGACTTCTGGCTGGGCCCCGCGCCCATTTTCTACTTGCAGCACACATTTCATTTCGCACCCCCTGGATAGTTTTGTTTTCAATTAATAAATTTAGGTTCTTCTTAGATTTATTTTCTTTTCTTTTGGTAAATAAAAATATGCAATTTTTACAATCATTTCTAGACATTAATCCAAATTTTTGCCATATAAAAATAATCATAAAAATATTAGTTTTAGGCTAATTGTTTTAGTCTTTTTGCTTGAATTAGAATTCAACTTCTTTCATAAAAATCAATAAAAAATAGTAGTATTTTTAATTCATTTTTGCACTATGTTTTTGACTTGCTACTTCATGCTTGTGTATAATTTTGTACCATTGTATCCTTACTCAATTTTGCTCATGATGTGACTTTAATTTCCATGTTCTTCTATTCCTAACCTTAGGTAGAAACCATGATAACATTAGGTAGAACTTCCCTTCATACTTAGGCTAGTTTCTTTCCTTTTCAACACATAAAACATCTAAAAATACTTGAATAAATCCCCCATAAAAAATACAAAGAAAATACTTAAAACACTAATAATCAAAGTGAAAATCATTAAAAAGGGAATGGAAGCTTGGATCTCCCTTACTTTAGGGAATCATTCGAGTGCCTGGATTTCCCTTGCTTTAGGGAACCATTCGGGCGTAAGTTCCCAAATTCTAAAAGACACAAACCAAAGAATAACTCGAGTTTCCCTTGCTTTAGGGATTTCCTCGAAACACTCAAACTCTCTCTCTTCTCTCCTTTCTTAAGGTCATTGTTATCTCCGCTCTATTGCATCCTAGGCTGTCCCCTTATGCAAGAGCGCGAGCGTTAACTCCGCCCAACTAAAAAACACAAAAACAAACAGAAAATCGTGAGCCGAACTACGGCGCTCTGATTCCTGAAAAGGATACGTAGGCATCAAGTCGCGGGGCTTGAACGAGCACATTTGTAAATAACCTTTCTTTTCCCCGTATTTCTTTTGCATGCATTCGCATTTAGGCATAGACATAGTACACACCCTTTAGATAGAAACAAACATAGGTGGATACCATCGAGTACGATGGGCGCGAGGGGTGTTAGTACCTTCCCCTCGCGTAACCGACTCCCGTATCTAGATTCTCTGGTCGCAAGACCCTGTTCCTTCCTTTGTTAGGTTTTCTGATATTCCTTTATCTTATGGGATAAATATATTGGTGGCGACTCTGATCATTTTTCGCGAGCGTGCGACAGCTGGCGACTCTGCTGGGGATTACCTAAGCAAGTCGATCCTAGCCTTTGTTTGTTTTATTGGGTGTTTACTTGTTTTTTATGTCTATATCTTGTATATATGTTTGCATGTTTATTTTCTGCTTGCATATCATGTTTACTTCTGCTTGCACATCATGCATCTGGACTATATTATGGGTCCCCGTGGGGGCCACATATTTTTCTGCTTTGTTTTGCAGGTGGGGGGTTTGTGTGAGGTAAAAGGCCCACTACCCAGGCCAGTGACACATAGGATTAGCGTGGATGCTCATGTTGACTCCCGTGGCTCTTGCTACGATCGAGCTTGACATGGGGTACCACAACTGGGCGAGGTTCTTTCATGGAACATTGTGTCTGGCACGCTTGTTGCCTCAAACACTTTGTACCCCATGGGAACTGTAGACCCTAGTGACCATTAGGGACCACTTGTCCGTGTCTAGACTTCATACCCGTGAGATTGGGGTGGGACAGTAAACCTTGACTCCTACATACCATTGCTTCTTCATATTTGAGGTCGGACCTTTATTTGGTCTGTTCTCATGGTGCTTGATATTCTGGTATTCAAAAAGGCGTCGAACCTTTGATCCTGTGACATTTGGCCTGCAAGGAGGTTTTATATCAGTTATCCAGAGATTGCACAGATTGCTACTCAGATTATGTGGACCCTTGATCCCATACTTTTGCATTGCATAACATCATTGCTTCATCCACTTCATTTGTGGGGGATCCTAAAGCCTATTTCCAAGAAAAAAAAGAAAGAAAAAACAACAAACAAAAAGAAAAAGGAAATAGAAAAGATACTATATACAAAACATACCTTGATTCAAAAAAAAAGAACAAAAAAAAAAAGAACAAAACGAAAGTGCGAAAAGACTTTAGGATCTCTCATAAATGAAACATGCATTCATACTATCATGCATTTCATGGTTCTCTCGGAGACTTATGGGACCCTTTCTATTCAGATTTCAAGATCATCAACAGATTTGACTTCTCACCGCCACGAGCTCCGAGATCAACTATGGAACAACTCCGTGAGGAAATGGATGAGATGAGGGAACAAATGGGTCATCTTATGTTGGAAATGCAAGAATTGATCCATAATCAGGGTGCACTAAAAGAGGAAAACAGTCAGTTGAAGACTCAAGTGAGCCTAGTCATGGAAGTTCTAAAAACGGTACTAAGGAAGGAAGATGATGTTGTCCCTGCTGCTGCAAAAGAAGTTGTTGACTCCTCCTCTCCAATAGGATCTCCTCCAATTCATGGGATGTTTTATGGAGTCCATCCACCACTTCAAGTGCCGTTACCTCCACGTCAATCTGTTCATGTCCCTAGAATGAATCAAGGAGGCCGAATGTGGGGGCAAAAACCTAAGATGCCTCAAAGGGTTCTTGATCCGATCCCGATGCCTTATGCTCAGTTACTTCCCCGCTTGCTAGAACTTCGGTTGGTTGAGCTACGCGATTTGTCCATGCCTGAAAAGCTTCCCCCCAGTTTTGATGCCAATGCTCGATGCGAGTTCCATTCTGGGGCACCTGGCCATGATATTGAGAATTGTAGGGCGTTGAAGCAGCAAATTCAAGATCTCATTGACTCCAAAGCAATATCATTCACTCCAAATGGCCTGCACATAACACGAAGAGTTCATGCATAAGTGAATGTCCGTATTCCAGAAAGTATCACCAAAAAAAAAAATAATAATAATAATAAGCCCAAATGGAGTCAAGGCTCCTCAACTATGGCGATCATCATTTCATTTCCGTATTCTCATTTCAGTATTTCCTGTTTTGTAGAAGGCTAATCCCTTGTTTGAACTCATTGGTATAATAATAATGAAAACACCACAAATTCTCGAGCAACTTTGTCAGAATCTTTTTCAAAAAGTAATCAAGGATGTTTTGTAGAAGCATCTCTCATTCTCAAGGTTCTTGTGCTCAGTTGTATCCGTGGAGGTTGGTGTTTCAGTTGGTGTTTGAGCTCTCCTTGCAACAAGTAGCTTCTCTAAGTTTGGTGACCACACAAGGTTCCTCCATGTTTGATGGCAAATACTTCTTCAATGAATATGCTTGGGGCTCCCGCACGAGGGATAAGCAAGACACACTCTTATCTTAAGCATCGCATCATTCACATTGCTCGAATCCCTAAAGCATTACAAATTCTTGGGTGACTTCATCAGAATCTTCTTCCGTGTGATAATCAAGAGTGTTCTTCACAATGCTTCTCATTCTCAAGGTTCTACTTCATATATCAGTTGCCTTTTCTCAGGATCTCCTTCTCAGTGGCCTTGCTAGTTAACAGAGACGAGAAGAATATGAGAAACAAATTGATGTGATTCTATTGCCTTGTGCTCATTCGTTTCCTTGTTTGTTGGAATCACAATTGGTTAAGATTCTAGTATTGGGTCTTCTTCACCACAAGTAGCTCTCTTGAGTTGATGGTCGTACAAGATTCTTCCCATTTATGATGGCGATTACTACTTTAGCAGCTATGCTTGGGGCTCCCGCACGAGGGATAAGCAAGACGTACTCTTATCTTAAGCATTGCATCACTCGCATTGCTCGAATCCCTAAAGTAAGGCAAAAATTTGCAACTCATGGGTGACCTCGTTGAGGTTCTCTTTTGAAGTAATCTGAAGTGTTTGGAAGGGACTGCAGAAAGTATTCAAGCTCAATAAGTCCAGACGGAGTCAAGTCTCCTCAACAATGGCATTCATTTAGTTTCGTTATTGCATTCTCATATGTAACATTTCATTGTTTGTTTAAGCATTGCTAGCATGTAAAAACTTGTTAATTTCTGAATGAAAATCATAATACATTGTTTATGTTTGTCTTGAAGAAACCCATTCGTTTTCGCTCATAAAATGTTTTGGCATTACGATACTAACTTTACTAATTTCTTGCTTATGCAAAAAGCTGAGGGAGAATGATGAAAAATAAAAAATGCAAAATCTCTAATCATGTGTTTTCGAATAAAAACCCTACTGAGGATGTACAGGCATTATTTCAAATCCCCAAACACCGGAGATATAAGGGAGATAGACCCTCGATAACCCCTTTGAGCCTTGAAGTAGGAGTTTCTTTTCTAATCATAAAAACCCTTATTTTAACCTTGGGGCAGGGTAGTGTTCATTTAACTTGATTGAGTGTTCAAAACTCACCAAAAGGGTATGCATATAAGGATACAACAATGGTTATCCTTCCAAAGATTGAGGAATGTCAAAACCGCAATGATTATCCTTATTCCATCAAGAGATCAAGAGACGACGATACCACAATGGTAATCTTTCATCAAATCAAATGAACGAGGCAATCGCAATCACCTCCAACGAATCAAAGACTATGCAAGGTCACACGACTTGTTCAAAAAAAATATACATAGCAAAAAAGAAATGGCAAAAAAAAAATATAAGAAGAAAAGGATGAAAAGAAAAAATGACTAAAAATGAAAAAAAAAAAGATGATGAAATTGCCAAGCAAGAACAAAGTCGTGTGACAATGAATCAGAAGAATAAAAGGTGAGCGACCGCCATGTCTAAAGAACCTCATTGATTCCTCAACCATTCCTTGTGAGGGATGAACACTCGTGTCGAGTTAACTGAACATAGGAATGGAGAACATCACGAAGGGGGTGGGTGCAAATAATTTTGAGCCTAAAATCCTTTGTTTCTAAAAACCGTGAACCCGACCAAATTACAACCCTTAAAATCCGATGAGATAGCGTTTAACTGACTCCCAATGAAGCGAGGCTCATATCTATGTTGGTATCGTACGTTTGCTTTATCTTCCATATGCAAAAATCGAGGTTGTGTCAACTAGTGATTCGGTCACAAGAGGTCGCAACCTCATTTCACAAAAAAGTTTTTACAACTTCAAGACTAACATACGCTTTGCATTAGAATTATCATTCTTAGAATTAACATCCTCTTGCATGAAAAACATCTGCTTAAACAACAAGGAAATTTTCAAGGATGAGAATCAGTGAGTAACGTGATCATGTCAAAGTACAAGAAACTTGAGAACTCCATGGAGTAAAAAGCCAATCATTTCAAAGACTGATTATCAATAGGCATGTTGCCTAAAGGCTCCGTCGAGCATGGGTAGTTGATACTTTTGTTAATTGACTACCCTGAAGAGAAAGGCCTGAATATTCTGTTGAGCAAATGCCTTCTTTGATTACCTTGAGGGGAAGAATTTGAAGACTCTGTTGAGCGTGGTAAAGTTGTTTCCGTGTTTGTATGACTTCAAAACAAAGAAAGATTGAGGATTCTAGTGAGATGTACCTAATCAGGGGCAATTGAATCGAGGTTTGACCTCTCAAATTCAGCATATCAGGGGCAATCATGTCGATAAATCTCTTCAAGCTTTGATCAATCTGGGGCAATCATGTTGAGGAATCTCTCTTGAGGAATCTCTCTTGAGTTCAACCAATCTGGGGCAGTTACGTCGAGATTCGATAAATCTCTCCAAGGATCCTTTAGGGCAAATTCCCTCATGGGTCATGAAGCTTGGAGCACAATCTTTTGAGTTATATCGACTCTCCCCGACCATAGGAGTTTATTTCTCCTAGAAGTTTGGTCTCTCCCCAAGCACTGGAGTTTATTTCTCCTAGGAGAGGTTCTACTTCCCTAATCAAGGCTCCTTATCTGGATTTCTCATCCCCAACATGGTGAATTGAGGGAATCTCCTCAAGTGGAAAATCTTCCAAGCAGTGGCACATGGTGAGAAGTCCGAAGCCATTCTACGTTCTGGAAGGCAACAACAAGAGTGTGCCCTTACAAGTCAAAGTCCAATATCTTTGGCACCTCTACATGGTCCTTAACGCCAAGGGTATTCTCCCTGGTGTTTACCTCACTAATGCCTTTATTTGGCATCCTGCATATAGTGTTCACTGCATATAACATTGCATCCTCAAAAGCGTAGCATATCCGTCAAAGCGGATCATTACACCGTAGAAAAATTCAAACATGCATACAAAGCATAAGCCAGATAATACAAATCAGCACTCAATCAAGACGACAATACTCCCCCACATAAAATATTGTCCTTACAAACTCCGATTGATATCTGCTACTACATTACAAATCTCCTTATGCCACGGTGCCGATACCTGGTATCCTTAATCCCCAAAAGAAGTCTCATTTTCTCTCTCCAACATGGATCGGATGCAATGTCTTTCTTCGTCAGAATCGTTGTCTCCGAGGTTATTTCCCGTATGCTGCATGCAGATTAGAGCATGAATGAGGGTGGGCATTCAACCCATCTCATTTTTCAACCGTTTGAATAATCATACTTGGTGTGTGGCAATTCGAACGATTGCCGCTCTTGAAGAGTTACACCCTGCCTTTGGCCTGAGGGATTAATGTAACTCTTATGCTTCGCAAACATCAGTATCTCCGTAATTCACAGTGGTTACTTCCATCTTCTTGTCAAGTCTAGTCGTCACTAGTCTTGTCGTGGTTATTTCCCGTGTGCTGCGTGCAAATTAGAGTGTGAATGAGGGTGGGTCTTCAACCCATCTCATTTTTCAATCATTTGAATAACCATACTTGGTGTGTGGTAATTCGAACGATTGCCACTCTTGAAGAGCTACACCCCGCCTTTGGCCTGAGGGATTAATGTAATTCTTATGCTTCGCAAGCATCAACATCTTCGTGATTATGTCTTTTGATCGAGTCTAGTCGTCACTAGTCTCCGTGGTCCCTTCCCCCGTATGGGAAAACATTTCAGGTCCAACCCCCGTGTTGTGAATCCTTTGCCTTCCAACTTTCGAACCTGGCAAAGCCCAGTTCCTAACCTGGCAAACCCTTTCAAAGCCCAGTTCCTAACCTGGCAAACCATTTCAAAGCCCAGTTCCTAACCTGGCAAACCCTTTCAAAGCCCAATTTTCAACTTGGCAAACCATTTCAAAACAAACCCTGATGTTGAGTCGTAGATCGCACGAGGTCTATTCTGTCCTGAAGATCGTACGAGGTCTTCTCCCGATGTTGAGTCATAGGTCGCACGAGACCTTTTCATTTCAGTCCTGAAGATCGTACGATATCCTCTCCTCTTGTCGAGTCGATGTTGAGTCATAGATCGCACGAGATCTTTTCCTTTCTGTCCTGAAGATCGTACGAGATCCTCTCCTGTTGTCGAGTCGATGTTGAGTCATAGGTCGCACGAGATCTTTTCCTTTCAGTCTTGAAGATCGTACGAGATCCTCTTCCGATGTTGAGTCGTAGATCGCACGAGATCTATTCCTTTCAGTCATTGTCTCATATAACCATTCCCTTTGAAAACCTGTGTTGGCACCTTGGCTATGTCACATACTACCACCATTCAAATCCATTATTCACTGTAAATATCCCCACCAGAAAAAACAATTCTCTTTCCCCAGCAGATATCAAAATAAAAATAAGGATAACACTTACACCATCTTCTCTTTAGGACAAATTTCTGGTACTTTGATATTTAATCTTCTTCTACCTCGAGTGTTCGAAAGGCTAGCGCCAATCTCACCCTCAGGTTTAAGACGATTAAATAGGGGCAGCTGTCATACCCCAAATTTGTCCTACCCCTTAATTTCTAACTGGCTTTAGCTTCGCATTCATGTACATACTCTCCATTAGGTCATCTAACACTCGTGCATTCATCACTAATTAATAAACATGGCTTGGGATCAAAGATCAAGGAAAGTGAGACTTCTACTTCATTCGAGCATGATTTATTTGATTCCTCTTTGAGTATTGGACCGTGAAATTAAGGTTCTGAAATAGGGGTATTATGTATTCGCTCTCTATCAAACTTCATGGATATTCTTCATCCAATCTCATTAGGAACAAGGATCAGGGCTTATTTCCCTACACAAGGTCAAAAATTGGGTTCTTTATTATTAAGTCACCATCGAAAAGAATTGAAAATGTTCGTATCAATGGACTTTTGGTCAAGGAATCAACTTTGGGAGGTTGACTTTTGGTTGGCCAACTATTATTGCTTGCTCATTTTTTGGTGATGGGTTTATGATATAGTTTTCATTCAAAAGGAAAAGGAAAGAAGACTTTGAAATTCAAATTGTTGCAAAAAAAAAAAGAGGGAAATGCATTACATTTCAAAATTCAAGTCTCATTACATTACAAGTGAAGTCACAAAAAAGGATACAATGGAGAGCATTGTATAGGAAAATACAAAAAGGCTACATCGTTGACTTTACGGTCAACTGTTGACCTTTGACACCATGTTTGCTTTGATCTGACCCACATCCACAATTTACAGCCATATAAAAAAACCATACAAAAATATCTATACAAATTCATCAATTTCCTAAAATCCTAAGTGCCTTGTCATGTCTTCTTCAAGTTCAGTACTGTTTAACACTCCATCAAGTCATCTTCATGAAGCAAGTGACTTCATCCACACCTCACAAGCTTTTCATAACTTCACACTTCTCCCGAAGAGTATAAACCTGCATCAATATGACCAAAGTTGTGCATAAGCCTCATTTGAACATAAACCAGTCCATGAGAATTAACCAAAACAGCCCCACAACAATAAATCATTGCCACATAAACAAGAAGAAACCAGCAGCCTTTCTAATTCACGAGAAGATCGCCTCAGAATAACAATTCAGAACCATACATCATGTCAGACATATCCAAACTCAGAATTGGGTTCAGCTTCGTACATGTCCGCATTCTGTAACGCCCGTAAATGTGTTTTTCTGATTAATTGTTATGTTTGCTACATTTTCCTAATTTTACCGTTTTCGAGTCGAGTCAGTCGGTAAATATTAATTATGTTAATATTTTACTTATTACTTTCCATGTGTGTAATTATTATGTTTTGGGTGTTAATTGGTTAGAATTAATGTTTAGTGACATTTTGGGCCAAAATTAGAATTTATGAAAGTTGAGTGGGGGAAAATGAGAAGTAGAGAAATAGAAAGAGATATTTTGATATAGAGAGAAAATGAGATATTTTGAGATAGAAAGAAAGAAAGAGAACTTGGGAAGAGAAGAGAAAGAAGAGGAAAACAAAGAGAAGAAGAGAGTTGTAGAATCCAAACCAAGCTAGAGCCAAGAATCCAACCAAGGTAAGGGGGATGAATATAGTTTATCTTGATTGTATGGTTCTTGTAGTTTTGTATGCTTTGTTCTTGTTCTTCCTCTTTTCCAAGCTTGCTCAACAATGGCAAATTGTGTGTTTTGTGAGTTTTGAAGATATAAACTTGATTTTGTGGTGTGTATGTGTACTATGATGATAGATATTCCCATGGATCATGTTTGTTTTTCATTTCTCCATGTTTTCTTGCTTATGAAGAAATATAGGTCAAAGATAATATGTGATGATCCAACCATATGATAATCATGGATTAGGTGTATATATAGCATGTTTGTGTTGTATTGGTGTTGGGATGAAGGTTTAAATTGGTTTTGAATGGTTTAGAGGGAGCTGAGACGGTCTGTTGCAGAACTGGTTTTTCTGGGTTTACGCAGGTCCGCTGAGCGGAGGGGGTCCGCTGAGCGGAGGTCCTTTTGCAGGAAATCCCTGTCCGGGTCCGCTGAGTGGAGGTTCTGTATTTTCGTTTGGTGATTTTTCTGTCCGGGTCCGCTGAGCGGAGCTCAAGCGGACTGTGTGAAATTTTGTTTTTCCAAACTTCGTTTTGTTGTATCTTTTGAACCGTGGGTCGTTTCTACGCGTCGTTTGAAGTATTATGAGAACCCTTGAGTATGCTTTATGATAAGGAGGAGTGTGTTAGTGGTTGAATGAATTTTTCATAAATGTATTTTTGGGAAATGATATTTGCTAATCAAGTATGTTTTGACGGTATATGTGTGCTGTGTGAATATGAACGCCTGAGTGGCAATTTTGATGATGTATCCGTGTGGATTAATATAACCGGTGTGATGAGGATATGTGACCGAGTTATATTATTGTTGTTGTTATGTAATCGAGTCGTTTGTATGCACAGCATAACATTTCAATACGTTAATGGCGGAATGCTGTTAACAGATGTCCTGCGGGCATGGTTACCAGTAGGGGCTTAATGCTCGGTAATGGAATGAGCCTGAGTGGCAAGAGGTCATCAGTGGGAGCTGCGTGCTCGATGACGACAGCCTGCGGGCTTCCTGAGTGGAATAAAGTCCCAGCATAATGCTTGGCAGGTGTATTTGTCATAATGACAAGGAGGAGTTTTACTCCGGATTTGGTACCACATGCATACGCATAGTCGAGTCTCATTCATCATCGTCAGTCTTTATAATTTATGTTATCATTCATGTACCGCATTACTTACATATTGGTTGTGGTTGACTTATTGGATTATCTTGTTATATGATTCTTAATGATATTGTGGGTATTACTATATTGATCATGCTTTCTTTATGAATTGTATTCTCACCCTTCTGCCTTAATGTTACCTACTCGTGGGTAATGTGCAGGTGATCCGCAAGTGTAGGTGCTCTCTTTGTAGTCGTCCGTTTTGGTGTCATCCGCTCGTGATACGTAACACCTAGGGGGGGATCGAACACTTATTTTGTAGATAATGCTTATAGGATCCTTTTGATGTATATTTGATCCTTTAGATGCATTCGTATTATGTATTTTGGATACCTTCTCATGCGATGTATTTTGGAAGAATGTTGTGGATATTTTGTTTACCGATGCATTTATATATGTATGAATACATTCAGGTGTTTATGTGTATCCGTCCTCTTTGATTATTTGTGTTACGCATCTTTTGCGAGTATGTTATGTTTGGTTATGTGGTTACTTAAGTGTAACGCCCTAATTGTTTTTTTTATTATTTAATTTTTATACTCTGATATTTGTACCTATATGCCTGGGTAGAATTGGGGTGTTACATTAGTGGTATCAGAGCGGGTCGGTCTTGTCCGACCAAGTGTCGTGTCGTTTGGTCTAACAATTCTTGTGTTATTTTTTTTTTGGGCTTACTTCTCTTGGTGTTATTATGAAGTTTAGAGATGGCTGGACGTAATGACGCTGCTATTGCTGCTGCATTGCAAGCTATGGCTGAAGCTATGCATACGGATGAGAATGCAAGGTCTCGGAGTTTAGCGACTTTCCAGAGGGAGAATCCTCCTGTGTTCAAGGGAACGCATGACCCCGAGGGAGCCTTGACTTGGATGAAGGAGATGGAGAGGATCTTTCGTGTGATGGATTGCACGCAAGAGCAGAAAGTCAGGTATGGCACTCATCAGTTAGCTGTGGAGGCTGATTATTGGTGGCTGGAGACTTTGGCAAGGTTAGAAGCAACCGGTGAAGAGATTTCCTGGACGGTGTTCAAGAGGGAGTTTTTGAGGAAGTATTATCCGGAGGATGTCCGTGGAAAGAAAGAGACTGAGTTTCTGGCTTTGGTTCAAGGCAGCATGTCTGTGTCTGAATATACGGCCAAGTTTAATGAACTTGTGAAATTCTACCCGCACTTTGTTGGTGAGGGAGCAGAATTTTCTAAGTGCATTAAGTTCCAGAATGGGTTACGTTCTGATATCAAGAAGGCGGTAGGGTATCAGAAGATTCGGGTGTTTCCAGATTTGGTGGACAGCTGTAGGATTTATGATGAGGATAATAATGCTCATCATAAGGTGATTAATGAAAAGAGGAACAAAGGTCCGCAGAATCGTGGGACGCCGTATGATGGAGGGAAGGGTAAGAAAAAGATGAATTATGGACCAAGGTTTAGTGGGGGAGATGCTCCTGCTAAGATTGTATGTTTTAAGTGTGGTAAACCTGGCCACAAAAGTAATGTCTGCAATGGTGACTCGAGGAAATGTTTCAAGTGTGGGAGGGCAGGACATTTGTCATCCGACTGTACGTTCAAGGGAATAGTTTGTTTTAATTGTGGTGAAGAGGGACACATGAGCGGCCAATGTCAGAAGAAGAAAGTTCAAGCTGGTGGGAAGGTGTTTGCTTTGGCTGGAACTCAGACGGACAAGGGTGATCGACTGATCAGAGGTACTTGTTTTATTAATGGCATTTCTTTAATTGCTATTATTGATACGGGTGCTTCGCATTGTTTTATAGCCGATGATTGTGTTAAAAGATTAGGTCTTGTTCTATCCGATTTGGGTGGTGAGATGGTTATCGATTTACCAGCAATGGGGTCGGTGACTACTTCTCTAGTTTGTAAGAATTGTCCGGTATCAATCTTCGGTAAGGACTTTACTGTTGATTTGATTTGTTTGTCGATGAACGAGTTAGACGTGGTTCTGGGAATGGATTGGTTGATGAATAATCGTGTCCATATCGATTGTTATCATAAGTTGGTGAGGTTTCCATTTCTTGAGAAGGATGTGGAATTTGATGTCTTATCTACCAAGGAGTTGAATCGACTGTTAGAAGATGGGGCACAATTGTTTGGTGTGTTTGCATCGTTGACTGTGGAGAGTCGAGCTGCAGTTGGGGATTTTCCAGTAGTGCGAGAATTTCCCGAAGTGTTTCCTGAAGACTTTTCTGATGTGCCGCCAAAGAGAGAGGTGGAGTTTTCCATAGATCTAGTTCCTGGTACGAGGCCTGTTTCTATGGCGCCGTATAGAATGTCGGCATCAGAGTTAGTGGAATTAAAGAAACAATTGGAAGAGTTGCTAGCAAAACATTTTGTGAGGCCTAGTGTTTCACCATGGGGAGCTCCAGTGTTGTTGGTAAAGAAGAAGGATGGAAGCATGAGGTTGTGTATTGATTATCGCCAGTTGAACAAGGTGACGATTAAGAATAAGTATCCGCTTCCTAGGATTGACGACTTGATGGATCAGTTGGTGGGAGCCAGTGTGTTTAGCAAGATTGATTTAAGATCTGGTTACCATCAGATTCGGGTGAAGGAAGAAGATATTCAGAAGACTGCGTTTAGGACTCGGTACGGGCATTATGAGTTTTTGGTGATGCCGTTCGGAGTTTCTAATGCACCTGGTGTGTTTATGGAGTATATGAATCGCATATTCCATGATCAGTTGGATAAGTTTGTTGTGGTCTTCATAGATGACATCTTGATTTATTCTAAGTCTCCGGAAGAGCATGAGGATCATTTGCGTGTTGTGCTACAGGTTTTGAAGGAGAAGCAGTTGTATGCTAAGTTATCCAAGTGCGAGTTCTGGTTATCAGAGGTGAGTTTTCTTGGTCATGTGATTTCAGGTAACGGGATTGCAGTGGATCCATCCAAAGTAGATGCAGTGCTACAATGGGAGGTTCCGAGATCGGTTACTGAGATCAGAAGCTTTTTAGGTTTGGCAGGTTATTATCGAAGATTCATTGAAGGCTTTTCGAAGTTGGCACTTCCGTTAACTCAGCTTACTTGCAAGGGTAAGGCGTTTATTTGGGACATAGTTTGTGAAAGGAATTTTGAAGAGTTGAAGAGAAGGTTGACTTCAGCTCCGGTTTTGGTTTTACCTGATCCTGAGGAACCGTTTGTGGTGTATTGTGATGCATCGCATATGGGGTTAGGTGGTGTTTTGATGCAGGAAGGTAAGGTGGTGGCTTACGCTTCGAGGCAGTTAAGGATTCATGAGAAGAATTATCCCACCCATGATTTAGAGTTAGCTGCAGTGGTTTTTGCATTAAAGATTTGGAGGCATTATCTCTACGGTGCAAGGTTCGAGGTCTTTAGTGATCATAAGAGTTTGAAATACTTATTTGATCAGAAAGAGTTGAACATGAGACAACGTAGGTGGTTGGAATTCTTGAAGGACTATGACTTTAGCTTGAATTACCATCCTGGTAAAGCTAATGTGGTTGCCGATGCTTTGAGTCGGAAATCTTTGCATATGTCCGCTATGATGGCGGAGGAGTGGGAACTTTTGGAGCAGTTTCGTGATCTTAGTTTAGTATGTGAATTGACGCCAGGTAGTGTGAAGATGGGTATGTTGAAAGTGACGAATGACTTTCTGTCGACCGTTAGCGAGAGACAGAAAATGGATGTGAAACTTGTTGATTTGTTTATGGTGGCAAATCAAAGTGATGATGGCGACTTCAGAGTGGATGGTCAGGGTGTTTTGAGATTCCGTGGTCGAATTTGTGTACCTGATGATTCCGAGCTGAAAAAGATGATTTTAGAGGAAGGTCACAGAAGCAGTTTGAGTATTCATCCGGGAGCCAATAAGATGTATCAGGATTTGAAGAAGATCTTTTGGTGGTCTGGTTTGAAAAGGGATGTGGCTCAGTTTGTGTATGCGTGTTTGGTATGTCAGAAGTCAAAGGTGGAGCATCAGCGTCCTGCAGGGTTGTTGCAACCATTGGATATTCCAGAGTGGAAATGGGATAGTATCTCTATGGACTTTGTGACGAGTTTACCAAATACTGTGAGAGGTTTCGATGCGGTTTGGGTGATTGTTGATAGGTTGACAAAGTCTGCTCACTTTATTCCTATTAACATCACTTTTCCAGTTGCGAAGTTGGCTGAGATTTATATCAAGGTGATTGTGAAACTGCATGGTATACCGTTGGGTATTGTGTCGGATAGAGATCCAAGGTTCACATCAGATTTTTGGAAAGGTTTGCAAGAGGCTCTAGGTTCTAAGTTGAGGTTGAGTTCGGCTTATCATCCTCAGACAGACGGTCAGACCGAAAGGACTATTCAATCGTTAGAAGACTTGTTGAGGGCATGTGTTCTAGAGAAGGGAGGTTCGTGGGATACTTATCTTCCGTTGATAGAATTCACTTACAACAACAGTTTTCATTCTAGTATCGGAATGGCACCTTTTGAAGCGCTATATGGTCGTAAGTGTAGAACTCCACTGTGTTGGTTTGAATCGGGCGAGAGTGTGGTACTCGGACCTGAAATAGTAAGAGAGACTACAGAGAAGGTGAAATTTATTCGTGAGAAGATGAGAAGTTCACAGAGTAGGCAAAAGAGTTATCATGACAAGCGAAGGAAAGATTTGGAATTCCAAGCCGGTGATCATGTATTCTTAAGAGTTACACCTATGACTGGTGTTGGACGAGCTTTGAAATCGAGGAAGCTTACTCCGCGTTTTATTGGTCCTTATCAGATATCGGAGCGAGTTGGCAAAGTTGCGTATCGGGTGGCGTTACCGCCAAGTCTTTCTAATCTGCACGATGTATTCCATGTGTCTCAGTTGAGGAGATACATTGCGGATCCGTCCCATGTGATTCAGATGGATGATGTGCAAGTGCGTGAGAACCTGACGGTTGAGACGATACCGGTGCGTATTGAAGATCGTGAGACTAAGACTCTGCGAGGCAAGGAGATCGCCTTGGTGAAAGTCGTATGGTTAAGTGCGGCAGGTGAGAGTTTGACCTGGGAGTTGGAGAGCAAGATGCGAGATTCCTATCCTGAGTTGTTTGTAGCAGGTAATCTTATTTTCGAGGACGAAAATCTTTTAAGTGGGGGAGGGTTGTAACGCCCGTAAATGTGTTTTTCTGATTAATTGTGATGTTTGCTACATTTTCCTAATTTTACCGTTTTCGAGTCGAGTCAGTCGGTAAATATTAATTATGTTAATATTTTACTTATTACTTTCCATGTGTGTAATTATTATGTTTTGGGTGTTAATTGGTTAGAATTAATGTTTAGTGACATTTGGGCCAAAATTAGAATTTATGAAAGTTGAGTGGGGGAAAATGAGAAGTAGAGAAATAGAAAGAGATATTTTGATATAGAGAGAAAATGAGATATTTTGAGATAGAAAGAAAGAAAGAGAACTTGGGAAGAGAAGAGAAAGAAGAGAAAAACAAAGAGAAGAAGAGAGTTGTAGAATCCAAACCAAGCTAGAGCCAAGAATCCAACCAAGGTAAGGGGGATGAATATAGTTTATCTTGATTGTATGGTTCTTGTAGTTTTGTATGCTTTGTTCTTGTTCTTCCTCTTTTCCAAGCTTGCTCAACAATGGCAAATTGTGTGTTTTGTGAGTTTTGAAGATATAAACTTGATTTTGTGGTGTGTATGTGTACTATGATGATAGATATTCCCATGGATCATGTTTGTTTTTCATTTCTCCATGTTTTCTTGCTTATGAAGAAATATAGGTCAAAGATAATATGTGATGATCCAACCATATGATAATCATGGATTAGGTGTATATATAGCATGTTTGTGTTGTATTGGTGTTGGGATGAAGGTTTAAATGGGTTTTGAATGGTTTAGAGGGAGCTGAGACGGTCTGTTGCAGAACTGGTTTTTCTGGGTTTACGCAGGTCCGCTGAGCGGAGGGGGTCCGCTGAGCGGAGGTTTTTGCAGGAAATCCCTGTCCGGGTCCGCTGAGCGGAGGTTCTGTATTTTCGTTTGGTGATTTTTCTGTCCGGGTCCGCTGAGCGGAGCTCAAGCGGACTGTGTGAAATTTTGTTTTTCCAAACTTCGTTTTGTTGTATCTTTTGAACCGTGGGTCGTTTCTACGCGCCGTTTGAAGTATTATGAGAACCCTTGAGTATGCTTTATGATAAGGAGGAGTGTGTTAGTGGTTGAATGAATTTTTCATAAATGTATTTTTGTGAAATGATATTTGCTAATCAAGTATGTTTTGACGGTATATGTGTGCTGTGTGAATATGAACGCCTGAGTGGCAATTTTGATGATGTATCCGTGTGGATTAATATAACCGGTGTGATGAGGATATGTGACCGAGTTATATTATTGTTGTTGTTATGTAATCGAGTCGTTTGTATGCACAGCATAACATTTCAATACGTTAATGGCGGAATGCTGTTAACAGATGGCCTGCGGGCATGGTTACCAGTAGGGGCTTAATGCTCGGTAATGGAATGAGCCTGAGTGGCAAGAGGTCATCAGTGGGAGCTGCGTGCTCGATGACGACAGCCTGCGGGCTTCCTGAGTGGAATAAAGTCCCAGCATAATGCTTGGCAGGTGTATTTGTCATAATGACAAGGAGGAGTTTTACTCCGGATTTGGTACCACATGCATACGCATAGTCGAGTCTCATTCATCATCGTCAGTCTTTATAATTTATGTTATCATTCATGTACCGCATTACTTATATATTGATTGTGGTTGACTTATTGGATTATCTTGTTATATGATTCTTAATGATATTGTGGGTATTACTATATTGATCATGCTTTCATTATGAATTGTATTCTCACCCTTCTGCCTTAATGTTACCTACTCGTGGGTAATGTGCAGGTGATCCGCAAGTGTAGGTGCTCTCTTTGTAGTCGTCCGTTTTGGTGTCATCCGCTCGTGATACGTAACACCTAGGGGGGGATCGAACACTTATTTTGTAGATAATGCTTATAGGATCCTTTTGATGTATATTTGATCCTTTAGATGCATTCGTATTATGTATTTTGGATACCTTCTCATGCGATGTATTTTGGAAGAATGTTGTGGATATTTTGTTTACCGATGCATTTATATATGTATGAATACATTCAGGTGTTTATGTGTATCCGTCCTCTTTGATTATTTGTGTTACGCATCTTTTGCGAGTATGTTATGTTTGGTTATGTGGTTACTTAAGTGTAACGCCCTAATTGTTTTTTTTATTATTTAATTTTTATACTCTGATATTTGTACCTATATGCCTGGGTAGAATTGGGGTGTTACATTAGTGGTATCAGAGCGGGTCGGTCTTGTCCGACCAAGTGTCGTGTCGTTTGGTCTAACAATTCTTGTGTTATTTTTTTTTGGGCTTACTTCTCTTGGTGTTATTATGAAGTTTAGAGATGGCTGGACGTAATGACGCTGCTATTGCTGCTGCATTGCAAGCTATGGCTGAAGCTATGCATACGGATGAGAATGCAAGGTCTCGGAGTTTAGCGACTTTCCAGAGGGAGAATCCTCCTGTGTTTAAGGGAACGCATGACCCCGAGGGAGCCTTGACTTGGATGAAGGAGATGGAGAGGATCTTTCGTGTGATGGATTGCACGCAAGAGCAGAAAGTCAGGTATGGCACTCATCAGTTAGCTGTGGAGGCTGATGATTGGTGGCTGGAGACTTTGGCAAGGTTAGAAGCAACCGGTGAAGAGATTTCCTGGACGGTGTTCAAGAGGGAGTTTTTGAGGAAGTATTATCCGGAGGATGTCCGTGGAAAGAAAGAGACTGAGTTTCTGGCTTTGGTTCAAGGCAGCATGTCTGTGTCTGAATATGCGGCCAAGTTTAATGAACTTGTGAAATTCTACCCGCACTTTGTTGGTGAGGGAGCAGAATTTTCTAAGTGCATTAAGTTCCAGAATGGGTTACGTTCTGATATCAAGAAGGCGGTAGGGTATCAGAAGATTCGGGTGTTTCCAGATTTGGTGGACAGCTGTAGGATTTATGATGAGGATAATAATGCTCATCATAAGGTGATTAATGAAAAGAGGAACAAAGGTCCGCAGAATCGTGGGACGCCGTATGATGGAGGGAAGGGTAAGAAAAAGATGAATTATGGACCAAGGTTTAGTGGGGGAGATGCTCCTGCTAAGATTGTATGTTTTAAGTGTGGTAAACCTGGCCACAAAAGTAATGTCTGCAATGGTGACTCGAGGAAATGTTTCAAGTGTGGGAGGGCAGGACATTTGTCATCCGACTGTACGTTCAAGGGAATAGTGTGTTTTAATTGTGGTGAAGAGGGACACATGAGCGGCCAATGTCAGAAGAAGAAAGTTCAAGCTGGTGGGAAGGTGTTTGCTTTGGCTGGAACTCAGACGGACAAGGGTGATCGACTGATCAGAGGTACTTGTTTTATTAATGGCATTTCTTTAATTGCTATTATTGATACGGGTGCTTCGCATTGTTTTATAGCCGATGATTGTGTTAAAAGATTAGGTCTTGTTCTATCCGATTTGGGTGGTGAGATGGTTATCGATTTACCAGCAATGGGGTCGGTGACTACTTCTCTAGTTTGTAAGAATTGTCCGGTATCAATCTTCGGTAAGGACTTTACTGTTGATTTGATTTGTTTGTCGATGAACGAGTTAGACGTGGTTCTGGGAATGGATTGGTTGATGAATAATCGTGTCCATATCGATTGTTATCATAAGTTGGTGAGGTTTCCATTTCTTGAGAAGGATGTGGAATTTGATGTCTTATCTACCAAGGAGTTGAATCGACTGTTAGAAGATGGGGCACAATTGTTTGGTGTGTTTGCATCGTTGACTGTGGAGAGTCGAGCTGCAGTTGGGGATTTTCCAGTAGTGCGAGAATTTCCCGAAGTGTTTCCTGAAGACTTTTCTGATGTGCCGCCAAAGAGAGAGGTGGAGTTTTCCATAGATCTAGTTCCTGGTACGAGGCCTGTTTCTATGGCGCCGTATAGAATGTCGGCATCAGAGTTAGTGGAATTAAAGAAACAATTGGAAGAGTTGCTAGCAAAACATTTTGTGAGGCCTAGTGTTTCACCATGGGGAGCTCCAGTGTTGTTGGTAAAGAAGAAGGATGGAAGCATGAGGTTGTGTATTGATTATCGCCAGTTGAACAAGGTGACGATTAAGAATAAGTATCCGCTTCCTAGGATTGACGACTTGATGGATCAGTTGGTGGGAGCCAGTGTGTTTAGCAAGATTGATTTAAGATCTGGTTACCATCAGATTCGGGTGAAGGAAGAAGATATTCAGAAGACTGCGTTTAGGACTCGGTACGGGCATTATGAGTTTTTGGTGATGCCGTTCGGAGTTTCTAATGCACCTGGTGTGTTTATGGAGTATATGAATCGCATATTCCATGATCAGTTGGATAAGTTTGTTGTGGTCTTCATAGATGACATCTTGATTTATTCTAAGTCTCCGGAAGAGCATGAGGATCATTTGCGTGTTGTGCTACAGGTTTTGAAGGAGAAGCAGTTGTATGCTAAGTTATCCAAGTGCGAGTTCTGGTTATCAGAGGTGAGTTTTCTTGGTCATGTGATTTCAGGTAACGGGATTGCAGTGGATCCATCCAAAGTAGATGCAGTGCTACAATGGGAGGTTCCGAGATCGGTTACTGAGATCAGAAGCTTTTTAGGTTTGGCAGGTTATTATCGAAGATTCATTGAAGGCTTTTCGAAGTTGGCACTTCCGTTAACTCAGCTTACTTGCAAGGGTAAGGCGTTTATTTGGGACATAGTTTGTGAAAGGAATTTTGAAGAGTTGAAGAGAAGGTTGACTTCAGCTCCGGTTTTGGTTTTACCTGATCCTGAGGAACCGTTTGTGGTGTATTGTGATGCATCGCATATGGGGTTAGGTGGTGTTTTGATGCAGGAAGGTAAGGTGGTGGCTTACGCTTCGAGGCAGTTAAGGATTCATGAGAAGAATTATCCCACCCATGATTTAGAGTTAGCTGCAGTGGTTTTTGCATTAAAGATTTGGAGGCATTATCTCTACGGTGCAAGGTTCGAGGTCTTTAGTGATCATAAGAGTTTGAAATACTTATTTGATCAGAAAGAGTTGAACATGAGACAACGTAGGTGGTTGGAATTCTTGAAGGACTATGACTTTAGCTTGAATTACCATCCTGGTAAAGCTAATGTGGTTGCCGATGCTTTGAGTCGGAAATCTTTGCATATGTCCGCTATGATGGCGGAGGAGTGGGAACTTTTGGAGCAGTTTCGTGATCTTAGTTTAGTATGTGAATTGACGCCAGGTAGTGTGAAGATGGGTATGTTGAAAGTGACGAATGACTTTCTGTCGACCGTTAGCGAGAGACAGAAAATGGATGTGAAACTTGTTGATTTGTTTATGGTGGCAAATCAAAGTGATGATGGCGACTTCAGAGTGGATGGTCAGGGTGTTTTGAGATTCCGTGGTCGAATTTGTGTACCTGATGATTCCGAGCTGAAAAAGATGATTTTAGAGGAAGGTCACAGAAGCAGTTTGAGTATTCATCCGGGAGCCAATAAGATGTATCAGGATTTGAAGAAGATCTTTTGGTGGTCTGGTTTGAAAAGGGATGTGGCTTAGTTTGTGTATGCGTGTTTGGTATGTCAGAAGTCAAAGGTGGAGCATCAGCGTCCTGCGGGGTTGTTGCAACCATTGGATATTCCAGAGTGGAAATGGGATAGTATCTCTATGGACTTTGTGACGAGTTTACCAAATACTGTGAGAGGTTTCGATGCGGTTTGGGTGATTGTTGATAGGTTGACAAAGTCTGCTCACTTTATTCCTATTAACATCACTTTTCCAGTTGCGAAGTTGGCTGAGATTTATATCAAGGTGATTGTGAAACTGCATGGTATACCGTTGGGTATTGTGTCGGATAGAGATCCAAGGTTCACATCAGATTTTTGGAAAGGTTTGCAAGAGGCTCTAGGTTCTAAGTTGAGGTTGAGTTCGGCTTATCATCCTCAGACAGACGGTCAGACCGAAAGGACTATTCAATCGTTAGAAGACTTGTTGAGGGCATGTGTTCTAGAGAAGGGAGGTTCGTGGGATACTTATCTTCCGTTGATAGAATTCACTTACAACAATAGTTTTCATTCTAGTATCGGAATGGCACCTTTTGAAGCGCTATATGGTCGTAAGTGTTGAACTCCACTGTGTTGGTTTGAATCGGGCGAGAGTGTGGTACTCAGACCTGAAATAGTAAGAGAGACTACAGAGAAGGTGAAATTTATTCGTGAGAAGATGAGAAGTTCACAGAGTAGGCAAAAGAGTTATCATGACAAGCGAAGGAAAGATTTGGAATTCCAAGCCGGTGATCATGTATTCTTAAGAGTTACACCTATGACTGGTGTTGGACGAGCTTTGAAATCAAGGAAGCCTACTCCGCGTTTTATTGGTCCTTATCAGATATCGGAGCGAGTTGGCAAAGTTGCGTATCGGGTGGCATTACCGCCAAGTCTTTCTAATCTGTACGATGTATTCCATGTGTCTCAGTTGAGGAGATACATTGCGGATCCGTCCCATGTGATTCAGATGGATGATGTGCAAGTGCGTGAGAACCTGACGGTTGAGACGATACCGGTGCGTATTGAAGATCGTGAGACTAAGACTCTGCGAGGCAAGGAGATCGCCTTGGTGAAAGTCGTATGGTTAAGTGCGGCAGGTGAGAGTTTGACCTGGGAGTTGGAGAGCAAGATGCGAGATTCCTATCCTGAGTTGTTTGTAGCAGGTAATCTTATTTTCGAGGACGAAAATCTTTTAAGTGGGGGAGGGTTGTAACGCCCGTAAATGTGTTTTTCTGATTAATTGTGATGTTTGCTACATTTTCCTAATTTTACCGTTTTCGAGTCGAGTCAGTCGGTAAATATTAATTATGTTAATATTTTACTTATTACTTTCCATGTGTGTAATTATTATGTTTTGGGTGTTAATTGGTTAGAATTAATGTTTAGTGACATTTGGGCCAAAATTAGAATTTATGAAAGTTGAGTGGGGGAAAATGAGAAGTAGAGAAATAGAAAGAGATATTTTGATATAGAGAGAAAATGAGATATTTTGAGATAGAAAGAAAGAAAGAGAACTTGGGAAGAGAAGAGAAAGAAGAGGAAAACAAAGAGAAGAAGAGAGTTGTAGAATCCAAACCAAGCTAGAGCCAAGAATCCAACCAAGGTAAGGGGGATGAATATAGTTTATCTTGATTGTATGGTTCTTGTAGTTTTGTATGCTTTGTTCTTGTTCTTCCTCTTTTCCAAGCTTGCTCAACAATGGCAAATTGTGTGTTTTGTGAGTTTTGAAGATATAAACTTGATTTTGTGGTGTGTATGTGTACTATGATGATAGATATTCCCATGGATCATGTTTGTTTTTCATTTCTCCTTGTTTTCTTGCTTATGAAGAAATATAGGTCAAAGATAATATGTGATGATCCAACCATATGATAATCATGGATTAGGTGTATATATAGCATGTTCGTGTTGTATTGGTGTTGGGATGAAGGTTTAAATGGGTTTTGAATGGTTTAGAGAGAGCTGAGACGGTCTGTTGCAGAACTGGTTTTTCTGGGTTTACGCAGGTCCGCTGAGCGGAGGTCCTTTTGCAGGAAATCCCTGTCCGGGTCCGCTGAGCGGAGGTTCTGTATTTTCGTTTGGTGATTTTTCTGTCCGGGTCCGCTGAGCGGAGCTCAAGCGGACTGTGTGAAATTTTGTTTTTCCAAACTTCGTTTTGTTGTATCTTTTGAACCGTGGGTCGTTTCTACGCGTCGTTTGAAGTATTATGAGAACCCTTGAGTATGCTTTATGATAAGGAGGAGTGTGTTAGTGGTTGAATGAATTTTTCATAAATGTATTTTTGGGAAATGATATTTGCTAATCAAGTATGTTTTGACGGTATATGTGTGCTGTGTGAATATGAACGCCTGAGTGGCAATTTTGATGATGTATCCGTGTGGATTAATATAACCGGTGTGATGAGGATATGTGACCGAGTTATATTATTGTTGTTGTTATGTAATCGAGTCGTTTGTATGCACAGCATAACATTTCAATACGTTAATGGCGGAATGCTGTTAACAGATGTCCTGCGGGCATGGTTACCAGTAGGGGCTTAATGCTCGGTAATGGAATGAGCCTGAGTGGCAAGAGGTCATCAGTGGGAGCTGCGTGCTCGATGACGACAGCCTGCGGGCTTCCTGAGTGGAATAAAGTCCCAGCATAATGCTTGGCAGGTGTATTTGTCATCATGACAAGGAGGAGTTTTACTCCGGATTTGGTACCACATGCATACGCATAGTCGAGTCTCATTCATCATCGTCAGTCTTTATAATTTATGTTATCATTCATGTACCGCATTACTTACATATTGGTTGTGGTTGACTTATTGGATTATCTTGTTATATGATTCTTAATGATATTGTGGGTATTACTATATTGATCATGCTTTCTTTATGAATTGTATTCTCACCCTTCTGCCTTAATGTTACCTACTCGTGGGTAATGTGCAGGTGATCCGCAAGTGTAGGTGCTCTCTTTGTAGTCGTCCGTTTTGGTGTCATCCGCTCGTGATACGTAACACCTAGGGGGGGATCGAACACTTATTTTGTAGATAATGCTTATAGGATCCTTTTGATGTATATTTGATCCTTTAGATGCATTCGTATTATGTATTTTGGATACCTTCTCATGCGATGTATTTTGGAAGAATGTTGTGGATATTTTGTTTACCGATGCATTTATATATGTATGAATACATTCAGGTGTTTATGTGTATCCGTCCTCTTTGATTATTTGTGTTACGCATCTTTTGCGAGTATGTTATGTTTGGTTATGTGGTTACTTAAGTGTAACGCCCTAATTGTTTTTTTTTATTATTTAATTTTTATACTCTGATATTGGTACCTATATGCCTGGGTAGAATTGGGGTGTTACACATTCCCCGGCTTCAGCTAACCATCATCATCATTTGGCAGCCTCTCCTATAATCCTACAGCAATGAATCAGCACGCATATTAGTACAAAAATTCAGAAACTTTTATCCAAGTCAGCATAGGCATATTGCTGTTAGCTCAAGTTGTTATGAGAAACATATATACGACATTCAGATGGGAAATCTGTTGCACCATTTCAAGTGCAGCTTGTCATAAAAAGAGCTTCACAAAAGCAAAGGCAAAAAGCAATCAAGTCCCAAAGATCCCTAACACTAGCTGAACCAAGTAACAGATTTGTTTGATAGTTTTAAATTACTAGCCAAACTAATTCCCAGATCCACATAACAGAATTTCTTAACAGCTATCATCTAATAACCTTTAACCAACATCATAACAGAAAAAGAACATTCATAACAGAAAATAACTGAATCCAAACCAACATAACTAACTGAGTCAGCTTTCTAACAAACTAACTCAGTGAGTGAGCTAACTAATTCATTCTTAACTAACTTCAGAACCGATTCAATCCTCACCCTTCAATTCCTGACAGAAAACCAATCTAAGGGCTCACCTCTTCCTCTCCTCTAACTAATTCAGTTTCCTCCATTCCTAGTCAGCATCTCCCAACCTCAATCCTCACCTACCTAACTGAAACCGAACCTCACTCCAAACCTAACTCAACCAAACCTAGCTCATCACCTTCTCTATATAACCACCCTTCCCTCCATAATTCAAACCCCATGCCATAACCACCATTCTCACCTTCCACTTTTCTTCATCTTCAACTTCCCTCTTCACACTCTCTGCAATCACTCTCTGCAGCTACTCCCTCCATCACCATTCTTCGCACCACCTCCTATCTTCACCATCTTCATCCTCTCTCACTCTCAATTCAGAACTATCTCTGCATCTTCATCTCCCTCACCTCACCATACGCACACTTTCAGAAAGCTTTTGAGGTTCACCATTAGAACCTCAACAAGCTTGTGCTAAACCTCTCACGCAACTCTCATGTTAATCGATCTCTCAAGCTACGCTGAGTTTATTTCTTAGCTCTCAATCACTACGGCACACAACAGCACAAGAACGTCGGCATCGCAAAGCATACGAAAAGAAGAAGAACAGAAGACGAAGAGAAGAAGGGGAAGAGCGAAAAGATTACCTTAATTGAAGTTCTCCGACGCGTTTATTTCGCCAAGTCCAGCCGTCAGAGATTCATCGGAGTTACTCCGAAAGGTAAGTAGTTCCTTGACCTTTCTCCAATATTCTCGAAGCTATGTGTTAGATTGCGGTCTTCTGAGCATTTCCCCCATGATCTTGATCTATGATTCGTAGCCATTAGCCGTCGATTTGATTTCGCTATAGATCTAGGGTTCGCTGGTTGGTCCGATTAGGGGAGTGCGAACTTGAATCGGTGAAAAGGAGTTAATGATTCGGAGAGAGGAAAGGAAGTAGGTGTGGTTGAGTGTTCTGATTTCGCATTCGGTTGAGCTCCGCCGCCTCCGGCACGGCGGAGCGATTTCCGGTGAGTGTTTGTTTAAGAGGCGATGGAGGTGAGAACGAGAATCTGAGAGTGAGGAGCTTAAACGTCACATTATCCCCTTCAATTATCTTTTTCATTTTATTTTCAATCAATTAATTGTTTTTTTTCCATTTTATTTCTTAATTTGAATAAAAGTGATAAAAATCTGATAAGAGGGATATGGATTAAGGCGTAACATCTGGGCCGAATTTGCTACCACACCCCCTAGGCCCGTCCTATCACCATTTTTGGCTGGCTGGAGAAACTGAGCAAAAACCACGCTGATTGGGCCGCTAATTGCTATTTTCGCACCCCCTCGAGCCCACGCTTACTTTGGTAGTAAATTCTGAGAACAAAATAATTCTTGGGCCAGACTTCTGGCCGGGCCCCGCGCCCATTTGCTACTTGCAGCACACATTTCATTTCGCACCCCCTGGATAGTTTTGCTTTCAATTAATAAATTTAGGTTCTTCTTAGATTTATTTTCTTTTCTTTTGGTAAATAAAAATATGCAATTTTTACCATCATTTCTAGACATTATTCCAAATTTTTGCCATATAAAATAATCATAAAAATATTAGTTTTAGGCTAATTGTTTTAGTCTTTTTGCTTGAATTAGAATTCAACTTCTTTCATAAAAATCAATAAAAAATAGTAGTATTTTTAATTCATTTTTGCACTATGTTTTTGACTTGCTACTTCATGCTTGTGTATAATTTTGTACCATTGTATCCTTACTCAATTTTGCTCATGATGTGACTTTAATTTCCATGTTCTTCTATTCCTAACCTTAGGTAGAAACCATGATAACATTAGGTAGAACTTCCCTTCATACTTAGGCTAGTTTCTTTCCTTTTCAACACATAAAACATCTAAAAATACTTGAATAAATCCCCCATAAAAAATACAAAGAAAATACTTAAAACACTAATAATCAAAGTGAAAATCATTAAAAAGGGAATGGAAGCTTGGATCTCCCTTGCTTTAGGGAATCATTCGAGTGCCTGGATTTCCCTTGCTTTAGGGAACCATTCAGGCGTAAGTTCCCAAATTCTAAAAGACACAAACCAAAGAATAACTCGAGTTTCCCTTGCTTTAGGAATTTCCTCGAAACACTCAAACTCTCTCTATTCTCTCCTTTCTTAAGGGCATTGTTATCTCCGCTCTATTGCATCCTAGGCTGTCCCCTTATGCAAGAGCGCGAGCGTTAACTCCGCCCAACTAAAAAACACAAAAACAAACAGAAAATCGTGAGCCGAACTACGGCGCTCTGATTCCTAAAAAGGATACGTAGGCATCAAGTCGCGGGGCTTGAACGAGCACATTTGTAAATAACCTTTCTTTTCCCCGTATTTCTTTTGCATGCATTCGCATTTAGGCATAGACATAGTACACACCCTTTAGATAGAAACAAACATAGGTGGATACCATCGAGTACGATGGGCGCGAGGGGTGTTAGTACCTTCCCCTCGCGTAACCGACTCCCGTATCTAGATTCTCTGGTCGCAAGACCATGTTCCTTCCTTTGTTAGGTTTTCTGATATTCCTTTCCCTTATGGGATAAATATATTGGTGGCGACTCTGTTCATTTTTCGCGAGCGTGCGACACATCTCCTGGCCAATAATATTTCTTGTTGTTCTGATGCCTCAGAGTCTTATTAAGAATCTGATAAGAACCTGTTGAATCCTGGGGGATTTGCGCTTATGAGGCGAATAAATCCTTAAGGACAGTGAACTTACACGCCTCAGGTTTATATAATAACTTATTATTTTGCAGGTTCAATGGTTCTTATTCTGATAAGGGATGATCGAGTTATAGTGGTGGTCAAATTTCTACAACAATCTTAAGGATTTATTTTTGCTAGTAGTAAAAACGATGACAAAAGGTTTGGAAGAGATTTTGTTTCGTGAGAGAAAAAGATGATAGAATAATGGAAAATTCCAATATTTGACTATGAGAAATCCAAAGATTATAGAGATTATGTGTTCTTTGATGCCGTTGGAAACGGTACGTTTAATACATACATTAATACACAATTATTATATATATTATTTTACCGTTATGCATTTATCTTTATTTCACAAGAATGTTATTTGGGAATTTTTAAATATAAAATGTTGAAAATAAATACAACTTTTTATTGAAATTATATGGTTGCTAAAATATTGATTTTGGGAATACTTATATGAATTTTGTTATTATTTTAAAAATATTTGATGTTAATATTATCACCGGAGAATGAATAATATCACATTGTTATTATTATAACAATCCTGAAAAGTTTAGAAATAATTAACATTATTTATCTCAATAAATAATTGAGTTAAAAGTCTAGAATTGAAAAAAAAAAATTATGACTCAAGTTTGTGTGAGTATATAATATATTGATATGTCATGTTTTAGAATATATTTTAATGTGGGGATATATAATAGTTATATTATTATTATATGAGAATTTAATTTGACATTGTGTATATATATATGTATGAATAAAATCAATAGAGATATTTTATATTATAAAATATTACTTAATTATTTTTATTGAAAACAAATAAAATAATTCTTGAATATATATATATATATATATATATATATATATATATATATATATATATATATATATATATATATATATATATTATATAATATGAATGAGAGAAAGGAGAAAAATAAATTAAACAAAAATGTGATTATTATTATTATTGTCTTATTTTAAAGAAGTTTATATGATATAATAATTAGAGAAACTTGAGATGACATTGTTCTTATTGTGAGAATTAATTTTTATATTATTGGAAAATCATTTGATTTTATTGAGTATTGTAAAAGATATGTATACAGTGAGTTTTAATCACATGAGATGTTTTGAATCATAATTTAAATTGTGATATTTTTTATAGTGGATGATCCAATGTATTACAATAATACAATGATGTTAATATATGATTCAAATGAGAATAAAATTAAATGTGAAACTATTTTTCATTGTGGGGGTGTTGTCATTTGAAAAATATTCAAACACACCTTTATAATAGAATCTTAAATAGATTTATGTTTATTTTTATTGAGAAATAATGATATCGCTTATAAGTCATTTAAGCAGGCCTGTATAAATTTAATTATGGAGACCAAGTTTAATATTCAAACTTGAGTAATATTTGAGATTCATTGACTTAGAGACGTCTTAGTCAATATTTTTTAGAAAGGAAAATAGTGACTTCCTCATTTGTGTATAAAAGTAGCTACTAAACGATGAGATAATATCGTCAATTTATGTGAAGTTAGATCAAAATGATTTCAGTTGTTCCTCTGACAAAATCCCTAGGAAGAAATTAATTTGTGACACATCGAGGGGAATTGGACTTAGCCAATTGAAATTAACAAGTGATGGGAACCCAACCTTTGTGATTGGAGATCCCATGAAAAAGGTTCATATGGGTAAGAACAAGTCACTTGTTAGTTCTGCTAGCACCAAAAATTATAAAATTAATTTTTGCTTGCGTCCTTTTCCTATGATGTAAATGAGAAAGTGCTATACACTGCATTACTGAGAGGATAAGCTTATGTAGCTTATAATGAATTTCATATCCCTTATGGGTGGTGTATGATTTGCAGCATACACTTGATGAAATCACCTATATGAGTATTAAGTGGGGCCGCTTATATGAGATCTTGGCAAAATCTCTAGAGCACTCATGAAAATAACCAGGCACGCGCAAGGCCTATTAGCGCACCACAGCGTCAACAACAAGAATTGTGGGGGTGTGATGTGGGTGGTAGACCTCTAACATACGTAAAGTGCTTTTGGTTCATATAGCTTGCTACACCAACTTCACTGTATGTTAAGTACTATCATTCTAGGACTAGTTCATATAGCTTGTTACACTAGTTTGACGCATCACATCCATGATGTAAGCCAGAAAATTCTTCTTTATTTTTCTTTTGAACTTTTGAAATATGTGGGGGATTGTTGTAAATTTTGAATATATTTCAAAATTTTTAAATAATTTAATCTCATCTTTAATTGACAAATATAAGAAAATATTTTTATTATTAATTTTGTTTTGTGATGATTTTAAAGTGGTCAAATAATTTAATAAGTTTGACTTGAATGAGTTAAATCCATTACTCCAATTTTCTCTTTCTTATATAAAGTCACCTACCATTAACAAAAATGACACAGAAAAATAGAACGTAAAAAATATTTTGTCTTCCCTTCCTTCTTTGTTTTTCTGGGTGCATCTCCTGGCCAATAATATTTCTTGTTGTTCTGATGCCTCAGAGTCTTATTAAGAATCTGAGAAGAACCTGTTGAATCCTGGGGGATTTGCGCTTATGAGGCGGATAAATCCTTAAGGACAGTGAACTTACACGCCTCATGTTTATATAATAACTTATTATTTTGCAGGTTCAATGGTTCTTATTCTGAGAAGGGATGATCGAGTTATAGTGGTGGTCAAATTTCTACAACAATTACCCACGATAGTTGAGTTACAATCATGTAAATTAAGATTGATTATATTTTATTTAAAATAAAAAAATTCATATAATTGTATCTACGATAGGTGAGATTACAATTATACAAATTAAGTGTTATTATTTAGAATAAAACTCTCAGATTAATAAAATTTCAAATATACTCATAAGATCAAATTTCTTTATTTAAGTATATAACAAAAATCAATTATAAAGCATTTAATCCATGAAATATGCTTTAATATAATGAATGGAAATCTACTCATAACATATTTCATGGTTGCATATAGTTTGAGCGACATCGATACAAAGTAAATCAATGTTTAAAGAACGTTCACTATTTGACTAAAAAATATAATTAATTTATTTTACAATTTCATAGCCATGATATGTATCTAATCTAACTCTGATACCAATTGATAGATTTAATTGAAGTCATAGATACAAACTATAGTATATTATAATATTATATATTAATCAATAATAATTAGAATGGTGTACCTTTTAGGATTGAGAGACCTTTGGAATTGAGACACCGTAAAAGAGAATGGATATGAGAGGATTACCATCCTTTAGGGTTTCCAGGGTATGTTAATCGTGTAATAGGGCAAGGCTTAATAGTTAAACAGATGAGGGCAGGGACCTCTTATTAGGCTTAACTAAATGGTCCAACTTATCACGGTCTATTCAAACACAAAACTCAATTAAATAATTTATCAATAATTAATAATTAATAATATTGACCAATACATAATTAATTATTTTAATCCATATTAGATTAATTAAATAATTAATCTAACGTGATCATGTCTATAAATTTATAATCAACCAATTGTTTTTATCTCAAGTTTGTATGTGAAGAAGAAAATTTAGTATGGAGCAAAAGATGCAAGACATTGAGGCTCAGACTATTGTGCAGAAGGAAGCATCTAAGATCTTCCACAAGGGAAATACTCCAGTAACTTTGAAGGTCTTGTGAGTTATAATAATCTTTTAATCCCTTTTTTCATCACAACTTAATTCTTATAATAACATGTCTATTTCTGATACACATTCTTTCAGTATATTTTCTTAAATCATTAGATAGAAATTTATGATAAGTACTGAAAGAGTTTTATTAATCACCATGCATAGTTTCATGATGTTGTATACAAAGCAAAGGCCACAAAGAAAGAACAGAAAGTAATACTGAGTGGAGTGACAGGCATGGTTCAAGCTGGTGAGATTCTTGCCATTTTAGGTCCATCTGGAAGTGGCAAAACAACTCTGCTAACAGCATTAGGAGGAAGACTTGGAGGGAAACTTTCTGGAACCATAACTTACAATGGAAAACTCTTTTCAAATTCAATGAAAAAGAGCATTGGATTTGTTACACAAGAGGATATTCTCTATGCTCACTTGACAGTCACAGAAACTTTAGTGTTTACTTCTCTTCTAAGATTACCTAGTAGTTTCACAAAACAGGAGAAAATTGAGCATGCAAAATCTGTTCTTTCTCTACTTGGTTTAACAAAATGCAAAGATAGCATAATTGGAAAACCAATGTTGAGAGGTGTTTCTGGTGGCGAGAGAAAACGGGTTAGTATTGGACAAGAGATGCTTATTAATCCAAGTTTGTTGTTTTTAGATGAACCTACTTCAGGGTTAGACTCAACAACAGCTCAGAAAATTGTGTCAAATTTATGGGAGCTTGCGATTGGTGGAAGAACTGTTGTGATGACAATACATCAACCTTCTAGTAGGATATATCATATGTTTCATACTGTGTTGCTTTTATCAGAAGGAATTCCTTTGTATTATGGAAAGGGTTCTGAAGCTATGGAATACTTGTCTGGTATTGGATATCAACCTGCAATTGCTATGAACCCTTCTGACTTCCTTCTAGATCTTGCAAATGGTATGTTTTTCCTTGCTCTATTTGTTTTATATACTTGAGCTTTCCTCGTTTTTATCATTTCGAATTATAGGATAAAAAAGATGAAGATTCATATCATACATAAGTTAAGGCTCAATTTTGTTTACTAGGAGTTTACACAGATCAATCGAACGAGGATCATGCCTTAAATAAGCAGAAATTGATTTCTGCTTATAAGAGCTACTTTGATGCCAACTGGAAACCAATAATACTTGATGAAAATATGGACAAGGATGAAAGCCAGAGTAGATTGGAAGATAGCGGCTTTGGGAAATGGTCTACCACTTGGTGGCAGCAATTCACTGTTCTGCTAAAAAGAGACTTAAAAGAGAGAAAACATGAACCATTCTCTGCCTTAAGAATCTGTAAGGTCATTGTGATTGCCCTTATTACAGGACTACTTTGGTATAGGTCCAATATTTCACAACTGGAGGATCAGGTAACAAGTATTTTCACTAAATCAAATAAGATTTTCAATTCATGAATAGGTAATAAGCATGATTCAATTTTTGTGTGGATGTAGATTGGGCTTCTATTTTTCATTAATAGTTTCTGGGCTGTGTTGCCATTCTACAAAGCAATATTCACTTTCCCTCAAGAGGCAACTATGTTGAAGAAAGAAAGATCTTCTGGAATGTATAGGCTTTCATCATACTTCATCTCAAGGATCATAGTTGACCTTCCAGTGGAGCTTATCCTTCCAACTATATACCTTATCATAATATATTTTATGACAGGGTTGAAACTTAATGTGATCAACTTCATATACACTTTGTTTAGCCTCTTACTCGATGTTTTAGTTTCACAAGGACTAGGCCTTGCCATTGGTGCTATTATTATGGAAACAAAATCAGCAATCACACTTGGTTCAATCATCTTGCTTAGTTTTGTGCTGGCGGTTGGATTCTATGTTCGACATGTTCCAAGTTTTATAGCATGGATTAAGTACATTTCCATCAACTACTACATATACAAGCTGTTTTTAGGATCTCAGTATGACATTAATGAAACGTACCCGTGTTCTGATGGGAAGTGTTTGATTTCAGAGTTTCCATTGGTAAAGCAAATGGGAGAATTACAATTGCAAGGGCAGCTCATGGCTTTGTTGGCTCTATTCATAATGCTAATAGCCTATAGACTTATGGCTTATTTTGCTCTTATGAGAATTGGGGTGACAAAGAAGATTTCTATCTGACTCTCCTTAGAAGTTAAGACTATTCTACAGGACTTTGAAGTTGTAATATGTCTATTTAAGTTTTTCTTGCAGTTGTCATGGATTTATTATGGTTAGGACTTGGGAGTGTGGGTAAAAAGTAGCATAGTTACTTCTTTGTCAAGAAACAAACCTCTTGCTATCCCATTCTTGTGCTACTGTTTTTCTGGTTAATCTATTGTTCTCTCCTACAAATATGCTGTTGTTTATGTTTTTCAAACATGGTAACAGAGTTTCAATGATATTATGGACACTGCGAGGGAAACAAAACCGCTAAAAACTTTTTGACAGAGACTGTAAGCAAGAAAACTTCCATTAAAAAAATTTCAAACACCATAATGACATCTAGTGAAATGTCCCACTGTCCATGGTGATCTCTAAAAAGATGTATTGGGTTGAAATTTTATTAGAAACTATAATGAAATTATTAACAAACTTTTTTATATAATGAATAACTAGAAATACAAAAACAATTCATTTGAAAATCAATTAGCAATTATGGCAATCTAAAGTCACGGGATCACTAGAACTTCTTGCCAAATCACTTTGCACCAAAAAAGTGGGGATTTGAAGTATTTGCCATACCTATACAAAACCGATGGTTTCAGACCGAATTCACACAACTCTCTCATTTAAGGGAATTTCTTTGTACATCTCTTAATTTTCATAAGGATATTTAGCGAACTTTCTGTTTTAATCTTTAAATTCGGAGATGCATCTTCGAACGCACCATATTTGTTATGGATATTTTTGAAGATGCATCTCCGAAATACCTTTTTTTTGTCAAAATTAGAGGTGTTTCGAAGATGTATCTCCGAATAAACTCATTTTTTTAAGTTTTGGATTTTTCGGTGACGCATCTCCGAATTAGGATATATACAACAAACCAACTATAAAAACCTCTCATTCTGTTTTTTAACATACTCAAACACCCCAAAATCCCACAATTTCTACTTTTAAAACTCATTTCAACTAATTTCTACCATTTTAACTCCTTATTTCAACACATTTCAACAACTCTCAAAACTCTAGTTTGAAATATATCTTGTAAAATGTTGTTGTTTTAGTGTAAAAATTGCTTCTTTAGGGGACTTAGATTGAAGGTCCAAAAATGGCAGGCGCATGTGTTTTTTTCAGAAGTGCATAACTGAAAACACTTCCGAGGAGTTTCAGAGATGCATCTCTAAAATTATACATGAGTTGTTTTTTTTTTTCAAACATGTTCTTGTTCCTTTCCTTTGAGTACTTTTTTTTTTTTAGAAAAATGACTGAGAATCCAAACATAATTACACTCGGCAAGCCAAACTAAACTACTTTTGCTCGGCGTGAGAGAGATGAGTAGGCTACGAGTGGTCGAGAATGCAGTCGGGTACCGCGGGAGGAAGTGGAGGGAACATCCACTTCTGCTCCGAGGAATGGTTTATCATGGGTGTCCTCGTCTAGAGATAATGACAAGGTACCTGAGGAGGTTCATGTTCCAGAACTCGTGCAGGTTAACCTGGAGTATCCAGAAGGACCCTCTGGCACTTCCTCTTGATCTATTACTGTGATCATGTCCCTCAACATGTTTCCACTATACAGGTATATTTTTTATTTTCTCTTTTTCATTTAAATTATTTACACATAAATATGTTAAAATTGATATTAACATTTATCTTTACTGGAACGACAGCCACTAAAGTCCATGAACCACGCTCAGAAAATAGTACTTCTGTATCATCCGGATGCTTATTGGTTCAAGGAGACCATATTTGCCTCTGCGCTTGCCGAACTTTGTTGTTCCAGTTACAACACTATTAATCACGGAATGCAGGGGGCATTCGTAGAGAAATAACACAAGGAGGCGTCATCTTTCCATTTTCTGTTCGGAGAGATGACGATCACTTTGGATGACATCGCGTGTCTGCTACACCTTCCAATCAGAGGCAGGTTCCTTAACCACTCTTGCATCACTTGTGATGTTGACATTGAATGGATGGTTAACTATTTGGGAGTTCAACCAGAAAAGGTAGTTTAGCAGTGTTCCTTGACTAATGGGGCTCATGCCAAGTTCTCATTCTTGAAGGACCTTTATCATGATCATCTCATTGCGGTAACTGATTATGAGACTGAGGGTGATGCCTTCTTTGTTCAGTATCACCGGGAGTGTGCTTTGAGGTGTTACTTCATGTTCATGGTTGACACGTCCCTTTTTGTGGACAGAGGTGGAAAATACGTGGATGTAATGAACCTCAAGTACTCCATGGATGTGGATAAAATGAGAGAGTGGGATTAGGGAGGCGACTCTTATTAATAATCTATTCTTACATGACTCTTATTTACTATTAATAATCTATTCTTACATGACTCTTATTCATTTTTGATTGATGGATCATTTCTCACTTCCACCGTATTATTGGTTTTGAGCTTGATCTGCAGTATAAGGAGGAGATTCTGAGGGCTGCCATGTATCTCCCCCATAGAGGAGATCACGTTTTGTTGTCGTTTTAGGTGTATCTTGATCGGACTGTTCATGATGACATCCTATGGATGTCGTTCGAGAATCATAAGGAGATTATCCCATTCGACTCCATCTCATTGTACTTCGTGTGACTCGCATGTTGGACCAGCACTATGATCAGGTATCTTCCAAAGCGATGCATGCGGCAGTTTCGCGATGTTCAGACCATACCTAGATTTCAATTTCAGGTTGTTCCAGACACCATTGTCCGCGGGGATCTCGATACATCGATGAGGATTGGGAGCATCATATGGTACCACAGGAGTATCGATTGATGCAGGGATCCAGCAGTTGGTATTGTGTAAAGGGATATGTGACATGGTTCTAGACAGTGTCACATAGGGTTGGCAACGAGGCGGGTTTAAGCATAGCTAGACCCACACTCGCCACCCAAACTCGGACCTGCGCCTGCCCCCAATAAGAAACGGGTTTTCCCGCACCTGCCTGAATAGAATTTTAATTTCTTTCAAATTTATATATTTTTCAATAAAAATAAAAATCAATAATTAAACTAAATAATTGATTATTTTAAAAACATTTTTTATGTTTGGTATTTTTATTTAAATCGAATTTTCAAAAAAATAATAATAACTCTAATAAACATGATATTATAACATTAAAAAGTGTAAATGAGTAATAAAACTATTAAAAATAAATTAAATTGGGTTGGCGGGTGCGGGTGCAGGGCGCGTACTAGCATCACCCGCTCCTGCACCCGCACCCGTAAATAAAAATTGGGTTTTCTCCGCACCCGCACCCGCCTACGGTTAAACCGGGTTTTCCCTACTTATTTCGAGGCGGGTTTATTTGCCATGCCTAGTGTGAAACTATACAATGACCTCGGATGCTCCTAGACATCCACCTAGACCAGCTCATGATGAGATCTTGGAGAATCAACAGGCCGAGGATGACCATGCCACTGATCTCTTGTCGGTCTGTCAGCGGATACAGTTGATTGGGTTCAAGGCTTTGGACTTAGATATCATTAATATGGGCGGTCCAAAGGCGGTGACCATCATAGAGAGGGGATTGTTAAGGAGGCAACGAGTGTGGTGGGATACATGAGGCAGAGGAAGGACCGACGGGTGAGGATTAGGCATACGCAATAGCCTATGCCTTATTTTATTCCAGAACAATTTATGAATAATTTATGTATTATTTTTTATTATTCCAAGACAATATATTGTGTTTATCATCGTTTTTATTTCTTGTGATTTTCCGTTTGCGTTATTATTATCGTTTTAATCTAACTATGTATCAAAACTTTGATAATTTAAGAAAATATATTGTCTAGGGTTTCGAAGTGCATTTCCGAAACACCTTTCTCACGCATTAAGGGTGCTTTCGGAGATGTATCTCTAAAACAAACTTTTTTGTGTTGTGTTGGGTGATGCATCTTAGTCCTTAGAGAGTATTTTGAGGGTTTTCAGGGGTTTATTACACCCCTAAAATGTGTATAAAGAAATTCCCTTACTTCAATGGTTTCACACGAAGAATCCAAGTACACAACTAAGAAGCTTCTATTCCTTTGCGTCATTGTCATCTAATCCGTTAAAATCAACAATTTAAAATTAAAGCTCAGAAGTAAAATATAATAATATACTGAGGTTAAAAACAAAATATAATAAGAATTCTATTTTAAAAGTTAGACTTTACATAGGGCATTAATCGCAATAGCACATAAGATTTTGATGAAAAAGTTGAATTTCTTAAATGTTGGAATTAAGCTCAATTTTGGAGATAATTCGAATTAATCTTGATAAATAAGAATCAATTCTTTTGATTGATTACTCCTCTTCACTCTTCACTCGATTGAATCAAATACACCTTGGTTCCTAGATGATTCATACTGCATCGAAAATTGAGAAGTAAGAAAAAAGAGTTAGGGAAGAAAAAAGAGAAATTAGGGTTTGAGAAAAAAGGGAAAGAAATGGGATGGATTTTGCAGAGTTTCTCTCTCTGCTTTCAAACTAAAATTTTTATTTAACTTCTCTTTATATTTACAATGATAGGGTACCTCTCTATTTATAATTGAGTTTGCTTGTTCACCAAGCAGACTCTAACTAACTAACTAACTCAACTAAAACACAATAAATGTTAAGTTTAATTTTCTCGAGGCTGACTCCTTCGACAACTTTCAAGTTTCGACAACTATTTGCTATATTTGTCTCTCCGTTGGATATAGTTAATACAGACCCTGTCGGAATACTACTTCAACATAAAGAATTACATACTCAACACACCAGCTAATTCATTGTCTCTAAGCTATCTACATTCATCATAGTTCTCATTCTTTTGAACAATTTGACTTGCACAGTCTTTGTCATGATGGTTGTAATTTGATTCTTAGTTTTGCAGCGTTGCAGGTTCAGCTTTCCATTTGTTACTTGCTCTCGAAGATAATGGAACCTGATCTCAATGTTTTTGTTTCTCCCATGTTCTCTTGGATTCTTCGTTAGATTGGTAGCAGACATGTTATCGATCTTCATGGTCATTAATTCATGTTTCTTCACTATAATCTCTTTGACCAGATTCACTATCCATATTTCTTGACATGAATAGATAGACATGTACTCTGGTGTGGATTCCAAGCAACTGGTGCACCACTTAGCATAAACACATAACCAACTATGGATTTTCTATCCTTATCATCACTAATATTAAACACATATATCAAGAGAAATTGTGATGAGCTATGATCCATTAATATTAAATAAGTCAATACTCAACATCAGGTACAAGAATGGGTGAGAAGAGTGAAACATAAAATGCAACGCTGTACGGATCACGCAACGCATTAAATGCTCCCAACGGTCATCTTCTCAAAACGCCTATAAATAGAAGTTCTGATGAGAAGCTGAATACACAACTCTTGCGCAAAAATACAGAAACGTTGTCAAATTCAAAAGCTCTCAAACTTCATCTTCAACCTCACTACACTTGTAATATCTTAGTGAGAATTAAGCTTAGAACTTAAGAGAAACATCACAGTTGTGATTATAGCTTATTAAGAAGCATTGTAATAGTCTTGTAAGAATTTGTTTACATTAATTTGTAAAAGGTTCCTAGAGTGATCAGGTTGTGATCAGAATACTCTAGAAGACTAAGAGGGTATCTAAGTGGAAAACCATTGTAATCAAGGTTGATTAGTGGATTAAATCCTCAGGTGAGGTAAATCACTCTAAAGGGGTGGACTGGAGTAGTTTCGTTAACAACGAACCAGGATAAAAATCATTGTGCAATTGTTTTTATCTTAAGAGTTTTTAAAGTCACACTTATTCAAACCCCCCTTTCTAAGTGTTTCTCTATCCTTCAGTCCTGTCTTATGGTCTAGAAAAAACTCAATTCTCAGTTATAGCATGGGGTTTTAACTATCTATCTTTAGACCATTGTACTTAGGAACACATATGCGTTTATTAAAAAGAAGGGTTAATGAACTTTTTTCGTCCCTTTAAATATTTCAAATTTCGTTTTTAGTTCCTTCAAGAAATCGTCCCTTCAAAATTTTTTTCCGAACTATTGGTCCCTAACGTCAAATTTCGTAGCTAATCGGTGGCTAAAGTCGTAGCTAATCTCTAGCAAATTTGACGTTAGGGACCAATAGTTTAGACGAAAAATATTAAAGGGACAATTTCTTAAAGGAAAATTTTGGAGGGACTAAAAATGAAATCCGCAATATTTAGAGAGACCAAAAAGTTCATTAACCCTAAAAAGAAAGTTTGTAGATGACTCACTTTTTCACATGACAAGCTCTCACTTATAATGAGTCCAACTTGTTACTAATGGTGAGAACAACTACTGGTCCTCTAGTTTCAAACATAGGAACCTATTAAGAATATTTTCTCCTCCAATCTCAAGCACAAGAGCATGTCCTTCCAATTTCGAACACATGAACTTAATATGAAGTGCACTTTAACTTACTTCATTTACACACTTTATATATATATATATATATATATATATAATATTTCCTTTATCTTAATATAAAACAAAAATGAAACAACAATTAAAATAAAACAAAAACGAACACTTTGTAAAAAACTCTATTTTCTCTAGACTTTCTCTTCCACAAAATTATCTCTCAATACACAATAACAACAATAAAAATACACAATAACAAAATGATATACAATATACAAAATCATTTTTCAACAAATGATACATAATACACAACAATAAAATATCAAAAGCAATAAAATGGATATTGATTGGATCGTGGTTCTGACTGTCTTGGATTTAAGCTCCTCCAAACGATGTACAAAACTAAAATCAAAATCAGAGATCCAAAAATCATATAGTTAAATCAAAATTTATTTTAGTTTCGTTGAAATAAGCATAAAACAGAGAAAATTAAACAAAATTAGTAAAAGAAAGAACCTGAATTGGAGGAATTGGCAATAAAAATAAAATTGATAGTGGAGAAGATAAGAAAAACAGAGGAAGAAAAAGAAATGAAGCCAAAGAGAGAAATAGAATAAGCTTGTGAGAAGCAGATCTGAAAATTTATAAACACGTCAGCCACGTGAATTTCACTTCGCAACGTAGCAAAATGAAATTCATGTCGCAATTATTTAACAGTAATAAATTTGTGACGGGAAATCCATGACAATAATAAAGGTGTCAGTTAACCCTGCAACCATCAGCTCATTCGTCAGTCAACTTTCTCTCTTAAATGTTTTTGATTTCGAATTTAAGGTTGCAGCTTGAATATCATACCACAACATAATTTTTGAAAATTTAACCATTTCCCTCCATGTGCTGGCGTATTTAATTTTTTTTATTTCTTTTTAAGTTACAACGTGAATACTACGCCACAATTGAATTTCTCAAAATTTTACCGTGTCCCTCCATATGCAAGCTTGGCGTATTTATTTTTTTATTTTATTTTTTAAGTTGCAACGTGAATACCACGCCATAACATTTTCTTCAATTTTCTTTTTCTGACTCCCTCATGTGCTAGCTTTAGTCCTATTTTTTATTAATTAAAATAGGTAGAGACGTGATTATCACGTCACAATACTTTTTATGTCACATACTTTCCACGTCACTAAATCATGTGACTGGAGACAAAATTTTTTTATTATACTAGTTTGATATAATGTCTCAGACTCTGAATATAACATTTCTTCTAGAAATCTTAGCATGAGATTTCCTCTCTCCAAATCAATATTTTCAATAACAGTGTTTAAGAACGGTCTATTGAGGATAATAGGGACATCAGCATCTTCATCTATATAAAAAATTACAAAATCAACCAAAAACATAAAGTATCTTCCATTACACCATAATAATGTGTAACATAACTCTTAGCTTGTATCAATCTCATATTGTAGGTTTGACATCCCCACAATTTAACTTTTTCAATATTATAAGCATCATTAAATTTATACTAGCCTCTAAAGAGCATCATTAAATTATACTAGCCTCTAAATCACTTAGTTCATTATCCACACTTAGCTTCTCAATTGTACAAGGAAGTGTAAATTTTTTTTTTTTAAAACGGCAAAAGGAATTAATTAACAGAAACAAACAAAGCATAAGACATGCCATACAAAAATACAAGATCCGAAGACCAACACAAGGCCAACTAGACTAGGGGTGGGCAAAAATATCGTTAACCAAACCATATGTCATAACTAAATTGCACTGAACCAAAAAAAAAACTTGAACCATTTAAATAGTTAATAAACTGAATCATATATTTTAAACAATCCAGTTATCCAAATTTAAGTTACAAAACGGTTTAAACTGTTAAATAACTGTTTTAAAAAAATATTATTAAAATTTTTAAAAATAGAATTTTTTAAATAATATATTTCTTTTGTAAATTTAAAAACTAAAAATAAAAAATTAATATTATAGAAATAAAATATATAATTTTAAAAAATATGAAAAAAATAATTTATGTATAATAGGCCCCAAAAAAATGTTCTACTTTTATAATTTCTATTGAACTTTTTCCTTTGGTTAATATACATGCACCAAATCTGTTGATGTTAAAATTCAAGTTTAGTATACATTGCATTGCACATCAATTAATTGGTGTTAAGTTAATAAATAGAGCTTAATTCTATACAAAATTAATATTGATATTTATCGCAGCCTTGTAGTCATCGCCTTGCAGTCATAGATGAAATATTTTAACACAATGCCACCAAATTTTATAAATTATGTAATATTTTTTTTAGAAAATAAAAAATTATAGAAATTGATAAATTTTTCTGAAAAATAAGAAATAGATTATTTTAAAAAGCTGGAAATATAAAAATATATTTTTCAGAAAATAAAAAATTTATTTCCTTCAAAAAATTAAAAATAAATTTCTGCAATTTTTTTTTTCTTAAGAGTAATTTTTTTTTTAATTTTATTTCTGAAAACAAAAACAATTGGAAAAAATTGGTTCTAAAAGAGTTTTTAATATAAAACCAATTTATAAATAAAATCTGATTATAAATCAGTTTATAAAAGTAAAGTGGTTTTAAACTGAACTTAAATTGTTTTAGCAATGAACTGGTTTGTTAATGAAGTGGTTATTGAAAACTGAACCAAACCATTAATGTTTGGTTCAATGCAGTTCATAAACCATGAACACCCCTAAACTAGACAGCAAAAATACCCCTTAAATAATGGATGTTAACACCTGAACATAGAACATAAGCAGCAAACTACCCTACTCATAAACCAAAAAACCAGAAATAATAAACAAAAACAAACTAAAGTATCCTTGATCCAATTCTGGAAAAAAAGGATTATCACAGTCTACTCCCAATCCAATAACCTCCTAATTGCTCCCAGTAGCACACTGCAATGCAAAAAAATCCAAAGCTAAACACAGTATCCCAGCTAATCGGTAGCAGTACAAAACTGCAATGAAATTGACATATGCCGAAGCTAGTAGGAGCAAGCAAATGATCCACTTAGAAAGAAAGAAATGAACCACATTAAAACTGAACCGATGAGACAGTGATGCGCTAAAGATCACCAACATCGACGACAAATCTCTATTCCGAGACATCGAGAACTCCTAAACAAAGCCAAACTGATCCCGACCTTAAGGCCGAGACAAGGCCTAGGATTTGTCCTCCATTGAGTATAGTTGTATTGCACATCCACGTTAATTGATGACAACCACCTCCAAGAATATTCGATAGAGTCTTCAATTATCTTTTCTGTTTTCACTTCTTTGTTGTTAAAGATTTTGGCGTTTCTAGCTTTCCAAATGCTCCAGCAGCAAGCAAGCCAAACCACTCGGACTTTCGACGATATTTCCTTATCACCTCCAAATAGACCTTCAAATTGAGCAAGAAGGGCCAAACAATCTCTGTGTAAGGCCGTGGATATGCGAAGCCACCTGCAAACGAATTGCCATATACCTGAAAAATACGGACACTCGAAAAACAAGTGAGGTATAGATTCAAAGTGTCACAACCCCTGATACACTTAATAGATCCTTCACCAATGACATTCCTTCTATAAAGGTTATTCTTAGTAGTTAGACTATTCTGAAATAATCTCCATCCAAAACAAGATATTTTCAAAGGAATCGCTTCATGCCAAATATTAGAATATGCTAAACCTTTATACACTTCTTTAACATAATAATAATTTGAGCTCTCCCAATCTCCTATATCTACATTGCACAACCTTCCACCAATTTGAATCTTTACTACTAACTATGCTCCTCATAACCTCTTCCTCCCCATATCTATTCTTCAACGCTTTAGCCACAATCCGTGTCTTTCTGATTTGATTTTCCATTTCCACTTTCCTAATTGAGCCACATTAAACAGATTCGAGTTTCTAATACCTAACCCCCTCCTCAAAAGGAACACACACTTTCTCCCACTTTACCCAATTGATTTTTCTATCATTCTCACTCCTGCCCCATGAAAACTGTTTAAAAATAGATTCTATTTTAGAAATGATACCTGTCAAAGTCTTGAAGAATGAGATAAAGTAGACCGAAAGCGCATGGAGGACTGATTTGATGAGAACTACATGACCACCAAAAGAGATATAACGATTTTTTCATCTCAAAAGTCTAGACCTCATAGCCTTTACAACAGGCTGCCAAGTATTAATTCTGTTGGGGTTATCACCAATAGGAAGGCCAAGATATTTGAATGGAATAAAGCCTTTTTGACACTTCAGTAACTTTGACGCCTCTTCAAGCCATTTATCATGGATGTTTAACCCTACCAATTTTCTCTTGTTGAAATGAACCTTAAGTCCTGACATAACTTCAAACAGCAATAAATTCGCCTTAATAATATGGATGTTTGACCATCTTTTTTCCCCAATAATTAAAGTATCATCAGCATATTGAAGATGAGTGAAACGATCAGCTCCTTTCTCGAATTTGTACCCTATGAATTTGCCGTTGTGTACCGCCTGTTTCATTAGCCTACTAAACCCGTCAACAGCTATAAGGAATAGGAATGGTGATAGAGGATCGCCTTGCCGAAGTCCTCTTTCCATCCTAAATTAGTTTGTCGGACTGCCATTAACTAGAATGGAAGCCCTCGTGGATTTTAAACATTCTGCAATCCACTGCCTCTATTTTTCATGAAAACCCATCTTTGACATCACATAGTCCAGAAAACTCCAGTCCACTGAATCATATGCCTTCTCGAAATCGACTTTAAACATAAGCACTTCCTTTTTCTTCCTTCTAGACTTGCCCACAATCTCGTTCGCAATTAGTATACCGTCGAGAATCTGCCTATTTGATAAAAAGGCTGATTGGGAATCAGAGATTACTAATCCGATCACTTTCTTTAATCTATTTGTAAGGACTTTGTGTGAATACAAGATTACACTCAAAGATGTTTTTGATTTATGGCAAACTCAAATGAGCATCCAAACAACAAGGAGGAATCAAAGAAGTAAAGCATTTGATCACTCATGAAAGCACAAGATGATCTACTATGCATATAAGTCGACTCAACACAAGCTGAACATGAAAAATGCAGAAAATCAGCAGTTAGGTCGACCTACTGTCAACCCAGGTCGACCTAAAATGAAGGAAAATCCATATACTTCTGCTAGGTCGACTCACAGACCATTCAGGTCGACTCAAAATGAAGAAATCTTCATATCAGTCTGTTAGGTCGACCTACATAGCAACTAGGTCGACCTAATCTGAGAAAATGTTCCCAGAACGCACCAGAAGAGGATTCTGGTCGACCTACTCCTTCAACAGGTCGACCTAACTGGGAGCAAAGTTCAGCAAGCACTGCTAGGTCGACCTAACCTCTACAAGAGGTCGACCTAACTGATCAAGAAAGTCCAAAATTCAGTTATTCTTGATTCCAACTGCTATGCAATCATATATATTGTGCAAGGGTTAATTATTCAAGACACCAACGACTGAAAGATACACAAACGCTTCTCATCTTCGTTCTTCATCATCTCCAACACAATTACACATAATCATTCTTGCGTTGCGGGTTAGTGATGAGTTCGATAACGTCCATGGAACGGAATTGAAGATTCCTAGTGGGTGAAGGTTTGTGGGGTTTGTTGGTGAATAAAATCTGCGGGTTTTGTCCTCCACGACGGGTGGTTCTTGGGGGTTTTTATCAAGAGGCGTTCATTGAGGATTCGGCTGAGTGTAACGATTGAGGAACGGGGAGTTCAAGGAATCAAGACACTGCAGAAGGGAATCAAAGTGAAGCTCTTGGATAACCTTGATCTGGCTCAAGATTAAGGGGGGAGAAGATTCAAAGGATCGACATAATTGGTTTATCGTTTATCGCTTTGTTATCTTCTTTGTATATACTACTTTCAACATTAATGAAAGATTACCCAATTTCAATTTGGAATTGGGGGCAGACGTAGTCGTAGCGAGGACGATCGACGAACTGCCTAAACAAATATCGTGTTCTTGTCGCTTTTACTTTCTCTTTTACTTTCTGTTCATAATTGGTTATAAGTGCAAAATTGATCAACGATTCAAGTGTTAAAATTGTGAATTAAAGTTCTGCACAAACATCACAATTCACCACAACTTGAATCACTATCAATTTGAACCTATCACCAAGTGTTTGTGTTTTTGCTTTATCCAATCTTACTGCATTGCAAATCAAAGTTGTCAATCTAGAAGTTAATTGGATTTCAGTTGTTAAACGTATTGGTTAGCTATCATATTATTTCACCATTAATTCCACTTACTCTTTGGTTTTGAAACACATACGACCTTTGCAATAGCGGTCCAGAATAGACGCAAGTCGATTCAGAACCGCTTTCGCTCGAGTCTGTAGAAAAATCTGTAAAAACTTAGTGAGATCTATTCACCCCCCCTCTAGATCTATAGGCCAGCGTCTAACAAGTGGCATCAAGAGCTCTGGTTTATTCCGTGCTACGTGAAACACTTATTGGAAAGATGGCTTCTGGACCTAAAGGGGCTCATAATAGAGCTCCAGTTTTCAACGGAGAAAACTACGGCTATTGGAAGGATTGTATGTGTGTCCATATCAATGCAATTGATAGGAACATCTGGACAGCTATTGTCAATGGTCCATTTCAGATCACTATGACAAATGCAGCTGGTGCAGTTGTTCCAAAACCAGAAGATACTTGGAATGCTGAAGATGAAAAGAAATATGCATACGATTGGAAAGCGAGAAACATTCTAATCTCAGCTCTAGGAGTTGATGAATACTATCGCGTTTCCCATTGTAGATCAGCTAAAGCTATGTGGGACACATTGCAAGTTGCCCACGAGGGAACGGATGATGTCAAACTAGCTAGGATCAATACGTTAACTCAAGAGTTCGAACTTTTCCACATGGAAGATGGTGAAACCATCGAAAGCATGCAGAAAAGATTCGTTCACCTGAAAAATCGATTAAATTCTCTTGATAGACCTGTTTCCAATGCAGTTGCTACTAACAAAATCTTAAGGTGTTTGAACAGGGAATGGCAGCCCAAAGTTACAGCAATTAAGGAAGCAAATGATCTCAACACTTTAGACATTACCACTCTCTTTGGTAAACTAGAGGAACATGAACAGCATCTTAAATGCCTTGACATGCATGAGAAGAGGACAAAGAAAGAAAAGAACATGGAGAAAGAGGTAGAGAAGAAGTCAATAGCTCTAAAAGCTTCGAGCTCCAAGACCTCAAAACGAGAGCCAAAGGATAGTGACACAAGTGATGACGAAGACTCCGATGATGAGGAAATGGGACTGTTTGTGCGAAGATACAACAAATATCTAAAGAAAAATGGAGCAAAACATTCCGACAAAGGATTGATCAACTATAGAAAGCAATCAAACATGTTCAAACAAGATGACGATAACAAAGGAAAGATCAAAGGTCTTTGCTTCAATTGTGGGAAAGCCGGTCACTACAAACCGGATTGTCCATACCTTAAGAAAGAAAAGGAGAAAAACCAAAGCAAAGGTCATAACAAATCTAAAAGAGCTTACATAGCATGGGAAAGTGATTCATCTAGTGAAAGCTCGTCAAGCGATGAAGAAGAATCAGCAAACCTATGTTTCATGGCTCATCAAAACAAGAAAAAGAAAGCTGTAAGTCATCTTAAACCTGAACTCGTAGATAAGGTATCTCATTCTCAACTAAAACTTGCTTTTGAAGAATTACATAGAGATGCAATTAAAGCTTTCAAACTTTTGGCCTCAAATAAGAAAATTTTTTCATATCTTGAATCAAAAGTTGAGAAAACCGAAAGGGATATGGAAGCTTTAAAACAATCTATGTTAGACATTCAAAAGGACAAAGTTGAATTAGATCCTACATCATGGTTTGGTTGTGAGACATGTCACATTTGGCAAAAAGAAGTGAGAGATCTAAAAGCCAAGTTAGACAAGGCTCTACAACCAAAAGTGACTTTTGCAGTTGATCCAAACAAGTTCAAAAGATCGTATACTCCTTTATATAGTAAATACACTTTTGTACCAAAAGTATCAACTAGCAAAACTCCATATTCTCATCATATTACCTGTCATTATTGTTGCAAAAAGGGACATACCATTGAAAAATGCAAATTTAGGAGAATTCTAGTTCCTAAAGGAGTATTTCAATGGTTGCCTAAGTGCAACAAATTGTGTACTCACTACCAAGGACCCAATGAAAATTGGGGACCTCCCTCTTTAAATTAATCTTGCAGGAAAAGTGTCTTGACATTGCCGAAAGGTTGTGGTTCCTTGATAGCGGATGTTCAAGACACATGACTGGAGACCTATCTCTTTTCGTTGAGTTTCAAGCAAAGAAAAAGGGGTATGTCACCTATGGAGATAACAATCGGGGAGCCATACTTGGTAAAGGAAGTGTAGGTAACCCTTCTACCACTACTATAACTGATGTGCTGCTAGTAGAAGGTCTTAAACATAATCTTTTAAGTATAAGTCAATTGTGCGACAAAGATTTTAAAGTAATGTTTACAAATTCTGGATGCACAATAGAACATACTAAGAAAAGAGACATTATGTTTAAGGGCTTGAGAGTAAACAACATCTACATGCTAAACTTGGATGAGGTATCTAAGTCTAGTACCAAATGTCTAGTTGCTCTAGGCGATGACTCATGGCTTTGGCATAGACGTCTCGCCCACATAAATTTTGACTTACTAAATAAAGTTGTCTCAAAAGATTTAGTAATCGGCTTACCCAAAATGAAGTTTTCAAAAGATCATCTATGTGATGCTTGTCAAAAGGGAAAGCAAACAAAAATCTCTTTTAAATCAAAGAACGTGGTTTCAACATCACGCCCTCTTGAACTACTTCACATGGATCTCTTTGGCCCTTCAAGGACTAAAAGCATAGGTGGAAACACCTATGGTTTTGTCATTGTCGATGATTACTCGAGATTTTGTTGGACAATCTTTTTACCTAGTAAGGATCAAACTTTTTCAGCCTTTACTCAATTTGCAAGATTATGTCAAAACAAAATGAACAACAAAATAGTTGCAATTCGAAGTGATCACGGTGGAGAATTTGAAAACATTCTTTTTGAAAAATACTGTGATAAACATGGAATTGAGCATAACTTTTCAGCTCCTAGAACACCTCAACAAAACGGAGTAGTTGAACGTAAAAATCGAGTTCTAGAGGAGCTGGCAAGAACAATGCTGAATGAGGGTAATCTACCAAAGTATTTCTGGGCTGACGCGATTAGTACAGCATGTTATGTTTTGAATAGGATAATAATACGTCCTATACTGAACAAAACTCCCTATGAATTACTAAAGGGTAGAAAACCAAATGTATCTCACCTCCATGTATTCGGTTGCAAGTGTTTTGTTTTGAACAATGGTAAGGATAATCTTGGCAAATTCGATGCTAAAGCTGATGAGGGCATATTCCTTGGTTACTCACAATCTAGCAAAGCATATCGAATATATAATAAGAGATTACTTATAGTAGAAGAGTCAGTACACGTTTCTTTTGATGAATCTTATGCAAAATATGTCGAGAAAGGTCTTTCATTTAATGGTGCAGGCACATCCACTAAAGACATTGTCAAGGATAAGGAAGATGAGGATGAAAGTATTGTAAAGAAAGATGCTGAGAGAGAGAAAGATGAGTCTCACAATGAAAATGAAAAAGAAAGCATCTCAAACAATGAAGAACTTCCCAAGGCCTGGACAAACGTGAAAGACCATCCAATTGATAATATAATAGGAGACATCTCAAGGGGCGTTACAACACGCTCAAAGATAAGTAACTTCTGCCATCAATTTGCTTTTGTTTCACAAGTTGAGCCGAAAAACGCTAAGGATGCATTACTTGATGAGCATTGGCTAATGGCCATGCAAGAAGAATTAAATCAATTTAAACGGAATGATGTTTGGGACTTAGTCCCTCATCCGGGAGATCATCAAGTAATAGGCACTAGATGGGTTTTTCGTAACAAACTTGATGAAAACGGTGTTATTACTAGAAATAAAGCTAGATTAGTTGCCCAAGGTTACAATCAAGAGGAAGGTATTGATTATGAAGAGACATACGCTCCTGTAGCACGTCTCGAAGCTATTCGCCTCTTACTTGCTTATGCTTGTTCTAAAGACTTCAAACTATTCCAAATGGATGTTAAGAGTGCCTTTCTAAATGGCTATATAAATGAAGAAGTCTATGTTGCTCAGCCACCCGGCTTTGAGAATTACATGTATCCAACTCATGTTTATAAGCTGAAACGTGCTCTATACGGTCTTAAACAAGCCCCTCGGGCTTGGTACGAACGTTTGAGCAAATTTCTCCTTAGTCAAGGGTACTCTAGAGGTAAAGTTGATACTACTCTCTTTATTAAAAGAAAAGATAAGGATATTCTCTTAGTCCAAATTTATGTAGATGATATTATATTTGGGTCCACTAATGCAAAACTTGTCAAAGACTTTTCTAAGCTTATGCAGAGTGAATTTGAGATAAGTCTCATGGGTGAGCTAAATTTCTTCCTTGGCCTACAAATCAAGCAACTCAGTCATGGAACGTTTGTGAATCAAACTAAATATTGTACGGAGCTGCTCAAAAGATTTGGAATGAGTGAAGCAAAGGAAATTGACACACCTATGGCAACAAATACAAATCTAGACAAAGATGAGAAAGGTAAAGAGGTTGACGTGAAATTATACCGAGGTATGATAGGTTCACTATTGTATCTTACTGCCTCAAGACCAGACATCATGTTTAGTGTGTGTATGTGTGCAAGATATCAATCTTGTCCAAAAGAATCTCACTTGAAAGCTGTCAAAAGAATTCTGCGATACTTACGTGGAACTACTACATATGGCCTATGGTATCCAAAAGGAAATGAGTGTCATTTGGTAGGATTCTCCGATTCAGATTTTGCTGGCTGCAAATCCGATAGAAAAAGCACTAGTGGAACGTGTCATCTATTCTCAAACTCATTAATAAGTTGGCATAGTAAGAAACAAGTATCGGTTGCATTATCCACTGCTGAGGCAGAATATGTAGCTGCTGGAAGCTGCTGTGCACAAATATTATGGCTCAAGCAACAACTTCTTGACTTTGGTATTAAGCTTGATCACATACCTATCATGTGCGACAACACAAGCGCCATAAACTTGAGTAAAAATCCTGTCTTACACTCACGTACCAAACACATTGAAATAAGGCATCACTTTCTACGAGATCATGTAGAGAAAGGAGACGTTACTTTTGAACATGTAGAAAGCAAGAAGCAACTAGCTGACATCTTCACCAAACCGCTAGCAACGGAGCAATATTTCAACATTCGTAGGGAATTAGGGATACTCGATATCTCTAATTTGGGCTAATTACGTTTGTTTTCTCTTAATATTATTTCTTTACTTTATGTATATATCTATTTGTCTTGCTAACACTTTTTTTTAGCATAAAGGTAGTTCATCATCAAGCCAGGCGTCATATTGAAAAAGCGGTAACGTAATTGTTGTTCACTTCCAAAAATATTATTGATACTATAATATGATATCAATTAACATGCTTATAGTGACCTCATGCATAAAAACTGCTCCTGCTCACATATGTGTCTCATTCTACCATTAACTACCTTTTACCTACTACACTATACATGCTAGGATTATTATCTATGGTTCTCTTGTTACTCTTCTATTCTCCTGTTTTCTCTTTTTGATGTTGACAAAGGGGGAGATAGATGCTGGATGTACGGGGGAGCTTTGTTGAGAGATTGCCCTGTTGAGAGATAGATGCTGGATGTACGGGGGAGCTCTGCTGAGTCTTCATCACTTACTACCAAAGCTTTTGACTATTGGTTTGCCATCATCAAAAAGGGGGAGTATGTGAATACAAGATTACACTCAAAGATGTTTTTGATTTATGGCAAACTCAAATGAGCATCCAAACAACAAGGAGGAATCAGAGAAGTAAAGCATTTGATCACTCATGAAAGCACAAGATGATCTACTATGCATATAAGTCGACTCAACACAAGCTGAACATGAAAAATGCAGAAAATCAGCAGTTAGGTCGACCTACTGTCAACCCAGGTCGACCTAAAATGAAGGAAAATCCATATACTTCTGCTAGGTCGACTCACAGACCATTCAGGTCGACTCAAAATGAAGAAATCTTCATATCAGTCTGTTAGGTCGACCTACATAGCAACTAGGTCGACCTAATCTGAGAAAATGTTCCCAGAACGCACCAGAAGAGGATTCTGGTCGACCTACTCCTTCAACAGGTCGACCTAACTGGGAGCAAAGTTCAGCAAGCACTGCTAGGTCGACCTAACCTCTACAAGAGGTCGACCTAACTGATCAAGAAAGTCCAAAATTCAGTTATTCTTGATTCCAACTGCTATGCAATCATATATATTGTGCAAGGGTTAATTATTCAAGACACCAACGACTGAAAGATACACAAACGCTTCTCATATTCGTTCTTCATCATCTCCAACACAATTACACATAATCATTCTTGCGTTGCGGGTTAGTGATGAGTTCGATAACGTCCATGGAACGGAATTGAAGATTCCTAGTGGGTGAAGGTTTGTGGGGTTTGTTGGTGAATAAAATCTGCGGGTTTTGTCCTCCACGACGGGTGGTTCTTGGGGGTTTTTATCAAGAGGCGTTCATTGAGGATTCGGCTGAGTGTAACGATTGAGGAACGGGGAGTTCAAGGAATCAAGACACTGCAGAAGGGAATCAAAGTGAAGCTCTTGGATAACCTTGATCTGGCTCAAGATTAAGGGGGGAGAAGATTCAAAGGATCGACATAATTGGTTTATCGTTTATCGCTTTGTTATCTTCTTTGTATATACTACTTTCAACATTAATGAAAGATTACCCAATTTCAATTTGGAATTGGGGGCAGACGTAGTCGTAGCGAGGACGATCGACGAACTGCCTAAACAAATATCGTGTTCTTGTCGCTTTTACTTTCTCTTTTACTTTCTGTTCATAATTGGTTATAAGTGCAAAATTGATCAACGATTCAAGTGTTAAAATTGTGAATTAAAGTTCTGCACAAACATCACAATTCACCACAACTTGAATCACTATCAATTTGAACCTATCACCAAGTGTTTGTGTTTTTGCTTTATCCAATCTTACTGCATTGCAAATCAAAGTTGTCAATCTAGAAGTTAATTGGATTTCAGTTGTTAAACGTATTGGTTAGCTATCATATTATTTCACCATTAATTCCACTTACTCTTTGGTTTTGAAACACATACGACCTTTGCAATAGCGGTCCAGAATAGACGCAAGTCGATTCAGAACCGCTTTCGCTCGAGTCTGTAGAAAAATCTGTAAAAACTTAGTGAGATCTATTCACCCCCCCTCTAGATCTATAGGCCAGCGTCTAACACTTTGGAAATCACCTTGTAGATACATCATGTTCTGGACCGGCCCAATTACCTCAATTGGGCCAATCACCCTAGACGCGCGCGCGACAACTTCCCCTGGTCCGCTCCAGGCAAACACTAAACGTAACCGAGCACGATGGAGCCTCATGTTCGGTATCAGCCAGCTCGCGTATCGCCTAGACTAGCGCCTTGCAAAGTGGAGCCCATTTCGCATGGGATATCTCTATAAATAGCCCTCTGACCCAGAGGGCAAGGTAATCTTTTCTTACCCCAAAATCTCTCACTTTGTTGTACCTTGTTGATCACACACTTACTTTGGCATCGGAGTGCCTTGCAGGTACAACCCTTTTTCCCTCAACCGTTCAGGATTTCAAGCCTCTGTTGTTGCTGGCCATCTGATTTGCTCGGTAAGATCAGTGGCGCCGTCTATGGGAAATCTCAGCTCCCCCATTTCTCTTCTTGTGCTTCTTGATCCGTTCTTGCTCCCTGCAAGAATCCATAAACCAAAGCTCTAACTCAATCATCTTCCATGGCTGGTAATAACGAAGACTCCTCTTCTCTGGACACTACAATACTCAACAAGAACGATATCTCTGTCGTCATTCCTCCACCCAGAAACACCGTCCCTCAGGACGATGTCACGGCGTCTCCTTCCCCGAAATATTCCTGAGACGATACCCTCCATCACCTCGGAGACACCAGCGGCAAAGACTTCCACGAAGAGGTTCTAGAGAACCCTTTCTCTTCCAAGGGTCCAACTCCCCAGGACCAAACTATGACCGCCATTCTGGTCGCCCTTGCGCAGACAAACGCCCTTATCCAGCAGCAGAACGACAGGATCAGGGCACTTGAGCGAAAGCATTGTTCAAAGACTCCCCCCAGCCACAAAACGTGCTCCCAGCGCGACATGGTTCACAAGACACGCCCTCGTTCACTCTCCCCCAGGGAAAACACGGGCCCCATCTCCAAGAAAGGGTCAAGCGATCACCGATCCCGACACCTCTCACACTCTCCTCGACCAAAAAGAAGATCCAGGTTACCTCCTGCGAAGCACGGCTACAACCGTAGGCGACACAGGCGAAGTCATAGCCGATCCTCCACTCCTCCCGCCAGCAACGAAGAGGAGGAGTGTTGGGGCCCTCTGTCCCACGCAATCTTGGAGGCACCCCTACCAGCCATTCTTGAAAAGCCCCCGCCACTAGGCACATATGACGGGACCACCGACCCAGACGAGCACATCGAAAACATCGACGCCCTCCTGGATTACAGAAGGGTGTCGGGCGCATTCAAGTGCCGGTTATTCCTGACCACTCTATGCAAAGGAGCCATGACATGGTACAAGAGTTTTCCCGATGAATCCATCACATCATGGAAAGTGCTCGAAAAACTTTTCTCCAAACAGTTCACGGCCTCCCGAAGACACCTGAAGTCGGAAGCCTCCCTAGAAGCCATCATCCAGGGAAAAGGTGAGTCCCTCCGGGCCTACATCGAAAGGTTCAATAAAGAGGCCGTGCAGGTGTCCACAATTGCCCACATAAAAAAGTTCTTGATTGAGCGGGGCCTCCGACCACGTTCTTGTTTTTCCAAGAACGTCGGGATCGAGACGCCTGCCACTCTGGACAAATTCTTCCTCAAGGCCCAAGCATACATACAATATGAGGAAAAAGAAGTTGCTCACGCAGTCCGCAACTCAAGACAGGAAGAAAATACCAAAGGGGCCCGTCAAGACGACTCTCGCCGAGGATCTGATAAGAAGAAAGAAGATAAAGGTCGAGATCCTAAAGACTACCAAGCACCAGCGAGAAAATTCCAGGAGTAAACCCCATTGAACGCGTCGAGAGAACGCATCTTGAACGAGTGTGCGATCGTCGAGTTCCATACGGGCAAGGTCCGCTTCCCAAAGTCCATGCCCGCACGGCCAAACATCGACAAATCAATGTTCTGTCGTTTCCACAAAGGCCATGGACATAACACCAAAGATTGCATCCACCTGAAAGACGCAATAGAAATATTAATTCGAGAAGGACACTTGAAGCAGTATGCAAAGAAGCAAGAGGCCGCCAAGGAAGCCAAACCGGTCGTCAAGGAGAAACCACCGGAAGATACGCCCGCCATTCAAGTGGCCCTGAGCATCGCCAGACCGGAGGAATTTTACCTCCCCGATTGGGCTGGGTTGTCCTCCACCCCTTCTCCTCACAGACCTTGGGAAATCTTCCCTTCCGCCATGGTCATCTCCGGGGGAGGATTCAGCAAACTCATTTTCGGATCCGTAAAACGGAAGTTCGACGATCTAATTTCAGCAAATTCGAGCAAAACCACTACTCTCGACCTTGCCAAGGGCGACTCATCCCCCATATAATTCTATAGGGAAGAATTGTCGGGCGGAGCACCCAACGCGACCATTCCCCTCCTTATAAGGGCTGAATGGCCAACTCTGACGTGCGCTGCATGTTGGTCGATCAAGTGAGCTCGGTAGACATTATGTACTATGAGCTATTCAAAACATTGCAGCTGAACGACAGCCACCTCACCCCCTACGTGGGCTCGGACCTACAAGGTTTCAATGGCACCATGACGAAACCGTGGGGATTCATCGAGTTCATCATTTCAATTGGGTCAGCAAAAACCGCGAGGGCTGTTGTAATACGGTGAACAGACTTTTTGAAATGTTGCGGATAGCAAGAGTCGCCACCGACTTTTATTTTATCCAATTTATAGAAAGGCTAAAAGAACAGAAAAAAAACCTTTTTTGAAAGAGATTGAGTTCGGGGGGTAAGTTATACAAAGGGAAGGTGTAAGCACCCTTTGTATCCATGGTTATCCATGGGCTCTTAATTGCTTAGCTCACTTTGTTTTCAAAAATGTTTGAAGTGTAGTGTGTAAGTAAGAAAATGTTTGAATAAGAACTTTAGCTTGTAAATAAGCAAAGCCTTCTAAATTGATTTGAAAAGGAGGTGTGAAAAGCATTTTGAAAGTTTAAATGTGAGCAAGCAATTGAGAACTACCTACCCTAAGTTTGTCTTTCATGTTCTTTAAGTCTTCCGGGCGAAGGGGTCTATCCATACCATGAGAGGGCAGGAAGTCTTTCATTGGATTTGAAAGGGTCATCGAGAGTATTGTTCGCCATAAGACTGTCCCTACCATAAAGAGGGCAGGTAGTCTAAGGGAAGGATATAATAGTCATTTAGGCAACATGTGAAGACTCCTTAGCATTCGAGGGGACGATCATCATTTATCGAGGCAACATCGAGGGACGAGATCATATTTTTCGTAGGCAACTCGAAGGGACTATGATCTTTATATCGAGGGACTATGATGATTTTAATGAAGGCAACAGGCTAAGGAGTCCTTACGCTCGAAGGGACTTGACTATTCTGATCGAAAGGCAACAGTGAAAGGAGTTACCCTAAAGGTGGGTGTGTGCAGCAATCATGCGGTTCAATTCGATTATACTTATCTTGTATAAGTTATTCTAATCCAATTCAAAGGTTGCACTCCCTAATTACTAACCACGCAATAAATAATCATGCGGAAATTAAAATGCGGAAAGTAAAACCTACGCTATTACAGTTTTATGGGTGCGGGATCTTACAATAAACACCTGTGGGGGTTTTGCGGAAAATAAAAACAGAAATTAAAGAAACTATAATTAATTCAAAAAATATTTAAATAGCTTGAATCGTCGTCGAACCATCGATCAAGCCTGAAAATCTAGAATGAAAAAAAAAGATTAGTGTATGAATGAACTTATTTATCACGATTTTAATTATTGGATTGATCCTAATTAATCAAATCGATTTAAAACGCATATGTGAAAAAATAATAATTTTTATTATAAAAACGATTATTTTTAATGTTTTGAGAAAAATCGAGTTTTCGATTAAATAAATTAAAGAGTCATGAAAAATATTATTTAATAAATAAAAATGTTTAAATAAAATAATTTTAATAAAAATATAAGAGAGGAAAGGAAATAAATAAAAAGGATTAATGTAATTAAATATTAAAAAAATTTTGAAAAACTTAGCTCTGATCAGGTGTGGTAAGGTCTGGAAGGTGCACCATGGAGTTGCGTTTTTGTGGCCTTTGGATCCGTGTTTGCTGAAGATCCGACGATGACGCTGGAAGGGAACACCGTGGTCAGGCGTGGGCATGCTGCGTTGAATCTGTAGGTGAATCATAACAAATAATTCATCAAAAATAAGGGTCTTTGGTGAGGTTCGAACCCCTGCCTTTAAAGCTACCAACGCCTGCCCATTGCCATTTGTACTTGAATTGTTAGTCGATATAGGAATTCTAAACAACTAATAAATATAATAAAAAAGGTTTAATAACAAAAAAAGTCAAATGTGGGGCCCTTTCAATTTGCGCAGCCAATCAGGATTAGGGAAAAAGCTCCATTCTGCTGACCAGCCAATAGAAGGCCTCCGCGTCGAATCAACTAGTCTTCTCCACTATCCATCTTTTTCACCAAATATTTAGCTTCGATTTGCATGTGAATTAGCTACGAAGCCTGTGACTCAATTCCGTAGAAAAATTTCCAGAACTTTAAACCTGCAAAATCATCAGCAAAAGAGGAAACCCAGACATCCAGATTACATAAAAAGGGCTCCTGATTACGAATACGCTATTTGTTTGGACTAAAACATCCTAGAACTAGGAATCCGACGTAAACCTCGAGCTTGCCCTAACAATGGCAACCGATTGTACCTGCACCAATCCTCGTAATCGAATGCTCTAAAACATTCTTAACATCAGTATGAACAACAATATATGCATCAAATTCATTTAGTTTGCGAGAATTGAAGGTTTGAGATCTCAAAAATTTACCGACTTGGTGCACTTGAGGGAGCGATTTATGAGATGCCTCGAGGCCATACGAGTATTTGGATCAATTACTGAAACCCTCAAGAGAGTGGAAGGAAGCTCGGAGTCGGTTGAGAGTGCTCAGAGAATCGGTTTCAAGTTTTCCCTAAACTTTGGAAAATTCATGAGTTTTGTGTAGGGTTCTTGAGGCAGCCTTTTTCGTCCCCTAATTATCTGCCTTGGCTCAGTATATATGGAGGGCGAAATTAGGTTAGGTTTTGGTCTGGGGCTTCAAGTATTAGGATAGCAAAATATTTGAGTAAAAATCTTATATTTCTTTCTATTTTTGGCCAAGATCTCTCCATCATGTACCAACGAAATTTGGATGTTTTTGTGATGTTATTTGGGCTTTCACATGATTAAAAATAAAACCCCGTGTTTTAATCTCATTATTTTCATATTTTATTTAATTAATTTGGCCTTTAAATGAATAAAAAATCCAAATAAAATAAATAAGAACTATAAAAATAGATGGATGGGTTTATGGGTTTCTATTTATGTCTTGAATGTGTTTGAAGTCCAAATCTTAAGCTCATTAGTCCAAAACCACAATTAGGGTTTTATACTTTTCTTAAAATTTGACCAACTTCTGAACCTCATATCTCCTTTAATTTTTATCAGATGGAGATGATCTAGGACTTTTTGGAAATCTCAAGATGTCCTCTATAAGCCACTTTGAAACCTTTTTCTCAATTGAGGATTTTATCTTGATGATATGGCTTTTGAGAAAAAACTGCTTTTGATTGACTTTCAAAAAGGACCTATAATCTTTTGATCCATATATCTCAATTAAAGCATTTTTAGACTTGTCTTGTGAGAGACAATTTTGTAGGGAATTCAATTTCCTTCAAAATGAGCTTTGGATGGGAAATTTCTAATGTTCCATGTGAAAGTTATGGCTGGTCAAAGTTTAGTTGACTTTAGGTCAAGAAACCCTAATTTAGAAACTTTAGGTTTTGTTGATTTCTGTACTTTCCTTGATGAATCATGATCAATCCTTGATCAAATGATGAATGATACTTTAAAATAAGGATGTTGATAAAAAAATCAGGAATTTTGACTGTACTTTGACCACAGTTGACTTTTAGATCAAACTAATCGACTGTTAACCATTTGAGCTGTTGATTGAGCAATCTTATGAATCAGAGCTTGAAATTTGAGGTGAGGATCCTTTGAATCATATGAGAGGCCATTGAGTCCACTTGAGGCATCAGAAGCTGATATTACTTTAAAAAGATCAAAACCCTAGTTGGAGAGTTGTTGTTTAGGAGAGAGATAGTTAGGCTTATTTCTCAGTGCTTGAACCAAAATATTTTGAAATATGATGGGTAAATTTTGGGGTATGACAGCTGCCCCTGTTCAATGTTCTTAAACCTTAGGATGTAGATTGGCTTGTGTGCCTGTCGGAATCTGAAGGTGGAAGAGGATTGAACACTAGAATACCAAGAAATTTGCCCTTGCCGAGGTAGGGACCTTTGTCGGAGATGGGCCTAAAGATGCCATCTGATCTTGATAATATGAAAGTCAAAATGAGTCGTACATTAGGCTACATCTGAGCTTGAAGTATTGAGAAGTGTTTGTGGGAGATGGGCGTAAAGATGCCACCTAACTTGTTAGGTTGATTTGAATGTCGATCGTCTTAGTACCTTTTATAGTAACTGATTTAGACCTTAAGAAGATGATCGTCTCTTCACCGTTCGTGATGATAGATTTAGATCTTTGAGGATTGGAGATTTTGTGTCAACACCGTTCGTAGTAACTGGATTAGATCTCGAAGAGGTGATCGTGTCTTCACCATTCGTGGTGACAGAATTAGATTATTGGAAATAGAATACCATAACGGGTCATACATTAGACCATATATGACAGAGGACATCAGAATGAGTCATGCATTAAACCATATTTGAAGGAGATCATATCTATTGGAGGGTGTCAGAACGAGTCATACGTTAGACCATATCTATTGAAGGATGTCAGAACGAGTCGTACATTAGACCATATCTGTTGAAGGATGTCAGAACGAGTCATACATTAGACCATATCTGAGGAAGAATATCAAAACGAATCATACATTGGATCATATCTGATGGAAGACGTCAGAACGAGTCCTACATTAGACCATATCTGTTAGATAATGCCAGAATGAGTCGTACATTAGACCATATCTGACTGAGAATACAAGAACGAGTCATACATTAGACCATATCTAATAGAGAATGCTTGCTTGTTAGAGTTGATAAGTTATTTGATGAAGTTTTGGAATGTAAAAAGACTTGTCAGAATGAATCTTCAGATTGATTATATCTGAGAGGAATACTTGTCGAAATGGAACCTGAAAACAAAGTTAGAAATATGCAATGTCACGATGCATGATATGTATTATGTAATGGTTGATTATGAATGATGTATGTATGTCAAATATTGTCAATAACGATAGCAAATTGTAGCAGTGCTGGGCGGGGAAAATAAATCCCTGGCTGTTGTGAAGAATACGAATTATAAATCTTCCATTGGGGATCTTTTAGATTCTGCTTGGGGATGAAAGCAATTTGAATGGTTGATCTTGATGTATCCTGATTGGGGATAAAAGAGATGAATAACCCTATTTGGAGAAGAGAAAAGTGTCGGGGAACCGACAGTGTCGAAGATGTAAACTCCATTAAGGAACTAAGTCTTTGTTGGGACAAGAACATTTGAAGATATCTTCTTAATGATTACTCTGTGGGGATATTGTAACACTCCATTTATTTTCATAATTTAATTTAATTAATTTAATTGAATTATGGGGAATTATTTGGAATTATGGAAGATTATGAGGAATTAAGCAATTGGGCTTGAGTTGTGGTTAGTAAGGAAGGGGGTGCATTGGTAGGCCCTATTACTGATTAAAACAATTTTATTTCAATTTTAATAAAATAGAAGGAGTTGTGGAATAGAGAGGGTTACAGCATTTTGGGAAAAGAAGTCTGAACGTGAAAAGAGAAGAGGAGCGGAGAAGTGCGACAAGAGGAAGAGCGAAGAATCAACCTTCAGGTAAGGGGGGGGGACTCTTCCGTTTATCTTCTATTATGGGATTATAGGTAGTATGATAGAATTTGATCGTGTTAGTCGTATCAATTGGGTTATGCTTAGATTGTAGAAATGTTAGGTTTTTGGGAAAATTGATTTATGATGATTGTATTGATCATGTATGGTGTTAATTGGATGGTTGAATGTATTATAAATGTGTTATAATATGTGTTTGTTTGCTGTATGCGAAATCTGGTTGGAATGGGATTGGTTTGGTAGTGATTCGGTGAAAGAGGGACGAAATCGCAGGCTGTTTTCTGCGATTCGGAGTTCTGGAAATCGCCAGTTCGCGCCGCGTCCAGGAGTTGGCGCCGTGAACTGCTTGGCAGAAAGCCAGGAAGTTTTGTTGTGTTCAGTACGCGCCACGAGCATATGGCCGCGCCGCGAAGGCGTACTTCTTTTCTCATTTCGAGCCGCGAACACATATTTGCGCCGCGAAGTGCTTGGCAGAATGTTGGGGATTTTTGACTCGCTCAGTTCGCGCCGCGAACCAAGGTTGGCGCCGCGTGCTGTTGGTGACAGGCCATTTTGAAAGTTTAAAAATGTGTAACTTTTAAACCGTAAACCGGATTTTCGTGCCGTTTCGAGCATGGTGAAGCTAATCAAATAATTTATATAATAAAATAGTGTCTTGAGTTGTGAATCGATTTTATTTGGTTGTGGTGGTTTATGCTTATAGGTACACTAATGATTGTTTTACCTGTATGATGTTGTGGTTGTAACCGGTGTTTGTTATACATGTATTGTTGGTGTAAAATATGTGTTTTACTATGGTTGAGGAATAGTATGATTGTGTGTGGCTGTTTATTTTGGTAATTGATGATTATGACATTTGGTCGATTTATGTGGGTGATGAGCATGTTATGGTTGATGCATGCAATCATAATCATTTTGCGGCTGGTCCTTGACGATGGTGGATCAGTGGTAGCTAATTCCCATTGTGTGGAATTAGTGAGTGGGTGTTACCGTATCCTTGACGATGGTGGGTCGGTGAGTTGGGTTATCCCAGATTTTGGTACCACATGCATGTAGTTGCATTGCATTAGGCTGTTTGTGCTATTATAACATGAATGGAAGATTGTCCAATGTTATAATATGTATTGATTGGTTGTTTGCTTACTGATTGTATGGTTTGAATCTGATCGTAACTGTGATTGGGTGAATGGCATGTGAAATGATATTTTATTATCTGTATCTTATAACATTAGTTAAATGTGAATGAGACTCACCCTTACTGTTGTTATTTTTCAGATTGAGGAGTAGCTCTTGTACTTGGTGAGGATTAGCTCGTCAAGTAGTTCGTTAGAGTCAGTTGGGTCTGTGTCATGCTCTGGTCGTGTAACACTGGGGACGTTGTTTAGAGTTATTTGTGGAACTCTTTTACTTTAGTATTTTTATTATGGTGGTGTTTTAAGTCTATGACTTTGGATGTTGCATTGTTCAGATGTTAAATATATTTCCGCTATGTTGACATGACGATCTGAATGATATTTGGGTTTGACGTTCCTTTTATGGCATGACATGAGTATTATTTTAATTATATGGAAGTTGTAATGCCCTTTTCATGTTTTACTATGATTATTGTTTAATATTATGCGGGGTATTAGAAGGGTGTTACAATAGTGGTATCAGAGCATAGTCGGTCGTTTGAGTCAGAGTCTTAGTGTCGGTTAATCCCTCGTATGCGATTAGTGTAAGATTGACACTGTCAATACTTCTTGTTCTAATAAATATTGTTTTATACTTAGCAGAATAATGGCCGGAAGAGGAGGAAGAAACGACGACGCGATTGCTGAGGCTCTCGGTATGATTGCTGGTGTGTTAGGAGGGAATGCCAATGGAGCTGGTATTGGTGCTGGCAGGCAGCTGAACAGTTTTCAGAGGAACAACCCTCCGTTGTTCAAAGGCACTCACGATCCCGAAGGCGCCCAGAAGTGGCTAAAGGAAATTGAAAGGATCTTCCGGGTGATTGATTGTGACGAAAATCTGAAGGTGAGATATGGTACTCACATGCTGTCTGAAGAAGCCTATGATTGGTGGATGGCTAGTAGCGACGAACTGCAAGCTGCAGGTGTTGCAATCACTTGGGCTGTGTTCAAGAGAGAATTCTTGCGGAGGTACTTTCCTGAGGATGTTAGAGGCATGAAAGAGATTAAATTTTTTGGAGCTGACACAAGGTAACATGACCGTGCCAGAGTATGCGTCCAAGTTTGTTGAACTGGCAAAGTATTATATCCACTACAATAATGATGAGGCCAGCGAGTTCTCGAAGTGTGTTAAGTTTGAAAATGGTCTCCGTGACGAGATTAAACAGGGTATCAGATACCAGAGGATTCGCAGGTTTGTCGATTTGGTTGACTGCAGCCGAATCTTTGAAGAGGACAATATTAAGCTGAAGTCGTCACACTCTCGCGAGTTAGTCGACAGGAAAGGGAAAAAGCATATGGATCGTGGTAAGCCATATGGTAAGGGTAACCAGAAGGCTGGAGGCTGGAAGAAGCCTAGTGGGGGAGACTCTAGTGCCCCTATTAAGTGCTTCAAGTGTGGAGAACCTGGACATCGCATTCACGAGTGCAAAAGTGAGGAAAAGAAGTGCTATAGATGTGGAAAGGCAGGTCACATTACTATCGAATGCAAAGGGAACACTGTAACTTGTTTCAACTGCGGGGAAGAAGGTCATATTAGTCCTAAGTGTCCTAAGCCGAGGAAGAATCAAGCTGGTGGTAAGGTGTTCGCCTTATCTGGTTCAGAGACTACTCTAGAGGATCGGTTGATTAAAGGTACGTGTTTTATCCATGGCACTCCTTTAATTGCAATAATAGATACTGGAGCAACTCACTCGTTTATTTCATTAGATTGTGCTAAACGCCTGAATTTGGAAATATCTGATATTAATGGAAGTATGATCATTGACATTCCTGCGTCGGGTTCGGTGACTACTTCGTTTGCTTGTTTGAACTGTCCAATTGATATTTTTGGTCGAGAATTCGGAATGGACTTAGTGTGCCTTCCGTTGGAACAACTTGATGTTATCCTGGGCATGAATTGGTTGCAATTTAATCAGGTTCATATCAACTGTTTCACGAAGACGGTTATTTTTCCTGAAGATGTCGGTGTTGAGGATTTAGCAATGACGGCTAGACAAGTGGACGAAGCAAGGAAGGACGGGGCTGCTGTGTTTATGTTGATTGCATCCATGGAAGTGAAAAAGAAAGCGGTGAGTAGTGACATACCGGTAGTATGTGAATTTCCGGAAGTTTTCCCAAAAGATGTAAGAGAATTACCGCCAGAGAGGGAGGTAGATTTTGCTATTGAATTAATTCCTGGAACTAGTCCTGTGTCGATGGCACCTTATCGTATGTCGGCATCGGAATTGACTGAGTTAAAGAGTCAATTGGAAGAGTTACTTGAGAAGAAGTTTATTCGTCCTAGTGTCTCACCGTGGGGTGCATCGGTGTTACTAGTGAAGAAGAAAGAAGGCTCAATGAGGCTGTGTGTGGATTACAGGCAACTGAATAAAGTTACTCTCAAGAATCGGTATCCATTGCCGAGGATTGATGATTTAATGGATCAACTGGTTGGTGCGAGCGTGTTCAGCAAAATTGACTTGAGGTCGGGATATCATCAGATTCGGGTGAAGACAGATGATATTCAAAAGACGACATTTAGAACGAGGTATGGCATTACGAATATACAGTGATGCCATTTGGAGTAACTAATGCGCCAGGGGTTTTCATGGAATATATGAATAGGATTTTTCATCCCTATCTAGACCAGTTCGTAGTAGTATTTATCGATGATATTTTAATATATTCTAAGAATGAAGAAGAGCATGCAGATCATCTTAGATTGGTATTGGAACTATTGAAGGAAAAGAAACTTTATGCAAAACTGTCAAAGTGTGAGTTCTGGCTAAATGAAGTAAGCTTTCTTGGGCATGTAATTTCTAAGGATGGTATTGCTGTGACCCAACGAAAGTAGAAGCAGTATCTCAATGGGAAGCTCCGAAGTCAGTTTCCGAAATCCGTAGTTTCCTTGGTCTTGCGGGTTACTATAGAAAGTTCATTGAAGGTTTTTCAAAGTTAGCGTTGCCGTTAACTAAGTTGACTAGGAAGAGTCAAGCATTCATCTGGGATTCGAAATGTGAAGAAGGATTCCAAGAGTTGAAGAAGAGGTTGACTAGTGCGCCGATCTTGATTTTGCCGAATCCGGCGGAATCTTTTGTTGTATATTGTGATGCTTCGTTGTTGGGATTAGGAGGTGTACTAATGCAGAATCAACAGGTAGTCGCTTATGCATCGAGACAACTCAAAGTGCATGAGAGAAACTATCCGACTCATGACTTAGAGTTGGCGGCAGTGGTATTTGTGTTGAAATTGCGGAGGCATTATCTATATGGTTCAAGGTTTGAAGTGTTTAGTGATCACAAGAGTTTGAAGTATCTCTTTGACCAAAAAGAGCTGAATATGAGACAAAGAAGATGGTTAGAATTTCTCAAGGATTATGATTTTGAACTGAATTATCATCCGGGTAAAGCAAATGTTGTTGCCGATGCATTGAGTAGGAAGTCCCTGCATATGTCTATGCTTATGGTGAGAGAATTGGATTTAATTGAACAATTCCGAGATTTGAGCTTAGTATGTGAAGACACTCCTACCAGTGTTAAATTGGGTATGCTGAAGCTGACTAGTGGTATTCTTGAGGAAATCCGAGAGGGTCAGAAGACTGATGTAGAGTTGGTTGATAAGTTGACTCTGATTAACCAAGATAAAGGAGGTGAATTCAGAATCGACGAGAATGGTATAATGAGGTTTGGTAATCGTGTTTGTGTCCCTGACGTTGCCGAATTGAGGAGAAGCATTCATGAGGAGGGACATCGTAGCGGATTGAGTATTCATCCTGGTGCTACCAAGATGTATCATGACTTAAAGAAGCTGTTTTGGTGGCCTAGCTGAATTTGTCTATGCTTGTTTGACTTGTCAGAAGTCGAAGATTGAGCATCAGAAACCGTATGGAGCTATGCAACCGTTATTTATTCCGGAATGGAAGTGGGATAGTATATCTATGGATTTTGTTTCAGGTTTGCCGAGGACGGTGAAGAATTGTGAAGCTATTTGGGTTATTGTGGACAAGTTGACAAAGTCTGCTCACTTTATACCAATGAGAATGGATTACCCAATGGAAAAGCTATCTCAATTGTATATTGAGAAGATAGTGAGTTTACATGGTATTCCTTTGAGTATCGTATCAGATAGAGATCCAAGGTTTACATCCAGATTCTGGGAAGGTTTACAGAAGGCCTTGGGTACTAAGCTGAGATTGAGTTCTGCTTATCATCCGCAGACGGATGGACAGACGGAAAGAACTATTCAATCGCTAGAAGATTTGTTGCGTGCTTGTGTGTTGGAAAAGGGCGTGCTTGTGTGTTTGAAGCTTTGTATGGTCGGAGGTGTAGAACGCCTTTATGTTGGTACGAATCTGGCGAAAGTGTTGTGATTGGGCCAGAAATTGTTCAGGAGACAACAGAAAGGATTAAGATGATTCCGGAGAAGATGAAGACTTCTCAGAGTCGTCAGAAGAGTTATCATGATAAAAGAAGAAGGACACTTGAATTTCAAGAAGGAGATCATGTGTTCTTGAGGGTGACTCCTACAACTGGTGTTGGTAGAGCACTGAAATCAAGGAAGTTGACTCCGCGTTTCATTGGTCCGTTTAAGATTACGGAGAGGGTTGGAGAAGTGGCGTATCGTATTGCGTTGCCACCGACACTTGCGAATTTGCATGATGTATTCCATGTATCGCAGTTGAGGAAGTACATTGCTGATCCATCTCATGTGATCCAAGTCGATGATGTACAGGTAAAGGATAATCTGACAGTTGAAACTTTGCCTATGAGGATTGAAGATCGGAAGGTGAAACAATTGCGTGGCAAGGAGATAGCGTTGGTCAGAGTAGCTTGGGGAGGACCAGCAGGTGGGAATGTGACTTGGGAACTGGAAAGTCAGATGAAGGATTCCTATCCAGAGTTATTTGCCTAAGGTATGTTTTCGAGGACGAAAACTATTTAGTGGGGGAGAGTTGTAACACTCCATTTATTTTCATAATTTAATTTAATTAATTTAATTGAATTATGGGGAATTATTTGGAATTATGGAAGATTATGAGGAATTAAGCAATTGGGCTTGAGTTGTGGTTAGTAAGGAAGGGGGTGCATTGGTAGGCCCTATTACTGATTAAAACAATTTTATTTCAATTTTAATAAAATAGAAGGAGTTGTGGAATAGAGAGGGTTACATCATTTTGGGAAAAGAAGTCTGAACGTGAAAAGAGAAGAGGAGCGGAGAAGTGCGACAAGAGGAAGAGCGAAGAGTCAACCTTCAGGTAAGGGGGGGACTCTTCCGTTTATCTTCTATTATGGGATTATAGGTAGTATGATAGAATTTGATCGTGTTATTCGTATCAATTGGGTTATGCTTAGATTGTAGAAATGTTAGGTTTTTGGGAAAATTGATTTATGATGATTGTATTGATCATGTATGGTGTTAATTGGATGGTTGAATGTATTATAAATGTGTTATAATATGTGTTTGTTTGCTGTATGCGAAATCTGGTTGGAATGGGATTGGTTTGGTAGTGATTCGATGAAAGAGGGACGAAATCGCAGGCTGTTTTCTGCGATTCGGAGTTCTGGAAATCGCCAGTTTGCGCCGCGTCCAGGAGTTGGCACCGTGAACTGCTTGGCAGAAAGCCAAGAAGTTTTGTTGTGTTCAGTACGCGCCGCGAGCATATGGCCGCGCCGCGAAGGCGTACTTCTTTTCTCATTTCGCGCCGCGAACACATATTTGCGTCGCGAAGTGCTTGGCAGAATGTTGGGGATTTTTGACTCGCTCAGTTTGCGCCGCGAACCAAGGTTGGCGCCGCGAACCAAGGTTGGCGCCGCGTGCTGTTGGTGACAGGCCATTTTGAAAGTTTAAAAATGTGTAACTTTTAAAGCGTAAACCGGATTTTGGTGCCGTTTCGAGCATGGTGAAGCTAATCAAATAATTTATATAATAAAATAGTGTCTTGAGTTGTGAATCGATTTTATTTGGTTGTGGTGGTTTATGCTTATAGGTACACTAATGAATGTTTTACCTATATGATGTTATGGTTGTAACCGGTGTTTGTTATACATGTATTGTTGGTGTAAAATATGTGTTTTACTATGGTTGAGGAATAGTATGATTGTGTGTGGCTGTTTATTATGGTAATTGATGATTATGACATTTGGTCGATTTATGTGGGTGATGAGCATGTTATTGTTGATGCATGCATTCATAATCATTTTGTGGCTGGTCCTTGACGATGGTGGATCAGTGGTAGCTAATTCCCATTGTGTGGAATTAGTGAGTGGGTGTTACCGTATCCTTGACGATGGTGGGTCGGTGAGTTGGGTTATCCCAGATTTTGGTACCACATGCATGTAGTTGCATTGCATTAGGCTGTTTGTGCTATTATAACATGAATGGAAGATTGTCCAATGTTATAATATGTATTGATTGGTTATTTGCTTACTGATTGTATGGTTTGAATCTGATCGTAACTGTGATTGGGTGAATGGCATGTGAAATGATATTTTATTATCTATATCTTATAACATTAGTTAAATGTGAATGAGACTCACCCTTACTGTTGTTATTTTTCAGATTGAGGAGTAGCTCTTGTACTTGGTGAGGATTAGCTCGTCAAGTAGTTCGTTAGAGTCAGTTGGGTCTGTGTCATGCTCTGGTCTTGTAACACTGGGGACGTTGTTTAGAGTTATTTGTGGAACTCTTTTACTTCAGTATTTTTATTATGGTGGTGTTTTAAGTCTATGACTTTGGATGTTGCATTGTTCAGATGTTAAATATATTTCCGCTGTGTTGACATGACGATCTGAATAATATTTGGGTTTGACGTTCCTTTTATGGCATGACATGAGTATTATTTTAATTATATGGAAGTTGTAATGCCCTTTTCATGTTTTACTCTGATTATTGTTTAATATTATGCGGGGTATTAGAAGGGTGTTACAGATATGATCCTGTGAAACCGGCTTTGTGGGAAGACATGGATGTCTTGAACGTTGCCCCCAGTAATATAGTAACTGTCATTCCTAGACTCTTGTTGATTGGAACACACCAATGAATATTGATCGAAGTGTCAAACATGCCTTGCACAGCTTTGCCCCAGCTAGTAGGGAATTTGAAGAGATTTGCCTCGCGAGGACCTTATAAGATGTGTATTATGGGTGACATGCCCCTAGTACTTATAGACTTAAGGTGATGCCCCTGACTGATCGGGAAGTAGCTTCAGACCTACTTGGGTGTACGCCCCTAATTGTTTGGCATTCTTGAGAGATTCTTGGAATCTTGACCTGATTTCCCCAGATTGATTGGACAAACATGTCATGCCCCTTGTAGGAGATGTCTCTTCTGAAGTAATTGTCTGTCGGGATGACCTTTAGCCATTAGTCGTACCCTGTGCAAATTCTTCCTGATGCTAACATTTGAAATTATGTAGCAGAAGATGTTTAATAATGAATTCATGAGATGCAATGCATATGTCTGTCTTTTTTTTGGTGAATAAATTACAACAGGAGATGTAAAAGCGTGATGTTTATAAAAGCGTGATGTTTGTAAAAACTAAATATCAACTCAGCATTTGTGGTAAACCTTAAGGATTAGGGATACCTTTGTTGTGACAGTATGCTTTCGAACTAACCATGCTTCAGTTAGGACTTTCAAGGGTTGTAACGTGGCTTGGTTCACGGTTTTAAGAAACAAAGGATAATGGATCAAAGTTTATTTGTACCCTATCCCAATCTTCCTGATGTTCTTCGGTCCTATGCTCAGTTAACTTTGCGTTTAAGCCTTAGCAGAGCTTGAAATCGTAACATTGACAGTTGGTGATGGTTGAAGCACCGGCAATTTATTTGGACAGACGGTCATCCTTTTTTGTAAAATTTGCTTTTGTTGAGGATTTGTAGTGACCTCTTTTTTGACTTTGTTATCCCTAACTTTTGCCTGAACTGTTTATTTTGTGATTACAGTCAGCGGTATGTTTTGACTTTTGATAAGTCTCCTTCATAAGTTTGGACTTAACAACTTTTTTCTTTTTGGTGGATATTGACTTCCTGACTTAATGTGTAACACCCCATATTTTATATTTATTAATTAATTGGATTTTAATTTAATTAATTGGATTTATGTAATTATGCGGTGATTAAAATAATAAAATTGGAATATGTAGTAATGGGTCAGTGCTGTAGTTAGTGAGAAAGGGGGTGCAAGAAATAAGGCCTTTACTAAAGCTATGTTGTGTTTTTCATAAAACAAGAGTTCTGGAAGAAGAGAAATACAAGTGCATTTGGGAGAACGTGAAAGTGTGACAGAGGAGAAGAAGAGGAAGAGAGCTTCAAGGATCCCAAACTCTAAGGTAAGGGGGACTCTTCCGGTTAACCTCTATTATCGGGTCGTAGGCGTTAGGATTGAAATCGTATACTATTGATTCGATAGAGAATATGTTCTAGGATGGGGTTTTGGTATTTAGGTTCAATTTTGTGAACTTTGTGTGATTACTTGTTGGTAGTGATTGTTGATGTTAAAAATGTTGTTTGGTTGATGATATAACTCATATTTCATGTGAAATACCTCTGTTTTTCGTATACAATCGTATTGGTTCGATTGGGGGATGTTTGGGGGGATTCAAGGTGCTGAAAACTGGTTTTTGGGTTGCAGGTACGAGGTAATCGGTTACCGAAAGGGGTGTAATCGATTACCCATAGTAAAAACAGCAAATTTGGGGTTTTGAACTTCAGTAACCGATTACTAGTGTTTGGGTAATCGGTTACCGCTGTACGTTTTTGAAAAATACTTGTTTTTATAAAACTCATATCTTTTGATCCGTAAGTCCGTTTTGGGTTCCGTTCGAAGCGTTACGAAGCTAATGAAATGCTCTTTATGATTAAAATAAATTAATTATCACTAGATAATTTAATTATTATGTGGTTTGAAAATGATAAGTAATTGTGTTTGTGTATGTCGTGGATTATTGTTATTTAAGAATAACATGTATGGGTATTGTGTTTATGTGCTAATTGTGATACATGGAATTGATAAATGATAAGTTCTATGTATTTTTGTGATTGTTACATGATGAATGTATGTTATACCAATGGTGGATAATTCAAGGTGTTGAATTATGATGGATGTGTTATATGTGGTATTATGGTGATGTAAATCTCATGTTGTTGTTGTTGTGTGGATTTGTTGTACTTGATACACGATTGTGAGAGTTGCTATTGTTGTTGCACTGGGTGGTGGATGTTATATCTGTTATGATGTTGTGGTTGTAATTGGTGTTTGTTATACATATATTGTTGATGTAAAATATGTATTCTATTTGATTGGGAATAGCATAACTGTGTGTGTGGCTATTGATTACTATATTGGTTGATGATTATGACATTGGTTGGTCTATGTGGATGATGAGCATGGTATGGTTGATACATGCATTTCATAATCATTATGTGGCTGATCCTTGACGATGGTGGATCAGTGGTAGCTAATTCCCATTGTGTGGAATTAGTGAATGGGTGTCGCCGTATCCTTGACGATGGTGGATCGGTGAGATGGGTTCGTCCCATGATTGGTACCACATGCATGTAGTTGCATTGCATTAGGTGTTTGATTTATTATAACATGAATGGAAGTTGTCCAATGTTATAATGTTGTGTGTTTGATGTATGTGTGTATAGCCTGAATATATGATGATGTTGGGTGAATATTATACTGTTGATGTTTTATCGTTTATGAACTGATAACATTGTTTAATTGCGAATGAGACTCACCCTTACTGTTGATTATTTTTCAGATTAAGGATTAGTGGCTTGCTCTGGGTGAGGATAACTCGTAGAGTTACTTCGTGTAGTTCAGTTGTGTCGGTGTCATGCTCTGGTCTTGTAACACTGGGGGGCTCTTGTGTGTAGAGTTGGATGATAACTCTAGTTTTGGTTTTGTTGTTGAATAATGTTGTTTATGCCTTGAACGTGGTGGATGATGGTTTTGATTATTCAACTAATAAAGTATTCCGCTGTGTTTTAAACATGTTTGCAATTGTTTATGTTCCTCAGAACAGCATGACAGATGTTTTATTTTATATGAGATAATTGTAACACTCTTAATTACATATTTACTCTGAAAATATCATTTAATTTATTGGGGATTTAGAAGGGTGTTACATAATGGTTGCGGGGACCCATCATTATTTGTGTGAACAACGACTAGTATAATTGAGTTAACTGAGTAACTACCCTGCCCCATGTTATGATTAAGGGTTTTAAATCGCATATGAAAGAAAACTTCTACTCCTTAGGCTCAAAAGGGTTTACGAGGGATTAACATCCTTATATATCCACTGTTTAGGAATTGAAACAATGCCTGTACATCGTCAACATTGTCTGTTCAAAAGTATCACTGTATGAGGTTGCGGTATCGTTTTCGTCATCCTCTCTTAAAAGGATTACAGCTTAGCACGAGTTGAATATCACAAAACACATGAAAAGTAAAGATACAATTTAAGATGAGTGATAGCGAAATAATTTACTCAAGACAAACATATGCAATGCACTGATGATGATTAATAAAACAGATAATGTCTATCATAAGTCAAATGTTTAAAAAAATAGAAAAGAAACTTGCAAATGAAAGTAGATCTAATGATCCAAAAGTTCGTCCGTCTAGACGTCAATCAGTCTTGTCATGACTAGGCATAGGAGCGGTGATTACCACAGGAGTTTTCAAGAGGGTTGAATTTGATTTCCCCGTCATCGATCAGATCTTGAATCTTATTCTTCAATGTCCAGCAGTTGTTTGTGTAATGTCCAAGACTGTTGGAATGCTACACGCACCTCGCATTGAGTTTATAGCCTGGAGTGGAGGTGTTAGAATTCTTAGGAGCATCCTTCAGAGTAATCAATCTGATCTTCAACAGATGTCGTAATGCTTGAGCCGACGATATATTGATCTTGGTGAATCAACTCTTAGGTACATCTAGCTTACGTTGTTGTTGTGGTGCCAATGTAGAGATCAGAAATGCCTCATCAGATTGGTTACGTTCATTACGACCGTTGCAGTATAAGCCATATGAGGCTCCTCAGTTGAGTTGAAATCAATGATCTTGTCATGAATTAAGTTTTGAATCACATGCTTCAACGGTCTATAACCCTTTACATCATGATTAGGATTGTTCGAATAATAAGCACATCTCGCATTGTAATTGTACCCAGGAATAGCAGTGCCTTCAATTCTTCTTTCCCCTTGGCCAAGTTAAGGATCATCTCTTGGAACCGGTTGTTCTGAGCCTGGAGATTTCTAATAAATTGCTCGAGATCCATTTGTGCTGAAATAAACAACGAGAGATGAGAGACCTGTGTCAGGGACCTGTTATGCAATGTTATGAATGCAAATGCAATGTTTTCAAGGATCTTTAGGAAATTTAGTTTGCGACATTTAGAGATTAAGTCGGTCGCAGCCTTGTCTGAAGAATTATGACTTTCGTCTGTGAACTTCCTTCTTTCAGAATCAAGCTTACCATATCGAGTGGGTCATCGCCTCTGATTCGGGATATCTCTGAATTTAAAGGTACATGGCTAGAGGAAAATAAATTCTCTTGCCCCTTGATAGGTATGGTGTCTTTGAATTGGAAGACATATGGCCAGAGAAAAATAAATTCTCTTGCCCCTTGATGAGAATTTAGTCCTTAATAAGGGCACCTGCAATTGTGCGCCCTAAATTCCTAAGATCCTTGAAAGGGTTAGTTTACATGCAATGTTATGATGTCATGATGTCATGATGTCATGATGTTATGCGAATGCAGTACATTAGGCAAAGCGTAAGATAGTAAGGACAAACAAGTCCTATGACAAAACCTGCAAGGAAATCAAAGGGTTAGTAGTACACACAAGCAAGTCACACAAGTGTTCTTAGGTTTAAAGGCTTGTATGGAGTCTGGCCAAGTAACTACCCTTCCCAAAGGTACTTCTATGGATAAGAGTGAATTTAGTAACAGATTCTACCAGTTACTCAGAATTGTCAGCCCCTCTAAAGCACCCTCGAACATGGTACATGCATACCACGCAATGATACTTTAAGAAAGAACCTATTTGAGTTGTAGTATCGGGTAGCGACTTTGCCTTCAACATACATCAAGAGTAGTCCCCCCACTACGTTCCTAAAGGCCAAGATGGGTTAAAGGTAACTAAAGGTCATTAAGCTCCGACTCACCCACAGATATCCACACGAACCTCCCTCATACAAGAGAAGCATGCAAACACCCATAGAGGCCTAACTTAAGCGTGAAATCTCATATTGACCAATCCTCCACATACATGAAGGAGGTCGCCATGACTATGCCACTTCCTATCTCAAGGTGCACTCGAATCCAGGTATAGAATTCATCTTCCATTCAGTTCCCAAAACAACCCTAAAAAAATAAATCAAGCAAAACAAACATTAAGTGATCCTAAACTTTAAGGTAACCCCTCTTTTTATTCGAAAAATCCCCAGCAGAGTCGCCAGTTCTGTAATACGGTGAACTGACTTTTTGAAATGTTGCGGATTGCAAGAGTCGCCACCAACTTTTATTTTATCCAATTTATTAGAAGGCTAAAAGAACAGAAATAAACCTTTTTTTGAAAGAGATTGAGTTCGGGGGGTAAGTTATACAAAGAGAAGGTGTAAGCACCCTTTGTATCCATGGTTATCCATGGGCTATTAATTGCTTAGCTCATTTTGTTTTCAAAAATGTTTGAAGTGTAGTGTGTGAATAAGAAAATGTTTGAATAAGAACTTTAGCTTGTAAATAAGCGTAGCCTTCTAAATTGATTTAAAAAGGAGGTGTGAAAAGCATTTTGAAAGTTTAAATGTGCGCAAGCAATTGAGAACTACCTACCCTAAGTTTGTCTTTCATGTTCTTTAAGTCTTCCGGGCGAAAGGGTCTATCCATACCATGAGAGGGCAGGAAGTCTTTCATTGGATTTGAAAGGGTCATCGAGAGTATTGTTCGCCATAAGACTGTCCCTACCATAAAGAGGGCATGTAGTCTAAGGGAAGGATATAATAGTCATTTAGGCAACATGTAAAGACTTCTTAGCATCCGAGGGGACGATCATCATTTATCGAGGCAACATCGAGGGACGGGATCATATTTATCGTAGGAAACTCGAAGGGACTATGATCTTTATATCGAGGGACTATGATGATTTTATCGAAGGTAACAGGCTAAGGAGTCCTTACGCTTGAAGGGACTTGACTATTCTGATCGAAAGGCAACAGTGAAAGGAGTTACCCTAAAGGTGGGTGTGTGCAGCAATCATGTGGTTCAATTCGATTATACTTATCTTGTATAAGTTATTCTAATCCAATTCAAAGGTTGCACTCCCTAACTACTAACCACGCAATAAATAATCATGCGGAAATTAAAATGCGGAAAATAAAACCTACGCTATTACAGTTTTATGGGTGGGGGATTTTACAATAAACACCTGTGGGGGTTTTGCGGAAAAATAAAGACGGAAATTAAAGAAACTATAATTAATTCAAAAAATATTTAAATAGCTTGAATTGTCGTCGATCCTTCGATCAAGCTTGAAAATCAAAAATTAAAAAAAAGATTAGTGTATGAATGAACTTATTTATCACGATTTTAATTATTGGATTGATCCTAATTAATTAAATTGATTTAAAAAGCATAAGTTAAAAAATAATAATTTTTATTATAAAAACGATTATTTTTAATATTATGAGAAAAATCGAGTTTTCGATTAAATAAATTAAAGAGTCATGAAAAATATTATTTAATAAATAAAAATGTTGAAATAAAATAATTTTAATAAAAATATAAGAGAGGAAAGGAAATAAATAAAAAGGATTAATGTAATTAAAGATTAAATAAAATTGGAAAAACTTAGCTCTGATCAGGTGTGGTAAGGTCTGGAAGGTGCACCATGGAGTTGCGTTTTGGTGGCCTTTGGATCCGTCTTTGCTGAAGATCCGATGGTGACGCTGGAAGGGAACACCGTGGTCAGGCGTGGGCATGCTGCGTTGAATCTGTAGGTGAATCATAACAAATAATTCATCAAAAATAAGGGTCTTTGGTGAGGATCGAACCCCTGCCTTTAAAGCTACCAACGCCTGCCCATTGCCATTTGTACTGGAATTGTTAGTCGATATAGGAATTCTCAACAACTAATAAATATAATAAAAAAGGTTTAATAACAAAAAAAGTCAAACGTGGGGCCCTTTCAATTTGCGCAGCCAATCAGGATTAGGGAAAAAGCTCCATTCTCCACTATCCATCTTCTTCACCAAATATTTAGCTTCGATTTGCATGCGAATTAGCTACGAAGCCTGTGATCAATTCCGTAGAAAAGTTTCCAAAACTTTAAACCTGCAAAATCATCAGCAAAAGAGGAAACCCAAACATCCAAATTACATAAAAAGGGCTTCCGATTACGAATACGCTATTTGTTTGGACTGAAATATCCTAGAACTAGGAATCCGACGTAAACCTCGAGCTTGCCCTAACAATGGCAACCGATTGTACCTGTACCAAACCTCGTAAAAGAATGCTCTAGAACATTCTTAACACCAGTATGAATAGCAATATATGCATCAAATTCATTTAGTTTGCGAGAATTGAAGGTTTGAGATCTCAAAATTTACCAACTTGGTGCACTTGAGGGAGCGATTTATGAGATGCCTCGAGGCCATACGAGTATTTGGATCAATTACTGAAACCCTCAGGAGAGTGGAAGGACGCTTGGAGTTGGCTGAGAGTGCTCGTAGAATCGGTTTCAAGTTTTCCCTAAACTTTGGAAAATTCATGAGTTTTGTGTAGGGTTCTTGAGGCAGCCTTTTTCGTCCCCTAATTATTTGCCTTGGCTCAGTATATATGGAGGGAGAAATTAGGATAGGTTTTGGTCTTGGGCTTCAAGTATTAGGATAGCAAAATATTTGAGTAAAAATCTTATATTTCTTTCTATTTTTGGCCAAGATCTCTTCATCATGTACCAACGAAATTTGGATGTTTTTGTGATTTTATTTGGGCTTTCACATGATTAAAAATAAAACCCCATGTTTAAATCTCATTATTTTCATATTTTATTTAATTAATTTGGCCTTTAAATGAATAAAAAATCCAAATAAATTAAATAAGAACTAGAAAAATAGATGGATAGGTTTATGGGTTTCTATTTATGTCATGAATGTGTTTGAAGTCCAAATCTTAGGCCCATTAGTCCAAAAACACAAAATTACTCAATTTGGGTTTTATACTTTTCTTGAAATTTGACCAACTTTTAAGCCTCATATCTCCTTTAATTTTTATCAGATGGAGATGATCTAGGACTTTTTGGAAAGATCAAGATGTCCTCTATAAGCTACTTTGAAACCTTTTTCTCATTTGAGGATTTTATCTTGATGATATGGCTTCTGAGAAAAAACTGCTTTTGGTTGACTTTCAAAAAGGACCTATAATCTTTTGATCCATATCTCTGAATTAAAGTATTTTTAGACTTGGCTTGTGAGAGACAATTTTGTAGGGAATTCAATTTCCTTCAAAATGAGCTTTGGATGGGAAATTTATGATGTTCCATGTGAAAGTTATGGCTGGTAAAAATTTAGTTGACTTTAGGTCAAGAAACTCTAATTTAGAAACTTTAGGTTTTGTTGATTTCTGAACTTTCCTTGATGAATCATGATCAATACTTGATCAAATGATGAATGATACTTCAAAATAAGGATGTTGACAAAAAATTAGGAATTTTGACTGTACTTTGACCACAGTTGACTTTTAGGTCAAACTAATCGACTATTGACCATTTGAGCCGTTGATTGAGCAATCTTAGGAATCAGAGCTTGGAACTTGAGGTGAGGATCCTTTGAATCATATGAGAGGACATGGAGTCCACTAGAGGCTCAGAAGCTGCTCTTACTTTAAAAAGATAAAAACCCTAGTTGGAGAGTTGTTGCTTAGGAGAGAGATAGTTAGGTTTATTTCTCAGTGCTTGAACCATAATATTTTGAAATATGATGGGAAAATTTTGGGGCATGACAACCATCAAAGTCCAATGCTGGCCGAACTTATCGCCAATGCATCTTGGGATGCCCAACGCTGGCCGAACTTATCGTCGTCCTCTCAACCGTACATCTCAAACTCAAATACTTCACGGCCAAAGGACAAGTTGCAACGCTTCACGGGGACATCGAAGCGGCTAGAAGGTGTTTTGAAGCCTCCGCTAATGGCCTCAGTTCTATAAAAGCAGCCGCTCAGGACAAAGCAACAGCCAACGCAGGCCCTAAGCCCAACAAATCCATGCCCCGCATCGACACCATCGACCTGGACAGCCGCTTCTACAAAGAATCCGAGGGAAAAACAGATGCGAATACATCAGAAGAAGGTCTCCGTCCGATCCCCGACGGGGATTTCTAGCTGATAACCCTCGGTGACGATCCGACCAGAGGTGTCAAGATCGGGACGGATCTACCCGAACTAGCCAGAAAACAACTCAAGGCCTGCCTTAGGGAGAATGCCTGCCTGTTCGCCTGGAGCACGGCCGAGATGCCCGGCCTCGACCCGGAAGTAGCATGTCACCACCTGACAATTGATCCACGTGCAAGGCCATCGCCCAGAGGAGAAGAAAGTAGTCCCCGGAGAAAGCGATTGCGGCCGAATTAGCTGTTAGGGACCTCTCAGAGGCTAAATTCATATCGGAAGCCAAGTACACTACTTGGCTCTCCAACATTGTACTTGTAAAGAAATCTAATGGAAAATGGCGCATGTGCATTGACTATACTGATCTTAATAGGGCTTTCCCTAAAGACGCTTCGGTCAATTACTACTATAACGTAATGCCCTTCGGTTTGATGAACAAAGTGTTCCGGGCGGAGATCGGCGATATAGACGATATGATCGTCAAATCCCAAGAGGAGATCGATCATGCCATCCACCTCAAAAAAGTCTTCGAACAAGCCCGAAAGTGTAACATGAGGTTTAACCCCGAAAAATGCACCTTTAGAGTCCGAGCAGGCAAATTCCTTGACTTTTACCTAACAGAAAGAGGAATCGAAGCAAACCCGGACAAGTGCAGAGCCTTTTCGGATTTCCCAACACCGAACTCAAAGAAATCCACCCAATCCCTAAACAGTATGCTCACGTCACTATCCAGGTTCGTGGCCAAATCAGCCCAACACGCCCTCCCACTCTTCAAACTCCTCCGTAAGGAAACCGCGTTCGAATGGAAAGACAAATGCAAGCGCTCCCTCTCCTATCTCAAACTAGCCCTCTCGTGCCCACCTATCCTCTTGAGACCAGAGAACGGGGAAATACTCTATATCTATCTTGCGGTCGCCGCTGAGGCTGTCAGTGCGACCCTCATCAGAGAAACCCCAGAGGGCTAGAGGGGCATCTATTTCACGAGAAAAGTGCTCTGAGGCCCCGAGGTTAGATACCAGCAGATCGAGAAAGTCGCACTCGCACTGATCACCGCAGCCAGAAGACTGAGACACTACTTCTTGGCAAACACCATAGTCGTGCGAATCGAACAACCCATAAAGCAGTTACTCGGGCGCCCCGACATGGCCGGAGGGATGCTCCGCTTGTCGCTAGAACTCTCAGAATTCGACATAAAGCATGAAGGAAGGAAAGCACTTAAAGCACAGGTCCTAGAGGACTTCGTAGCCGAAATGGCTTTCCCCAAAACAACGACCTGCAACGCTCGGAGATGGACCCTATACGTAGACGGGGCTTCCAGCTCATCCGGAAGCGGGGCATGCATCATCTTGGAAAACGGAGAAGGAACACTAATAGAAGTATCCCTGTCGCTCTCTTTCCCAACCTCCAACAACCAAGCAGAATACGAAGCACTACTCGCTGGACTACGTCTCGCCAATGACCTAGCAGTCGAAGAGATCAAAGTATTCACTAATTCCCAACTGGTAGTGTCGCACGTTTCGGGCGAATACCAAGTCAAAAGCGACCATCTCACTGAGTACCTGAACCTCGTACGTGAAAGGATGACCTGGTTCAAAAATGCCAAGGTGAGGCATATCCCAAGGGAACACAATTCCTGGGCAGATGTTCTGTTAAAACTGGCTAGCATAAGGAAAACGGGGGAAAATAAGTCTGTAATCCAAGAGATACTAGCCAGACCCAGCACTGAACCGCTGACCGGGCTAACACACGTGAGAACAGTCGGAGATACATCCTGCTGGATGACCCCCGTATAAAACTACCTGACGAGCGATCTTCTACCGAACGACCTTAAAGAAACCTCCGTATTTAGGAGAAGAGCCTGCTCGTACTTCCTGGTCAAAAATTGACTCTACCGCCGAGGGTTCTCCATTCCCCTCCTCAAATGTGTCGACGAGGGCACAACCCCCCATATACTCTAAGAAATACACGAGGGAATCAACTCCCAACACCTAGGAGGAAGATACCTCACCAGGAAAGCGCTCTGAGTAGGGTACTACTGGCCTACCATGCAGCACGACGCGAAAGAATACGTAAAGAAATGTGACAAGTGACAACGCTTCGAGGACATGCACCTCGCACCCCCTAATGAACTCAATTCTTTATCTTCTCACTGGCTGTTCGCGTGGTGGGGCATGGACCTCCTCGACCCGTTCGTGACTGGAAGCAACCAGAATAAATACCTCCTAGTCGCGGTCGACTACTTCACCAAATGGATCGAGGTTGAGCCACTGGCCAAAATCACGTCCCTGAACGTGCTACACTTCTACAAAAGAAACATCCTCGCCCGGTTCGGAGTGTCCCTGGCCATCATCACCGATAACGGCACCCAGTTCACCGACAAGCGCTTCCAAGAATTCATCACAAAACTGGGAACTAAACAACACTTCGCATCCGTCGAACACCCCCAGACAAACGGGCAAGCCGAAGCCGCTAACAGAGTAATCCTGAGGGGCCTCAAAAGAATATTGGACGAAATAAAAAAAGGATGGGTCGAGGAACTACACAACGTCCTCTGGGCCTACCGCACCACCCCAGATTCCACCACCAGGGAGACTCCCTTTCGGCTTACATACGGGACGGAAGCCGTAATCCCCATCGAGGTACACGTGCCCACCAGGTGCGTCGAGGAACCCCTCGAGACAGAGGGCAACCTCGAGGCCATTAGATAAGAGCTAGACCTGGTCGAAGAAATCCGAACAGGAGCCGCTCTGCGCAAAGCTTCACTCAAACAAAAAATTGCCCTAAGACCGAAAACGGGGCATACTACTTAGAAAACCTACAAGGAGAAGAACTCTCTCGACCTTGGAACGCTGAAAAACTCAAGCAGTATTACAGCTAAACGCAGGTGCGGCCCGGGTACACGCCGAGCACCTCATAATGAAAGAAAAAGATAGAAGCCCGCTCTCTTAATCGAGTAGACTCCTTATCCTTTGGGGGGCACGAATACCGAGCATTCCCATCATAAGCAAGTACCATGACGGCAGAAAACCCCGCTCACAAGGGGACCATTCACGCCATGAGACTCAGGACTCAGCACAACGAGGCCTGAGACTCACCCTCGCCAGACACTTATCCCCGGCCACCGACCAAAGTTCCACACACTTGACGATCATTACATTATAATTGAGAAAACCTCCTAAATCAACAAAAACACAAGCAAAAAACTACAACAACAACGACAATTTATTTATTGTCAATGAAAGTTACAAAATACATGCATCAAACAAAAACTAAAAGCATTATTCTGCCCGACGAATGAATTTCTCCGAATGAAGGTATTGATATCAATCCTCATCCCACTCCGTCTTCGTACCATCTATGTTGGTCACCACCTTCACACCGGAGGACTGAACCTGCGCAGCCAGACCACGAGCCCCTTGAGAACGGGAACCAGACCCGGTGGAGGCCTCCTTCTTTTTCTCCTTTACCCCCTTGACTCCGCGAGAGCAAGAGACTGTAGAAACCTTCTTCTCCTTTGCACCACCCATTCCTGCGTAAAAATGAAGAAGAAGAGGCCCATAAGACCTCCTTTAATAGGGGAAAGGAAAAAGGCATTTTTGGAAACAGACAAAACCGTTGGAAACCAGCGACACGCCGCCGAAGGAGTCAAAACACATGCACACAGACTTCAAGAAACGGAAACAACAAACAAGGGCGTTAAAAATAAAGTACTTCCAAATTAAAACAAACAAGTATCCCGAGAGTGTGCCCGACTACGGCCATGAAGACTGAGGCGGTAATATCATTACAAGTCAAAAACAGAGGGCATACCCCCCGGCACATCACAACAAAATAACAAAATGGCACGCAGGCCAAAAACTTAAACATAATAAGACTTCATACACCTTCTTCCATTCGGGCCTCCTCGGTCTCATGGGTCACTGGCTCTTCCCCGAAATTTGGAGAAACGATTTGGTCACCTTCAACACGGTGGTAAGGCCCGATGCCCTCAGTCACCAAATCCACCATGGGATTCTTCAATTTAAGCTAGGCCACAGTGGAGCTGTAGGTGTCCTCGGCAGCAGCAACAAAGTCACCTCCCAGGACTCGTATATACTGAATCAAATTCGCCCGGGTCAAGAGGGCTTTCTCCTCCTCCGTCTCGTTCTCGGCAGGAGCCTGAGATCGGCAAAGAGAAGCCTCCTTCACCGAAGAAGACATCATCATTCCATACATAGTCCGGTAGACAAAGTATACTGCCCCTGCATGTCAGCTAGAGCATTTTCCTTAATTCCAGCCGAGCCTTCACAATCGTCAACTCCTCACCCTGCTCCTTCAGCTCCAGATCCCGCTCCTCCAGGGAAGAAGCCCTACTCCTGACCACCTCCTCGAGCCTCCTCACGGCATCCACGGATAAAGGCGCCGATTGGGCATACAAAGAAGCCAGCTCAAGGACCCTAACCACAGCAGCGGCATCTTGTCCCAAGAACCGTTGACGAACGGACGGATCCAGGCCTTCATTGTGAAGGGACTCCGCCCAAGGGATAGTCATAGAAGGCCCTCCTTCGAAAAATCGAGGCTGGAGAAAACAGGAAGGAAGAGTAAAGGTGTCAGCAGCCTCCTCCTGACTCAGATCCACGGCTTCAAATCTCTGCCGCTTATGTCGGACCAAGGCGTCCGAATGCGGTTGCTGACGGAGGGGAGAAAGATGAACCACTGCAGGCCTCAATGATTCCCCTTGATCGGATGCCCAAAGCGGAGATCCAACAGCAGCAGGAGAAGAGGAATAAGTGCCCGAACCAGTCTCCGGGGATCTCTGCACAACAGCCAACCGGGGACCAGTATTCTTTTTGACAACCGCTTTAGCTTTGCTCGCCTGTTTAAGCATCATATCATGGCACGCCCGATCCATTGATTCTAAAAAAAAAAAGAAAACACAAAACGCGTTAAGAGTCAGCCCGTCATAAATCACTACTATAAAGGAGGACTTAGACACAAAACCAGAAAAAAAGAAGGGGCAGATACCCAAATAGGCCGCCGCACCCACCGGCCAACAGGTCCTTTATATTAATTATACCCGGCTCCGTGATGGGAGCCCCACTATCATCAACCACAGGCCTTCCCGAGCGATCCAATTTCGCGACCGATGGAAGTCCCTGCACAAACTTCTGGAGGATGGCATAATCCGCCCGAGCATCCTCGTCTAGATCTGACACCTTGGTAATATACTGATTGGTCCCGTACGCGAAATGGTCCCGTGAGCAGAAGAATCTAAACTTCTGCCTTCGGGCAGTAACGGGATCTCCAATATCATTGAGGAGCGGGAGACCATGAACGTCTAAGGTCGGTACCCGAGCAAATACACTATCACGAGCCTCTCGGGACTGAGGACGAATGAGAAAGAAACGCGGTTTGTAGTTTTTCAGAGAATCCGAATAAGACTTGAAGATCTTTTTGGACTGTTTTACGGACACCCACCCGAAATGACCGTCAGCTACTTTCCGTTGGACGCATAAGATATAAAGAACAAGGGGATAGTCGCCGCTATCTTCAAATGAGAGCAAGTCAACTCAAACGCCCGGATAAACGCAATTGCGTTAGGGTGGAGCTGGCCAGGAGCCACCTCCAGGTGATTGAAAACTGCCATCTAAAACTCAATAAAGGGCACACGAAACCCCATCTCCCGAAAGACCACCTCGTACATCGGGATCAAGTCAGGGGCATACACGTCGCATACACGATCTTCCTCGTTGGGGATAAGAACCAACCACCCGTTCCTGTTCGCATCCCTGGCAGGATCCACGTGACCCCCAATCTCCAAGAAAATATCCGAACTATACTCCACAAAATGGCTCTCGATGTCGAGCGCCTCCTGAAGCACCCAAGCCGATAGAGGCACCCCCTGTTGATCTGGGGGAGTCGTAGACGACGAGCCCGACGTAGATGGACGCCCTGGATCGGCCATGTTCACTTGAAAAAGAGGGGAGAATAGTGAATTCGACAATACGATCAAATCCACCCTTCCACCCCCGCTCAAAATGGAAGGGCGCACCAACAGTCCGGGGACTGAGGAACTCCCGACCATATCCTTCCCGAGGAAACGGCCGTCAAGCAGAAGATGACTCGCGCCAAAAGGGAGATTGAATATCCATGCTAAGTCACGATAACACACTTTCAAGAGAAAACCTAAAAACGCACTAAAAGGTAATTAAAACCCCCAATAACAGTCAACAAATCAGAAGATGACTCAAAACAAATAAACCAGTCGCATACAGCCGTCAGCGGCGGTGAAGCTAGCCATCTCCACCGTCTACCACCAACAAACCTCTAAACCCTCCTAAAAATCATTCCTAAAAGCCTACCCTAACCACATGCAAGTGATTTCTAGGACAATCAAAGCATGAAAAACTAGAAAGAAAGAAAAAGGGAACTTACAAGCAAGGATTCTGGAAGGAGCAACGAAGATTGACGGTGAAACTGGCGATTGAGCACTCAATCGGCGACGGAGGGAGAGAAGAGAAGGAAACGAGTTTGAAAATTTTGGGGGAAATGACAGTCCTGGGTATTTATAAGTACATGAAAATGTCACGTGTAGTGCACATGACCACTGGAAACAGAATGGTCATCTTTAACCTTAATCGCCTAGGGTAGCCTAGCCATCATCACGCATTAAATGTGACACGTCCCCTAACTGACAACTCTGAAGCGACACGCTTCCTAGCTCCCGGCTGTAGCAACCTGCCCTAAAAATTAAAGGTTTAGAGTCGCCACCTATTCTGAAGGGCGAATAGGAAACCCTACGCAGTTAAGAGATTCAGGGTAAGTTATTATAATCAGGTTGAGGGAAGGTATTAGGCACCCTCAACCCTTTCCTAAGGTTTTATCGAAGATAAGGTTTATGGCTAAATATTAAGGTTTAATAGCTAAAGAAGTGAACAGGGTGAAAATTGAGATTTGAACTGAATGGAGGTTTTGAGGAAGGGGACTCGCCTTGGTTATCCAAGTGCCTACGTATCTCCTTAGGGAGAGTCAGAGTCAACGTAGTTCGGGCACAGGGTTGTACGCCTTAGAAGTAGAATTTGTGGTAGTTTGAAGGCTTTTTGAATGGCCTATCGTAGTTTTGAAATGTTGTGGTTTGCAAGGCATTTTGAATTGCCTGATTGAAAAGGATGAAAATCCGTAGTGTCGTGGTTTAGTGTGTTTTAGGTTTGGGCGTACAACCCTGATTTGATATGTCACCGTTAGATGCGATGATTAATAGATTTGATCAGTATAGCTAACGGATTAATGGGGCATTGCTGGTTACTCAGATCGATAGATTTGATCGTCGCGGGCAGCAAATAAAATGTATTTTAAATTTCATGTTTTTTATCTCTCGTCTAATGCGACTAATAGCTTTAGTCGGGTCGAGGAAAGAATTGGTAAGAATTAATCGAATTAATATTTTTGCCAAATGGCAATGGGATAGGGCAAACCCTAATGCATGGGTAATCTTCCTAGGGTTTTTTTGTGATTTTTATAGTTAAATTTAATTAAAATAATTAAATCGAGTAATTAAAAATAGTCGGGAGAAGTCCTAATACTAACTATATCCTAATTATATAATAATCCTATTTCTAATTAAATTATGTATATATATACTAAAAATATACTGAGATAAATAAACAATTATGTAAATAAAATGTAAATAATATAAAAATATAAAAGAAACATGGTTTTTTATCTTGTGTGGCTGATCCTTTGAGGGAGCGTGGTATGCTTGCAGGTTGAGGAGCGTCAGATCACATGCTGGCCTGATCTAACGGTCATAACATGGGGATTCACCACGGTCACGCGCGGAACTCCCGCATTGGATCAATGAGACACAAACAAATGATAAAAATTACTTGTCATGCAGCGGGATCGAACCCACGCCAACTGGATTGCCAGAGTACGCTTCCAACCGTCTGCGCTGCGTTAACCACTTGACACATATAGGAAACCAATATATATTATATAAAAACAAATCTGGGAAATTTGAATGGAACAAATCCCGTGCCCAGCATGTCCCTTCCTTCGTCTCCATTGGATCCTTCTTCTCCATTGGACCTGTTTCAGTATTTCCCATGATTTGCTTTCCTGGTGTTGATGAGTTTCTCATCTTTGAATTGATTTCACCGCCCAGAACATAATAAAAAAAGAAGGCGGTTTCGCTTTGGATCTATGGTGGTTTCCGGTTGACAGCGGTTTGAACGGTTGAGGGAAGTCGCGTGAGGGCGAACGGTCAGACCAGAGGAAGCGGCTGTGGCTGGATCCGCGGCGATCCCGGCGGAGGTGCTTCGGTTTACAATTTTTGAGCCATGAGATGGAGAACGTCACAGTCGTTGTCGTTGGCTTGTTGACCGTTTCGGTTATTGAATCGCAGAGAAAACCGAGGGCTAAGCATCGGTGGCTTTGCCGGAAGGTTGTTTTGCGATGGGGGGATCTTGCGGTTTGAAGGTTTTGTTGGTGTGAACAACTCTGTGACATGGCTGGAGGATTGGTGTGCGGTGATCGATCCCGGATTACCTTCTGGGCCTTTGTGATGAACACAACAATATGTACCTATGATGCCCAATAGTTACCCAGAAAAAAAACAGTACTTGATGCAATTCTTTTTTTAATTTAGCTTTGATTAATGGTTATTGTTTGGTTGCATAGAGAACAACATCAAATGCTGTGATGTATACCAACGTGAAGAATAACACCAGTCGGGGTGTGAGGCCTTTTTGTTGTACAATTGTGTGTCTCCGCCGTATGGGTTGAAAAGTCAAACAATCCTTATAAAAATAAGGGTTTTTCTGTATGAGCGTAAGACTTTTTGGCTGTCAACATATTTCTTTTTATAATGCATAAATTAGGGATTTACTTCTAATGGGCCTAATGCCCAATTAACCTAGTGACCCAAAATAAATTAAACCTAATAATCCTAATACTAAAACTTAATAAAAATAATCCTAATAATTAATTAAATATTAAAATATCAATAGTTAATAATAATAATAAAAATTAGTAAATAATAAAATGCAAATGTTAGTAAAAGAAATATAATACCGAAATGATAAAAAAAAACCCAAACCTGATAATATAGTTAATAAACTAAGCCTAATTAAAATAAAACTCTTAATTAACTATAATACTAACACTAATCCTAATAACACTAATATTAAAAATAATACTAATAATCCTAACAAATGTATAAAAAATCCTAATAAAAATGATTAGATTAATAATAATACTAACACTAATAGTTAGTAATTATTTGTTAAAAAAGGATTAAATGATGGGGAACAAATGGGCCCAAAACAAATTGGATTTCCATGTTTGCTATTCACACCTCAATTTTATTTCGAACAATTTATAAGGGAATTTTATAAGAGATCGAGTTTAATAATAGATATATTAAACCCTATGGCTCTTAATTTTTAACACCCTTAATAAATTAGAAGATGTGGATTGTATCGGGTAAATTTTGGGGTATGACAGCTACCCCTATTCAATCTTCTTAAACCTGAAGAGGCAGATAGGCACGTCTGCCTATCGTGATCTAAAGGTAGAAGAGGATTGAATATTGAATGCCCCGAAATTTGCACTTGTTGGGAAGAAGTTCTGGAGGAGATGGGCTTACAGATGCCATCCGAGGTGAATACCATGAGTGTGGAGCAAACGCTTTTGAAAGGGACCACTGTGTTTTGGTTGTAGCACGGCCTAAAAAGGCAACCTGAATTTTATGCAATATTATGATGCATGCGATACATGATGCAATGAGCTTCTCAAAGTAAATGAGAGCAATGTATGTATATGCATTATGTATGAATGAGTTAGTTGAATGATGCATGATTGTCAGTTGAAGTATGTTGGTAAATTTTGAAAAAGAAAAATAAAACCTTTGTTTGTTATTGATGATGTTTTGGAGAATATCACTGCCGAGGGACTCACGTGATAAACCTAGTTGAAGAAACCTTTGAAAATCTTGTGCTCGAGCGTGAGAGAAAAGAACCGTCCTGCTAAAGCCTGAGTCTTACATAGCGAGGACTCGTAAGAAGGATCACTTGTTATGATTCTAACAAGCTCACCTGCACCAATAGGATCATTTGCGAGGGTTATCGCAAACTCACCTGCACCAATAGGATCATTTGCGAGGGTTATCGCAAATTCACCTGCACCAATAGGATCATTTGTGAGGGTTATTGCAAACTCACCTGCACCAATAGGATCATTTGCAAGGGTTATTGCAAACTCACCTGCACCAATAGGATCATTTGCGAGGGTTATCGCAAACTCACCTGCACCAATAGGATCATTTGCGAGGGTTATCGCAAACTCACCTGCACCATTCGGATCATTTGCCCTGGTTCGAACAAATTTCACCTGCACCATTTGGATCATTTGCCCTGGTTCGGACAAATTTCACCTGCACCATTTGGAACATTTGCCCTGGTTCGGACAAATTTCACCTACACCATTTGGATCATTTGCCCTAGTTCGGACATATTTCACCTGCACCATTTGGATCATTTGCCCTGGTTTGGACAAATTTCACCTGCACCAAAGGAATTACCTGCCATGGTTCTGACAAGCGTACCTGCATAAGAGTAATCATTTGCTATAGTTCTAGCAAACTTACCTGCAAGAAAAAGATTCACCTGTTTGGAGACTCACGACTCGAGGGTCGGAGAAAAATAGCATATCAAATGTTCACGACTCGAGAGTCGGAAAGGAACGATATGTTTAGAAATTCACGACTCAAGGGTCGGACATTCACGACCTGAGGGTCGGAAAACACACCTATCACAACACGAGAGTTGGAAACCCACGACTCGAGGGTTGGAAAACACACCAATCACAACACGGGGGTTGGAAACTCACGACTCGAGGGTTGGAAGACTATTTGTAGTATGCGAATGCACTAGATGATATGCGTATGCTAATGCGTATATATGTATGCTGAAATGAACAACAAGGTTTCTATCATCGGTAAGGTTACCGGTATACATCAATCAGGTGATCGGGTGAATATCTCCGTAAGGTTGCTATCATCAGTACGATTACTGGCATCGGTAAGGTTACCGGGAAACAGGTGGACAATGTAGCTTCGCGCCAGAGTTTTGAATTGGATGTTTTGATGTATGGGATAATGCTTATGCTCATGTGTATGCGTTGACTGATGTAATGAGTGGAACGAGATAATGTCTTCTATAAGACTACCTGAGAAAGGTTTCTGGAATGAATATGAAAATTTGCCTTAAAAAAAAGACTACCTGAAAAGGTTCTTAGTGAAGAATGAGGAATGTCTTAAAGATGACTACTTGGAAAGGCTGAAAAGATGTCTTAGAAAGACTACCTAAAAAGGTTCTTGGAAAGAGAATGAATGTCTTAGAAAAGGCTCCCTAGAAAGGTTCTTAGAAAGAGAATGAATGTCTTAGAAAAGGCTCCCTAGAAAGGTTCTTAGAAAGAGAATGTCTTAAAGAAGACTACCTAAAAAGGTTCTTGGAAATGGATGATTATTCGTCTTAAAGAAGACTACCTAGAAAGGTTCTTAGAAAAAGAATGTCTTACAGAAGACTACCTAAAAGGTTCTTGGAAATGACAATGATTGTCTTAGAGAAGACTACCTAAAAAGGTTCTTAGAAAAATAATGTCTTAAAGAAGACTACCTGAAGAGGTTCTTGGAAATAGCGATGATTGTCTTAGAGAAGACTACCTAAAAAGGTTTTTGGAATGGATATGAACATTTGTCTTAAAGATGACTACCTGAAAAGGTTCTTAGCAAAGGATAAGGAATGTCTTAAAGAAGACTACCTGGGGAGGCTCCTGAAAAGGATGACAAATTGTCTTAAAGAAGACTACCTGAAAAGGTACTTGGAAGGGACAATGAATGTCTTAGAAAATACTACCTAAAAAGTTTTGTAGAATGTCTTAAAGAAGACTATTTGAAGAGGTGTGGTGTATCAACCAATGTATGTAATGCATGATTTAGACGTGTTTGCATGATGCCCCAATGATAGGTTTGTTGACAACCAAAGCGTATATAGCTCGCTGGAGTTGTAGGTTTGTTTGATAAGGTGGGGTGTGATGCTAGCGCGACTTCCCAATCCCTGTTTTTGCATTTGAAGATCGTAGTTAGGAGAAAGATCGTTCCGAGGTTGTAAAGTATGAAAACGCCTTTCCCTTATGTTGTGCGTGTTATAGATTTGATATCCATTACCCCAATATTTTTGTGGGAAAAGATGCCTATGATTTCCATGCCATGAAGGAAATGCCCCGAGAAATAACCTTTTCATGCTTTGACGTTTAGATTAAAGGGTGTGCCCTTGATCTCCAGGATATGGAAGGTTATCCATGATGTTCTATCCTTTTAAGTGTGAATTCTTCCCCTGTTTGACATGCTGTCGCTACCGCGAAAAATGGATCAGAGTCGCCACTAATATATGAAGGATAGAAAAACACTTAGAAAGGGGGGGTTTGAATAAGTGTAGCTCTAAAACTTGTAAGATAAAAACAATTTGCACAATGATTTTTATCCTGGTTTGTTGTTAACTAAACTACTCCAGTCCACCCCCTTGGAGTGATTTACCTCACCTGAGGATTTAATCCACTAATCACACTTGATTACAATGGTTTTCCACTTAGCCAACTGCTAAGTCTTCTAGAGTATCCTGATCACAACCTGATCACTCTAGGAACAAACTGCTTAGACAACTTCTAAGACTTGCTAGAGTATATTGATCAACAACCTGATCACTCTAGAACTTACAACTTAATGTAAACAAATTCTTTTAAGAGTTACAATGCTTCTTATAAAGCTATTATCACAACTGTGATTTTCTCTTAAGTTTAAGATTAAATCTCACTAAGATATTACAACAGCAATGTAGTGAGCTTGATGATGAAGTTTGAGAGCATTTGAATTTGACAGCGTTTCAGTTTAATGCGCAAGTGTTGTTTTAGAATTCGTCAGTTGTGCGTTAACCTTTGCTTCTCATCAGAACTTCATATTTATAGGCGCTTGAGAAGATGACCGTTGGGAGCATTTAATGCTTTGCGTATTCCGTACAGCATTGCATTTAATGTTTCATTCTTTTGTCAACTACCTCGAGCCTTGTTTCCGCTGTGTCTACTGACGTTGCCTTTAATAGCTTCTAACGTTCCTTTTGTCAGTCATCGTAGCCTGCCAGTCTAGTACTTGCTTATGATCTGATGTTTGTGTAAACAACGTTTGAATTTCATCAGAGTCAAACAGCTTGGTGTAGAGCATATTCTTGTCTTCTGACCTTGAAGAGCTTCTGAGCGTGATACCATGAGAACTTCAGTGCTTCTGCTTCTGATCTCAAGTTCTTCTGATGCTTCCATAGACCCATGTTCTGATTCTGCTTGACCATCTTCTGATGTCTTGCCAGACCATGTTCTGATGTTGCATGCTGAACCTTCTGAGTCAGTTGCTTCTTGCGCTGATTTTGTGCATACTCTTTGTATAATTCCTGAAATGGAAATTGCATAGTATTAGAGTACCACATTATCTCATACAAAATTCATATCCTTGTTATCATCAAAACTAAGAATATTGATCAGAAAAAATCTTGTTCTAACAATCTCCCCCTTTTTGATGATGACAAAAACATACATAAATGATATGAAGTTGCGATCAGAATATCAGACTGCTAAAGACAGTTACACAGCTATAGCACAAGCATATAGACAATGTGTGAATATGTTTCCCCCTGAGATTAACAATCTCCCCCTGAGATAAATAATCTCCCCCTGAAATAAATACTAGGAGAATTTTTATAAATAAAAGACTTCCCTGAGTATTTCAGTAGAGACTTTCACATATGCTTAGATCTTCAGAACATTCACAGCTTCTGATTCTTGCTTCCATAGGACAGCTTCAAAATTTGAATTTCCTAGATCTTCAGAGTATTCATAGCTTCTGATTCTTGCTTCCATAGGACAACTTCAGAGCTTGAATATTTTCTTGAGTCATTGCATGCTAGATTGTATCAGAACATTGTTGAATGTACCAGAGCATCATCAGAGCATCTCTACATCCTGAAATGTTACAGAACAAACTAAACGACAAAAGTCAGCATGAATGATTCAGAACATAAAATATGTATCAGAACATATAATTATGTATCAGAGCATGCAAACATAAAATGTTTCAGAGCATATTTTGTAACTAAAACATGCATCAAAACATATAAAGAATCACTACAAGAAAAAAAGTGTTTTGCGACACATAGGTTGCGACCGTTCCATAAGAACTGCCCTCTTTTGTAAGTTACGACAGTTTCCACGACGGTTTTGGACAACCGCCTTTGATTTTTTTAAAATAATCTTAAAATTTGCGACAGTTATAGGCCCAACCGCCGTAAAGAGAAGTCTGCGACAGTTCTTGAACTGTCGCCCCCTAACTATATGCAATTAGCGCGCGCCTGGGTGAATTTTAGGTCTACGAAGATTGTACAACAGTGGTCTCTCAAATATCCCTAAAACACGCATTGGAGAAAGAGGTATACAGTTAGGGCTGAATTTCTTCACGTTCTGCTTCCCTAATCTCTCTCTCAGCCGCGAATCAAGAAAACTGCCGAGCTCTCTCTGCTCGATACAAATCCACCGCGAATCTCTTTCTCAACCGTCGTCAAAGCAACCACGACCACCACAAATCTTAACAGGTTTGTGTTATCAAACCCTAAGATCCTTCTTAAACTTCAATAGTTTTTTTATCTTCTTCAACTCCGATTCCTCATTCTGATGATAACTCATTGGATGTTCTTCTTGTTGATATAAAACATGGAAATAAGATTGTTGCTTTTTATCTTTAAGAACCCTTATGCACGATTAAATCTGCTTTACTCTCATGTCAATGATGCTGATTTGGGTCAACTTTATGATCTCTTTGTTCAAGGTTAATGTTAAAGTTAATACCATGGGGTTAGTGTTTTTTATCTTCTGTTCTGCAAATTAATCTATGACAAATTAATGTTTCTTAGGCTTTACATTAACATTGACAGACTTATGGATTACAAACCTTACAGATTTCTCCACATTTTTTTCTCATGTAGGGAGATTATCCATGTGTCACAAGAAGAAGTGTTAGCGAGTATCAGTTTCTTATTCCTGCTGTTGATTTTCACTGGCAAGTGCTTATACGTCAAGTACCTGTATGCACGAGGTTTATTATTTTATGGAAGATAGCTTATAACTTAACCATTTCTTTTTTGTGTATAAAGGTAGCCAAAATTTGATTGTTTTTGTTTGTTTAAGATAGATAGTGATGAGGATAGTTGGTGGAAGAATGATGTGACAGAGACAAATGAGGACCTTGCAGCTAGGGGGCTGAAGTTCATGAACTGGTATGTGTAATATCCCTTACAACAAGAAAACTCCTAGATTTATTTAATCTGCATTTGAGAAGCACTTATGTTGGATTTTAATATATGATCAAGTTAATGAAATGTATTATCATCTGGTTTGGTAGAAGATTTCAACCAACACAAATGACATAAAATTAAGTAATTAACACCCAAGGTTCCTTTACTTCCTTTCGTCAAGGTTCCTGCAATCTAAAACTATTAACCAATATACAATAGAACTCTTTCTAAGTAGGAAGAAAAGATCAACTTATCTTTACTGAAATTTATTTCAAATTTTACATTACACCAAGTTTACTAGATATAGTAGAATGTGTGTTAACGTAAAAGAGATGCTCTTGTTGTTGTCAGTGAGTTCTGTTGTGACTGTTAATGTTTGAAGATGATATTATTTGTTTAGTTTCTTCATCTAATATATCAGCAAGCTATCATTTATTCATTTTGAATACTACTTAAATGTATCATACTATGATAAAATCTAGATATTTAGTTTTTGTATTGATTCAGACATTCAGTTCCTATCATTTGTAAATGATTTTGTATATGTTTAAAAAATATATTTTATATCTTTTTTGACTTCTCATTACTTTGGTTTTAACTTTATCTCATGTTGTGGTTTGTAATTTTTTTACTTCTACCTCCAACCTAGCAATTTGTGATTTGTTTCTCGTTATGTGAAGCATAAATTATTGTTTCTAATGTAGTAACGCTCAGTTTTATTCGATGCTTTAGATTCTTTAAATTTGGATCAAGTTCCTGCAACTGTTAGTATAAAACATAATGACTAATCTCACTTAGTGCCTTAGTATAAGCCATTCGTAGTGGTAGCTATTTGTCAGTTTATAGATTGAAGCAAATGATTGATTGATTTAACATACCTTTGCAGCTTTGCCAACTGTGAGCTTTTCTCCATGGCCATTATGGATACAAGGTGAGTTTGTAAAATGGATTTTGAGGATGATGACGCCAAAGCAGTAATTACAATTTCTGTCTCTGAAAATACTCTAGTGATTCTTGAGTATATATTGAGTTGTTGTAGGAGTTGGTGGTTTCTTGCAAGTTGTGATAATAATTGTTATGTCTGATCTATAGACACCTGAAGTGCATGAGTTGGCCAAAGAAATCAAAAAATAGTTGGAAGAATTCGATGAATATTATACTGTTGTTACTATAATTAATTTCAGTTAAATGTAAGGTTTAGTTTAGCTTTTGGAACTTAAGAAGGCCCTTCATTTGTTTTATATTATTATTATGAACTTTCTTATAAAGGTCAATGTAATGTGCCAGGTTTCTTAAGTTTGAAGATTTTTTTTCCATCACAACTTCCATCCAAGCAGGAGCCGACACTGGATCCATCAAAGTATACCTCTGCGGATGTGCGAACTGTGAGTAGACTTTACATAATTCACAACTATTTTCAATTGATAAAAAGCACTTTATTTAATAAGATAGGCCATGTCATGGTATACCGCTCGTGTTAACAAGTCAGTATACTTATTTGTGGCCTTTTGATAAAGGCAGACTGGTATTGAAAAACAAATTGTATAGAACCAATCGGATTTTTTTCCTATAGTTTCAGTCATATATATTTCACACATACTCCTTTCCATATTTACGATATGCAGTCAAAGCATTTCTTAGTGACTTTGACACAATAACAATTAAGATATATTTTATGTGTTTTTATTCTTAATGTTATATATCCGATATGATTGGATTTGAATGTCTATGGTTGAAAATAATTGAACACGTCTTTTACAACAATAGAGCATCTATGAATCCAAGTCAAACTTACAAATCAAAGTCGGTTTCCAGCCTTGATTTTCATTATAGCGGAGACATGACAACATTGGTTTTTATACTTGTATATGATATTATGGGACCAAATTCTAATCTCACTATTACATGGATTCTTTTTGCAGATGGGGAGGTCTGCCGGTTTCAGCACGGGAGGATCTTATAAATCACATCGCACTCAACAACACAACAACAACAACAAAATACTCCTTCTGTTAGTAACAGTGGTGTCTCTTTTAACAACATAATCATAAACAATCGGAATCATGCTCAATCTAGTCGACATTCACTGTATAGCTCTTTTTATATTGACTTTAGTTAGACTATGCTTTTATTGATATCAGTTTTAGTTAGAATTACTAAGTTATTTGAATCTGTACTATTGAAGGTTACACTTATTAGAATTATGTTTGAAAGAGTAATTTATTCTTTATCATATTAGTGAATATGTTTGGTTATGCTTGGTGAGCTTATACTTGTACTGAATATATTCACACAACATTTTGAGGTTTCAAATACCATGATTTAAGCTACCTACTCATGTTTATGGTGTATTGGTTTTGGTTGTAGCAATAAAGAGTTTTTTTATAACATTAATAGAGTTGAAATATGGTTAGAATTTAGTTTTTTTAATTTTTATTTTGTTTATTTTATAATATGCTAAAAACTGGGGGTGGAATTTTTTTTATTTAAAATTTACAATTTTGCGGAGGTTTAAAACCGCCGCGGTTTTTATTGAAAACAAAAAATAGTTGATAGGTTTAGAACTGTCGCAAATATAGTTTGGGGGCGGTTTAAAACCGCCGCAAATATGTACGACAGTTAGAACGGCAGTTTTCTGAACTGTCGTAAAACAGCCCCGCGACACACGCATTTACGACAGTTGAGAAACTGTCGCGAAACAGATTTTGCAACAGTTTGAACTGTCGCAACCATAAAAAAAACTGTCGCAAATCACTTTTTTTCTTGTAGTGAATAAGAATGAAAGTATATTCTATCATCAGAATATCAGAACATTCTTCCTTCTTGCTTCTGATTCTTGAAGCTTTATAGCACTCAGCTTGCTTCAATTTCCAAGAGTTTATTCTTTATAGATTTGCTTTTCCCTATCTCTTTGCTTCTCATGTTGAGCTTTTAAAGAGGATCTTCAATTCCTGCAAGACAACACTCAAAGACATAGAACTTTGCAAGTTCTGTTAGAAATGTGGAGCCTTTCTCCCAGTAACTGATAAAATAAATCAGATCATTTATCACCTTTTTCTCCCCCTTTTTGTCATAACATCAAAAAATAAAAGATTCAGATGAAAGACACGACAAACACATAGAAGAAAAGGATAAATTTCATTAAGCATGGAGAAAAAGTTCAGAAGTACAAGAGGAAGGGCAAGAGAAGATGCAAAGAAAAACAGATGCAGCAAAGCAAAAAGAAACAGTCTAAGACTCAATCTAAGATGACCCTAGCCTCGACATGATCTTGGCCAGCATATCATGAATCCCACTGTTGCTCTCATTCTGCCTTTCCATGAAAGCACGAAACTCAGCATTGATTGATCTCTGCTCATCCTGGTTCTTCTGAATAACTTCCAAAGTCCTTGCAAGACGGGAAGGTTCATCAGAAGAAGCTTCACAACTTCTTTCCAAAGGGATGGCATTCTGATCTGCAGCTTCCATGATCAGATCATTTGCAGGATTTTCCTCAACAGGAATTGTTTCAACAACATGATCAGCATCTGCTTCTTCCATAGAAGCATCTCCATACTCTGCAGCAGGAACCTCAGAATCTCCATTCTCAAGTGCCTGAAGAATGGCAGCAAGATTCCTAGGAGCAGAAGGACCTTCAACTTCTGGTGGGTCAACAACTTCTGGAATGACCAAGCTTGGGTCTTCCTTAGAAGGGTTTTCCCTCAGAAAGTCAAAGAGAGTCCTGAAATCTCCGAGCAGAACAGGGTATTGAAAGAGACGAATGCAAAGAGAGAGATGCACAAATGGAGAGAGAGAGAGAGAAAAAGATGAAATGAAGATGAAGCGGGTTATTTAAACGGTTTGAAAAAGACAATAAAATAAAGTAAAAAGAAAACTGTTTAAAAGAAAATGACATCAATATGCATTTAATGAGAAATGACGTTAGGAGAGATAATGTGACAAAGTGAAATGATTTGCACAGTTACCTAGGGCGGCGTCTCCTCAACTGCACGCATGCTTGTCCAAAAAAAATAGTGAACACGTGTTCATTTTCTGGAAAGACTGGTGACAGCTGTTTTGCTTTAAAAGAGTTTATGAATCAACTTAGATAATGAAACATTAGTAATAACAGAATCATAACTTCTAATTGATTAGTATCAGAACTTCTTATAGCTGCCTAGTCCTAACACATTTCAGAAGGTATTCATACAAAGATCTTCTCATCTTCTCATTCTGGGCATAAGTCCATACTGATATTCTTCAGAATGTACTTAAACCTATCTTCAGCAAGGGGTTTTGTAAAGATATCAGCCCATTGATGGTCTGTATCCACAAAGTTCAAAGAAAGAACACCCTTCTGAACATAGTCCCTCATAAATGATGTTTAATTTCAATATGTTTAGCTTTGGAATGTAAGATAGGATTCTTAGATAAACATATAGCAGAAGTATTATCACAGAAAATAGGAATAATACTCTCATATATCTGATAATCTTCTAGCTGACTCTTCATCCATAGCATTTGTGTGCTACATCCAGCAGCAGCAACATATTCTGCTTCTGTAGTTGAGAGAGCTATGGTAGCTTGCTTCTTGTTGTACCAGGATATCAAATGACTTCCAAGGAATTGAAAACTTCCAGAAGTACTATTTCTTTCAATTCTATCTCCAGCATAGTCAGCATCACAGAATCCTAATAAGTTGTATTCTTTAGATCTTCTGTAGACTAAACCAACGTTAGTAGTACCTTTCAGATACCTCAGAATTCTCTTAACAGAAGTTAAGTGAGATTCTCTAGGATCTGATTGGAATCTAGCACACAAACACACACTTAATAGAATGTCAGGTCTAGAAGCAGTTAAGTATAGAAGAGATCCAATCATACCTCTGTACAACTTCTGATCTACCTTCTTACTTACCTCATCCTTACCTAAAACACATGTTGGATGCATAGGAGTTTTGGCTTCTTTGCTTTCAGAAAGATTAAACTTCTTCAGAAGTTCTTTCACATACTTCGTTTGATGAACATAGGTTCCATCAGAAGTTTGATTGATTTGAATCCCAAGGAAATACTTGAGTTCACCCATCATGCTCATTTCAAATTCAGCCTGCATAGACTTAGCAAACTCCTTTCCAAGTGAAGCATTAGATGTTCCAAATATAATATCATCAACATAAATTTGACAAATTAAAATATCCTTCTTAGATGTTTTACAGAAAAGAGTCATGTCCACTTGTCCTCTAGTGAAACCATTGTCTAGAAGGAAAGAACTTAATCTTTTGTACCAAGCTCTGGGAGCTTGCTTCAAACCATACAATGATTTCTTAAGTTTGAAAACATGTTCTGGAGACTTAAAGTCTTGAAAACCAGGAGGTTAATGGACATAGACTTCTTCATCTATATAACCATTTAAGAAGGCACTCTTAACATCCATCTGATACAGAGTGATGTTATGTTGAGTGGCAAAGGAAATCAATAAGCGAATGGATTTTAACCTGGCCACTGGTGCAAAGGTTTCTGTATAGTCAATCCCTTCTTGTTGACTATATCCCTGAGCCACTAGTCTGGCTTTGTTTCTTACCACTTCTCCCTTTTCACTGAGCTTGTTTCTGAACACCCACTTAGTACCAATGATGTTGAATCCTTTTGGTATAGGAACCAAATCCCATACATCATTCCTTGTAAACTGATTTAGTTCTTCTTGCATGGCAATGATCCAGTCTGGATCTTCTAGAGCTTGATCAACAGAAGTTGGCTCGATCAAAGAAACAAGACCTAATTGACATTCTGCATTGTTCTTAAGGAATGCTCTTGTTCTGATGGGATCGTCTTTCTTTCCGAGGATCACATCTTCTGAGTGAGCTAAGGTGAGTCTAGAAGATCTTCTGACTGTTGGCTCTTCAGAAATCCTGAGATTCTCTAAAGACGCAGCAACTTGATCTTCTGATTCATTGCTTCTGAGACTTTCAGCTTCTGGAGCTTTACTTCTTGGTTCTACAGCTTCTGATATGTCAATATCTATATTTGCAAAATTCTCAAACTGCTTTGGTTTTTCAAGACCAAGCTTATCATCAAACCTGATATTTATTGATTCTTCTACAACCAATGTTTCAGTATTGTATACTCTGTAGCCTTTAGAGCGTTCAGAATATCCAAGAAGAAAACACACACATCCAAAAGGATGAAAATATGAAATGTTGGGCTTTCTGTTCTTCCACAATTCATAAGGAGTCTTATTTAGAATAGGTCTTATAGAGATTCTATTCTGAATATAACATGCAGTGTTTATTGCTTCTGCCCAGAAGTGCTTAGCCATATTAGTCTCATTGATCATGGTTCTGGCCATTTCTTGCAGAGTCCTATTCTTTTGCTCTACAACTCCATTTTGCTGTGGAGTTCTAGGGCAAGAGAAATCATGGGCAATACCATTTTCTTTGAAGAACTCCTCAAAGAATCTGTTCTCAAATTCGCCACTATGATCACTTCTGACCTTTATGATTTTGCACTCCTTCTCAGATTGGATTTGAGTGCAGAATTCAAAGAACACTGAATGAGACTCATCCTTGTGTTTTAAGAACTTTACCCATGTCCAGCGGCTATAATCATCTACGATGACTAATCCATATTTCTTCCCTCTGACAGATGCTGTTTTGAGTGGTCCAAACAGATCAATGTGCAGAAGTTCTAATGGCCTTGAGGAAGAGACAACATTCTTAGATTTGAATGCAGGTTTGGAGAACTTGCCCTTCTGACATGCTTCACAAAGAGCATCTGATTTATATTTCAGATTTGGGAGACCTCTGACCAGATTTAGTTTGTTAATCTGAGAAATCTTTCTCAAACTAGCATGTCCTAATCTTCTGTGCCAGACCCATTGCTCTTCAGAAACAGACATAAGGCAAGTCACCTTATGCTTCTCAAGATCTGAAAGATCAATCTTATAGATGTTGTTCTTTCTCTTGCCTATAAATAGGATTGAGCCATCCTTCTGACTTACAGTCTTGCAAGACTTTTGATTGAAGATTATATCATAACCATTGTCACTTAATTGACTTATGGACAATAAGTTATGCGTTAATCCTTCTACAAGAAGTACATTAGTTATGGAAGGAGAGTTACCAATACTTATGGTTCCAGAACCAATAATTTTGCCCTTCTGATCTCCTCCAAACTTGACTTCTCCACCGGACTTAAGCACCATTTCTTGGAACATAGACCTTCTTCCCGTCATGGGTCGCGAGCACCCAGAGTCCAGGTACCATGACATTTTGTGCTTTGTCCTCTTTGCAGCTAAGGATATCAGCAACAAAAATTATCTTCTCCTTAGGTACCCATAATTTCTTGGGTCCTTTCTTGTTAGTTTTCCTCAAGTTCTGATTGAACTTGGGTTTAACATGATAATTAACAGGAGGAACATCATGATATTCTTTAGGTTTGACATCATGATATTTCTTAGGTTGTGTCACATGCTTCTTTGTGTGTACAGTGTTAAAACTCTGTGCATGTGAAGTGAGCCTAATATCATGTGCATGGCCATATTTGAACTGATCATACAATGGCTTGTATGTGATTTTCAAATCATCAACAGGTTCAAATTTGTGTGAGGTATCACCCTCATAGCCAAAGCCAAACCTTCTGTTTCCAAAAACACCATATATCATAGAAGCAAGATGACTTCTGCCAATACTTCTAGATAGGAACTTTCTGAAGCTCGAGTCATATTCTTTCAGAATATGATTGACACTAGGAATGGATTTTTCTGATTTAGAAGGAGATCCACTATCATTGGATAATTTTAAAACTTTTTCCTTCAGTTCAGAATTTTCCACTTCCAGCTTCTTAGTTTCAAATTCAAATTGCTTTTTCAGCTTTTTGTATTTGATACTAAGGTGAGCCTTGAGTTCCAGAAGTTCAGTCAAGTTGGAAACTAATTCATCTCTAGATAGTTCAGAAAATACCTCTTCAGAATCTGATTCTAATGTAGATTCTGATCCATCATCCACTGTGGCCATCAGTGCAAAGTTGGCTTGCTCTCCTTCAGAGTCTGATTCTGATTCTGATTCAGAATCATCCCATGTTGCCATAAGACCTTTCTTCTTATGAAACTTCTTCTTGGGATTCTCCTTCCGAAGTTTTGGACATTCATTCTTGAAGTGTCCAGGCTCATTGCACTCATAGCAGACAACTTTCTTCTTGTCAGATCTTCTGCCACCAAAAGATTCTCCTCGTTCAAATTTCTTTGAACTTCTGAAGCTCTTGAACTTCCTTTGCTTGCTCTTCCAGAGTTGGTTCACCCTTCTGGAGATCATGGACAGTTCATCTTCTTCTTCTGATTCTGATTCTTCAGAATCTACTTCTTCAGCCTGAACAGCGTTAGTGCATTTTTTAATATTAGATTTTAATGCAATAGACTTACCTTTCTTCTGAGGCTCATTTGCATCCAGCTCTATCTCATGGCTTCTCAAGGCACTGATTAGCTCTTCCAAAGAAACTTCATTCAGATTCTTTGCAATCTTGAATGCAGTCACCATTGGGCCCCATCTTCTGGGCAAGCTTCTGATGATTTTCTTTACATGATCAGCCTTGGTGTAGCCTTTGTCCAGAACTTTTAATCCAGCAGTTAGCGTTTGAAATCTTGAGAACATCTTCTCAATATCTTCATCGTCCTCCATCTTGAAGGCTTCATATTTATGGATTAGAGCAAGAGCTTTGGTCTCTTTGACTTGAGCGTTTCCTTCATGGGTCATTTTCAATGACTCATATATATCATGGGCAGTTTCCCTGTTAGATATCTTCTCATACTCAGCATGAGAGATAGCATTCAGCAAAACAGTCCTACATTTATGATGATTTTTGAAAAGTTTCTTTTGATCATCATTCATTTCTTGTCTTGTAAGCCTTACGCCAGTAGCATTCACTGGATGTTTGTAACCATCCACCAGAAGATCCCATAAGTCACAATCTAGACCAAGGAAGTAACTTTCCGGTTTATCTTTCCAGTATTCAAAGTTTTCACCATCAAATACTGGTGGTCTAGTATAACCATTGTTACCATTTCCATTGTATTGCTCAGCAGAGCCAGATGTAGATGTAGGTGTGTTTGTTGGAATTTCACCAGCCATCTTTTACTGAAGCGTTTTTCTCTTCCTGAATCTTTTCTAAACACGGTTAAGTGCTTGCACCATAGAACCGGCGCTCTGATGCCAATTGAAGGATAGAAAAACACTTAGAAAGGGGGGGGGGTTTGAATAAGTGTAGCTTTAAAACTTGTAAGATAAAAACAATTTGCACAATGATTTTTATCCTGGTTCGTTGTTAACTAAACTACTCCAGTCCACCCCCTTGGAGTGATTTACCTCACCTGAGGATTTAATCCACTAATCACACTTGATTACAATGGTTATCCACTTAGCCAACTGCTAAGTCTTCTAGAGTATCCTGATCACAACCTGATCACTCTAGGAACAAACTGCTTAGACAACTTCTAAGACTTGCTAGAGTATACTGATCAACAACCTGATCACTCTAGAACTTACAACTTAATGTAAACAAATTCTTTTAAGAGTTACAATGCTTCTTATAAAGCTATTATCACAGCTGTGATTTTCTCTTAAGTTTAAGCTTAAATCTCACTAAGATATTACAACAGCAATGTAGTGAGCTTGATGATAAAGTTTGAGAGCTTTTGAATTTGACAGCGTTTCAGTTTAATGCGCAAGTGTTGTTTTAGAATTCGTCAGTTGTGCGTTAACCTTTGCTTCTCATCAGAACTTCATATTTATAGGCGTTTGAGAAGATGACCGTTGGGAGCATTTAATGCTTTGCGTATTCCGTACAGCATTGCATTTAATGTTTCACTCTTTTGTCAACTACCTCGAGCCTTGTTTCCGCTGGTTCTATTGACGTTGCCTTTAATAGCTTCTAACGTTCCTTTTGTCAGTCAGCGTAGCCTGCCAGTCTAGTACTTGCTTTTGATCTGATGTTTGTGTAAACAACGTTTGAATGTCATCAGAGTCAAACAGCTTGGTGCAGAGCATCTTCTTATCTTCTGACCTTGAAGAGCTTCTGAGCGTGATACCATGAGAACTTCAGTGCTTCTGCTTCTGATCTCAAGCTCTTCTGATGCTTCCATAGACCCATGTTCTGATTCTGCTTGACCATCTTCTGATGTCTTGCCAGACCATGTTCTGATGTTGCATGCTGAACCTTCTGAGTCAGTTGCTTCTTGCGCTGATTTTGTGCATACTCTTTGTATAATTCCTGAAATGGAAATTGCATAGTATTAGAGTACCACATTATCTCATACAAAATTCATATCCTTGTTATCATCAAAACTAAGAATATTGATCAGAACAAATCTTGTTCTAACAATATATTTATCCCATCGAGGGAAAGGAATACCAGGAAACCTAACTCGAAATAAGAACAAGGTCTTTCGACCAGAGAAACAGGGTACGGGAGTCGGTTACGCGAGGGGAAGGTGCTAGCACCCCTCACGCCCATCGTACTCGATGGTATCCACCTATGTTTGTTTCTATCTAAAGGGTGTATCTATGTCTAAACCTAAATGCGAATGAATGCAAAAGAAATACGGGGAAAAGAAGGAATTATTTAAAAGTGTGCTCGCTTAGGCCCCGCGACCCAATGCCTACGTATCCCTTACCAGGAACCAGAGCTACCGTAGTTCGGCTCAATAGTTTCCATTTGTTTTGTGTTTTTTAGTTGAACAGATGTTAAGGTCACAATCCACGATGCTCAACCTTTGGAGACTTATACGCCTAATTCTGGAATGGACTCAACATGTTCTTAAGGAGAAAAGAATCTTGGGTTTGTGTTTTTTATGTAACTACATGATGAACAAAACCCAATACAAGGTTTCGCACCACTTCATCACTTTGTTTAAATTTGAGCCTTTATTAAGTGTTTTAAGTGTTTTTGGTTGGGTATTTTTTAAGGGGAATTACTTTGCGATTTGAATCACATAAAAATGTATAATGATCGAGAAGCAGATTAGGGAATGAATCCCACTCACTTCTATCCCATTATATAATGTTCAAGAAACAGATTAGGGAATGAATCCCACTCATTTCTATCCCATTAATTAATGTTCGAGAAACAGATTAGGGAATGAATCCCTCTCATTTCTCTCCCATTAAGTAGTGACCGAGAAACAGATCAGGGAATGAGTCCCACTCATTTCTATGCCACTAAGTGATTGAGAAACAGATTAGGGAATGAATCCCACTCATTTCTCTATCACTTTCCTAATGTGATTCGCATCTTTATTTATTAGTGTTTTAATGTTGAAAAGAAAAAAGAATGAAAGAGGGGAGACTAACCTATTTTCTAGCCTAATTGTTATTCTAATCTAAGTCTAATGTTAACATGGTGACTAAATTCTAAAAGGAGCATATGAATGATATTAACAACATAGGCCAAAGTATGGCCAAAATCACACAACAATTATACCAAAAAAAACATGGAAATGGTACAAAAGAATAAAAGAAGCAATTCAAGTACTAATACAAAATTAGCCTAAAAAATACTACTATTTTTATGAGCTTTTTATGTGTTAAGGGAATTCTAATTCAAGCCAAAATTATACTAAAAAACCTAAATGCTACATAGGCCAAGGTTGTTTTTTTGTACTCAATCACACACAAAACGTGTGAATTGGGACAGAGTGGGGGTATGGTGCCAAATTCGGTCTAGGCCCACTGAGAATGGTGATCCCTATCTTTATCCAACATCAATTGAAACAATTATCCATTACTTTTTATCCAATTTCCAAAATCACATTAATCACAATTAATCTAGACCTTATATTAATTAATTAATCATTATTCAGACTTTATACTAATATTAATCATGTAGATATTTCTAATTGATATAATTAACAACAATTAATACAATTAATCAAAAAAATAAATAAAAAGAGGGCTTAGGGTTACGTGTTATGGCCGATTGGAATTCTTGACAGAAAATCTTCTCTCCTCTCCTCACGGACAAAACGCAGCGGCGACCGCTCCTCTTCTCCGATCAGAATCCCCATGAGTACCACCGTAACGGAGCTCCATTCATCACCACAAACGTCATCCTTTCAACTCAACCTCTCTTGTCTCTTCCTTCACATGTAATTGTTAATCTTTCTCCTACGTCACTCGGTTTCGATCCCTCATCAATTAGTTTCCCTCGCAACCGGAGTGATCCTGATGATCTTTCAATCTTCGACGATAGAGTAAAACACAATGAAAAAGCTGCTCCGACGTGAGTTATCCGTTCTTTCCGACCTTCTCTTCCATTCCGTTTCACGTTTCTATTTCCTCTTCTCATTCACGCATTTTTTTTGTGTAGGATGTTGTTGTAGGAGCGTGATGATGAAGATTCAAAAATTGGAGATGAATTGTGTGGAGTGATGCAGAGCGATGATTCTCATAGTGGAGGAGAAAGATGAAGGTAGATGATTGACGAGAGTTTTGGTTCTTGAAGAATCTGGTGGTTGAAGAATATAGAAGAGAAGATAAGGGAGATTGAAGATTGCAGAGAGTTTGTTACAAGGTTCGTTCTCCTTTGATTTTTTTCTGTTCTCCAAATTTGCTACGATGGTGATTTTATGAATTTTGGTGATTGAAGGTTATTGGTGGTTGATTGAAGGTTATTGGTGGAGGAGAATGGTGGTGAAGAAGATGGTGAAGAAGGTGGAAGAGAATGAAGAGGGTGAGTGAAGTTGAAGATTGAAGAATGTGAAGTGAGGATGGAGATGAATGAATGAAGAGTGAATAACTGAAGCATAGAGCAGTGTTCCTGTTATATAGGTGGTGAAGAGGATGAATTCAGTTAGAGCTTGAGAAAGGTTGGAGATTCAATGGTGAGATGTGGGGTTGGTTAGAATTGAAGGGTCGAGATTGCAGAGATTCTAAGGTTAGTTATATTCTGATTTTTCAGTTACATTTCTGTTTCTCCTCCTCTTCTTTCTGTTATATTCTGTTAGTTTAGTAACTGAATCGGTTAGTTGCTGTTAGGTTTCTGTTACTTCTGTTTGGTAGTTATGGAGTTAGTTAGGGTTGAAATTCTGTTATGTTGGTTTTTTTGGTTAGGATGGAGGTTAATTCTGTTATTGGTTATTTGAAAGTTTGGTTATGTGTGTGCAATATGCGTGTATGCTACTGCTGTGATCTGATTTTGGTTTATGTTAGTATCCATTTTGAACTGTGCAACAAGTTGAATTTGAAGGTTAGATGTTGTTAGAGGGTTTGTTAGGTTCTGTTGGCATTAGTGGTTGTGATGGGGTTATGATGAAACTGTTATAACTGTTGTAGGTTAGTTTAGGACAGTTGTGGATTTCTCTAATGGAAGTTAGTTTTTTGTGTATGGATTACTTGTATTTTCTAGATTTTTTCTGCAGTTGAAGTGATTTTCTGAGTTGGATATGTGCTGAATTGTTAGCATGATGATTTTCTCTTTCGAGTGCAGGTCGGCAGCTCTGTGAAGCATCTGAAGGCACCGTTTTTTATCTCCTTTTTTGCAGAGCTACGGTGACTACTTGATGAAGGCCAGGCTAAACTCCTGGAAGATAATGATTTAAACCTGTTAAATAGAGCTTATGAACTTAAGGCCTTTGGTTTAGAGGTAATCATGTGACCTTCCCTTTCTTTCTTGTTCTAGGTTCCAAAAGTGGAGAAGCAGTGGGGTCTGTGCGATTGGAAACATAGAAGGGTGGACTTCCTCAACTGTTGTCATACTAGTTAGCACCATGGTGAAAACACAGAATGGACTAGCTTGTCAACTTTAGTGCAAATATGCAATTCTCATGTATAGTACCTTTGTATTGTACTTTTGCCACTTTATAGTAGGACTTTTTTTGTAATGGATTATCTTGTAACGTATCATGATCTTCGAAACATAATTGACCTTCTCTCATGAAATATTGACCCTTTTTGTAACTTTGACTTGTAGTGATTCTTGAGCTTGAAATCGTGAATGTTGTGGACTTTTGTAATAGATTTTGAATGGAACTTGAATGGATAATTGTGATGAATATTTTATTCTTCAATCAATAAAGAACAACTTCTCTCTATTTCTTTTGGATTTGTAAATACTGTGGACTTTTTGTAGTGATCCTTCACAATGAAATTGGACTTTATAAGCTTGTAAATTTATTGTGGAAAACCTTGAATGAATCTTGCAACGAGTCATGATGCTCACTTGAATTAACTTTACGAATGGGTTCTTCTCATATAGTCGAGACTTGAATTCTAAATGAATCACTTTCACATCATTGTTTGGATCCAAATGACAAACTTCGCATATTCAGGTCAATTCAATACTTCAAATGATATCAAAAGCCCACCCGGACCAAGTTAGAAGAGGTGATGAGGATCAATTGAATTAATCCTTAAATGATGATGAATACCTTGATCCATAGTCCTGAGAAGTCTATCTTGACATACCCATATCAAGTCTTAAGATGAAATCCAATGTAAAGACTTATATCATAAATAAAGAAAATGAGCCAATTCTTGGTACCAAAAACCCTAGAATTCCATTGAAGATACGAACCCAAGAGAGTCTCAGTCCAGGCCCTTAACGCATAGAGACCTCACAAGAAACGGGCTCACATGTGCAACTATCCCTTATTCCTCTGATCCTTTGATTATGTATCCAATGAATGTATGTTGCGTAGAATGACCTAATGGAGTGTATGTGGATGAATGTGATATGAAAGCCAATTGGGTATAAATAAGTGGGCAAATTTTGGGGTGCAACAGCTGCCCTTATTCAATCTTCTTGGACCCGAATGTACGAACATCTTGTGTTTCAGACATGAGAGGTGTAAGTGGATTGAATACCCAAAAGTACCATCAAAATTTGCATTATGTGGTACAGCAAAGAGTGTTGGATGTTATCAAGAGATACCAGTTGAAGGTGGATCTTAAATAGATTGCTAACCTTAGTTAGACTTTGAACAAAAGAGACGTAGCCGTGGGACGACTCTTAAAGGAAGAAACCAGCCGTAGGGGAATCTACCAAACTGCTAACCTTAGTTAGACTTCAAAGAGAGACACAGCCGTAGGGTGACTCAACAAGGATGAAACCAGCCGTAGGGGAATCCGATCATGATTGCTAACCTTAGTTAGACTTGAAAAAGAGACGTAGCCGTGGGACGACTCTAAAAGGAAGAAACCAGCCGTAGGGGAATCTACCAAACTGCTAACCTTAGTTAGACTTCGAAAAGAGACACAGCCGTAGGGTGACTCAACAAGGATGAAACCAGCCGTAGGGGAATCCAATCCTGATTGCTAACCTTAGTTAGACTTGAAAAAGAGACATAGCCGTGGGACGACTCTAAAAGGAAGAAACCAGCCGTAGGGGAATCTACCAAACTGCTAACCTTAGTTAGACTTCGAAAAGAGACACAGTCGTAGGGTGACTCTAGATCTGAAAAGGTATGCCAATAATCATTGGACTTTATAGAGGAGGACTAGTGATGACTAGACTCTACGGGGGATGTTTATGAACACTGAATTTGAAGGCGATGCCAATAACCATTGGGCTTGACTGAAAGAAAGGCTAGTGACAACTAGAATCAATCAGGGGATGCCAGTAAATACTGGGCTTTCAAGAAGATATTGATGCTTGCGAAGCATAAGAATTACATGGATCCCTCAGGCCAAAGGCGGGGTGTAACCCTTCAAGGGTGGCAATCACTCGAATTGCCACACACATAGTATGTATTTCAAATGATTGAAAAATGAGATGGGTTGAATGCTCACCCTCATTCGCACTCTATTATGCACGCGGCATGCGGGAAAATAACCAAAACAAGACTAGTAACGACTAGACTCGACGCGCAGATGACAGTAACCACTGAACATTCACGGAGATGTTGATGCTTGCGAAGCATAAAAGTTACATGGATCCCTCAGGCCAAAAGGCGGGGTGTACTCTTCAAGAGTGGCATTCATTCGAGTTGCCACACACCAAGTATGATTACCCAAATGATTGAAAAATGAGATTGGTTGAATGCCCACCCTCATTCGCACTCTAATCTGCACGCAGCATACAGGAAAATAACCAAGGCAAACTTGCAAGAAGCAAGAGATATCCCTTTTGCAAAAGGCAGTAAGGGGACTCACAAAAAGTGAATACAAAGAGAGGACTGGTGACGACCAGACTCTATTAGATGATGCCAGTAAACACTGGACTTTGAAGGAAGTATTGTTACTTACGGGACATAAGAACTACATGGTTCCCTCAGGCCAAAAGGCGGGGTGTAATTCTACAAGAGTGACAATAATTCGAATTGCCACACACCAAGTATGGGTTATCCAAACGATTGAGCTCAGCAAACAGGAAATAACCATAGAGATAGTGATCTTGAAGAAGAATGACTCTGTATCCAATCCACACTGGAGAGAGAAAGTGAGACTTCTTATGGGGATATATTACCTTGTGCCCTTGGAGCACACACAAACTTGGCTTATGCATTGATGCATGTTTGAATTTTTCCATGGCGTAATGCTCCATATTCATGGAAGTGCTACGCGTTTTTGTAGATGCAATGTGAATGCAATGATTACTATATCCAAAGATGACGAGGGCCCTTTACAGAATATTCAACTGACTTGTCGATCGGACTTCGTCTCTGACCTCGAGAGAGGTAAACACCAGGGAGCATCCCTTTAGTGTTAAGAACTCTATGGGGGTGCCAATAGATATTGGACTTTAACTTGCAAGATATACTTCTTCGTTGGCTTGAAACTTCTGACTTCTCACCATGTGCCATTGTTTGTAAGATTTTCATCTTGAGGAGATTCCCTCGATTCACCATGTTGGGGGATTAGAAATCCGGATAAGGAACCCTTGTTGGGAGGATTGAAACACTCCTAGGAGAAATAAACTCCTATGCTCGGGGAGAGAATGAATTCTTAGGAGAAATAAACTCCTATGCTCGGGGAGAGACTTTTCTAGGAGAAATAAACTCCTATGCTTGAGGAATAGAATCAACTCCCAGGAGAAATAAACTCCTATGCTTGGGGAGAGAGTAACTTGCTGGGGAAAAGCATTATGATGCTTATCAACTCCGCGATGGTCAAATGCACTTCACAAGTGAATGATGGTTCCCAAAAGATTGTGCCCCAGGCTGCCTGACTTACGGAGAGATTTGGTTTACGAAGACATTTGCCTCGAAAGGATCCTTACACCATAATTACTTGAGATAATTCTGCCCCAGCATATTCAAGAATCTAAAGTGTTCTTTCTCTTGATCCACTGATCTTTTAAAGAGATTTGTCGAATCTCGACATAACTGCCCCAAATCGAGTGAGCTTGAGAGATTCCTCGACGTCACTATTTTAGATTGATTGAAATCAAGAGAGAGATTCCTTGACTTGATTAACCCTGATTGGTAGAATTTGAGATGTCAAACCTAGATATGCTTGCCCCAGATAGGCTGAACTCACGAGAGAGGTTCCTCGTCGTGGCTGCCCCTGATTATGTACATCTTATCGAAAACCTCAAGTTTACTTCCCTTGAAGTCAACCAAATTATGGAAGCAACTTTGTCGCGCTCAATGGAGTCTTTAAACTCTTCCCCTCAGGGTACTTAATCAAAATGAATCTACTCAACAGAGTATTCCGACTTCTCCCCTCAGGGTAATCAATTAAAGGAGGTATCAGTTGATTTTCTCAACGGAGCATTCAAACTCTCCCCTCAGGGTAACCAATTAAGAACAGTATCAAACAGATCAAACTCAACGGAGTCTTCAGGAAACATGCCCCTTGACATTCAATTAAAGACGGCATCAAACTGCATATGCTCCATGGAGCCTTCAAACAATTTGCTTTGATAATGATTTCTTTTTCCTCTACGGAGTTCTCAAGTCTCTTTTACGTTGACATGATCACGCTCTTCATGGATTCTCATCATGGAAACTTCTTTGATGTTTAAGCAAATGTTTTGTATGCAAAAAATGTTGATTATAAGAATGATAATTCTAATGCAAAGCCTATGCTAGTCTTGAAGTTTAAATAAACTTTTTTATGCAATGAGGTGGCCACCTCTCGTGAATGAAATGTAAAGCGGACATACAATACCAACATAGATATGCGTTACGCTTCATTGGGAGTCAGCTAAACGCTATCTCATTGGAGTGCGTCTTCGAAATAAACCCTACTTCAATTAGGACTTTTAAGGGTTGTAACTTGACCTGGTTCAAGGTTTTCAGAAACAAAGGATTTTTAGGCTCAAAATTATTTGGTACCCACCCCCTTCATGATGTTCTCCACTCCTAAGTTCAATTAACTCAACATGAGTGCTCATCCCTCACAAGGAATTTTGAAATGGTTGAGGAATCAATGAGGTTTTTCGGACGTGGCAGTCACTCACCTTTTATTCTTCTGATTCATTATCACACGACTTTGTGCTTACTTTATTTTTACCATCCTTTTTTCTTTTTATTGCTATATTCTTTTCTTTCATCCTTTTTTCTTTTCTCTTTTTTTTGCCATATTTTTTCTTTTTTTTCTTGAACAAGTCGTGTGACCCCACATTGTCTTTGATTCGTTGGAAGTGATTGTGACTGCCTCATTCCATGATTGATGAAGGATTACCATTGTGGTATCGTCATCTTTTGTCCTCTTGGTAGGTGAAGGATAACCATCACGGTTTTGACTTTCCTCAACCTTTTGAACGGATAACCATTGTTGTATCCTTAGATGCATATCCTTTATGAGTTTTGGACACTTGATCAAGTTAAATGAACACTACCCTGCCCCAGGGTTAAGATAAAGGTTTTTTTTTATCAGAAAAGAAACTCCTACTTCAAGGCTCAAAGGGGTTAACGAGGGTCTATCTCCCTTATATCTCCGGTGTTTGGGGATTTGAAACAATGCATGTACATTATCAGTAGGGTTTTATTCAAAAACACACAATTAGGGATTTTGCATTATTTTTATCATCATTCTCCCTTCGCTCTTTGCCTAAGCAAGTAATTAGTAAAGTTGGTATCGTAATGCCAAAACATTTTTTTGAGTGAAAACGAATGGATTACTTTAAGACAAACATAAACAATGCATTATGATTTTCATTCAGAAATCAACAAATTTTTACATGCTAGTAATGCTTAAACAAACAATGAAATGTTACAAATGAGAATGCAATAGAGAACTTAATGAATGCTCTTGTTGAGGAGACTTGACTCCGTATGGGCTTATTGCTCTTGAATGCTTTCTGCAGCTTTGATACCCCATTGAGACTTCAATATAAGCATAAACCTCTTTGGAATGAATGTTGTTGTTCTGAAATCAGCGAGGACCTGAACTTTGCCCTTGAATGTATTATGATCTTCAATTAAATGGCCATGTGCCCCAGCATGGTAGCCACTTAGCATTATCATATGTTCCTTCCACACACTTTATATTACTTCCCAGAAGAATATTCCAACAAAGGCGTACAAGAGTGGTGCATTTTTATTTTTATTTTTACTTTAGGGATTCGAGCAATGCAAATGATGCAATACTCAAGATAGACAATGTCTTGCTTATCCCTCGGTCGGGAGCCCCAAATATATATGCTAGAACAGTAATCACCATCATGATTGGAGGAATGTTGCATTGTCATCGAACTTAAGAGAGCTATCTGTGGTGAGGATGACCCAAAACACCAACTGAAATACCAACAATCAGGGATATAACTGAGCACAAGGCAATGAAATTACCTCGGTTCATTTCTCATATTCTTTCTTTCTCTATTTACGAGCAAAGACCACTAAGAAGAAAATTTCGGGAAGAGATGACACATGATATGAAGCAAAAGCTTGAGAATGAGAAATGTCTTCGTAGAACACTCTTTATTACCACATGGCAAAAGATTCCGACGGAGTCACAAAAGAATTTGTAGCTTTAGGGATTCGAGCAATGCGAATGGTGCAATGCTCAAGATAGACAAGGTCTTGCTTATCCCTCGGTCGGGAGCCCCAAGCAATTTCCACATATGTTCAAGTGATGATTACCACTTTGGCTTGCATGTCCAAACTATCCAGAGAGAGAATAAATGAGCTTTGCAGCTATTGACATCAAGCACTAGGCACAATCCAACAATGTCTATATCAACGGAGTCACAATCTTCTATGGCTTTCAACCTTGTCTTCAAGAGGTGGAATCTTTTTGTTATTTTCAATACTCGGAAACTTGAAGACTTCAATGATGTGAACTCTCCTTACCAAGAATAGGAATCTCAACATTATTTCAAACAATTTTGATTCACAAGACAATCTCATGAGTGAGATTAACATTTGCATCTAGCCTTTGAAGAACCTCTCTCAACTCTTCTTGTCTAAAAAGGCTTGAATAACCTCCATAAACTGATTCATGTTAATCCCCATTTCTATCCTCATCTCATTTAAGTCCTCACGGAGTTGTTCCATCATTAACTTTTGAGCACGTAACGGTGAGAAGTCAATTTGTTGTTGAAGTCATAATTTAAATCGAAAGGGCCCTCATAAGCTTCTGAGAGAACTACGAAATGCACGATAGTATGAATGCATGTTTCATTTCTAAGGGATCCTAAAGTCCTTTCGTCAAATTTTGTTTTTCTTTTATTCTTTTATTTTTTTTGCGTATATCTTTTTTTTCCCATCTTTTCTGTTTTTCTATTTTTTCGTTTCCTTTTTTTTTGGAAATAGACTTTAGAATCCCCCACAAATGGAGTGGATAAATTAATGATGTTATGCAATGCAAAAGCATGAGATCAAGGTCCATATAATATTAGTAACCACTATACAATCCTCTGAATAGCTGATGTAGGTCGGATGTCACAGGATCAAAGGTCCGGCATAGGTATCACGGAACCATAAGAACAATAGTCACCATCAGAACAAAATAGTCACCAACGGTACCTGTCATGTATATCCCTCCCCACTCACAGGTGAATCTAGGTTAGGGTAGGTCAACAGGTCTCCAGCGTTAACAATTCTCCTGAAACACCATCATTGTTGCAAATACATGCCAACAATGGTATCTCATTCGAATCTCAACTGGTCGTGGGTCTCATGATCGCAATCAACAGAACCTGACATTCTGTTAGCGTCATGACTATCCACTCTATCCTAGGTATCCTATGTGTCAACTCTGGCCTGGGTATTGGGCCTTTTACCTCATAGAACATCCCACCCAACCTGCAAAACAAGACAGAAAAATATGTGGCCCCCACGGGGACCCATAATATAGTCCAGATGCATGCGGAAAGTAAACATGATATGCAAGCAGGAAAATAAACATGATATGCAAACATATATATACAGGATGTAAATAAATAAACAAAGAAACACCCAATAAACAAAACAAACAAAGGCTAGGACCGACTCGCTAAGAATGGACCAACACAGGTCTATCAACACCCCCAGCAGAGTCGCCAGTTATCGCTACCGCGAAAAATGGATCAGAGTCGCCACTAATATATTTATCCCATCGAGGGAAAGGAATACCAGGAAACCTAACTCGAAATAAGAACAAGGTCTTTCGACCAGAGAAACAGGGTACGCGAGGGGAAGGTGCTAGCACCCCTCACGCCCATCGTACTCGATGGTATCCACCTATGTTTGTTTCTATCTAAAGGGTGTATCTATGTCTAAACCTAAATGCGAATGAATGCAAAATAAATACGGGGAAAAGAAGGAATTATTTACAAGTGTGTTCGCTTAGGCCCCGCGACCCAATGCCTACGTATCCCTTACCAAGAATCAGAGCTACCGTAGTTCGGCTCAATAGTTTCCATTTGTTTTGTGTTTTTTAGTTGAACAGAGGTTAAGGTCACAATCCACGATGCTCGACCTTTGGAGACTTATACGCCTAATTCTGGAATGGACTCAACATGTTCTTAAGGAGAAAAGAATCTTGGGTTTGTGTTTTTTATGTAACTACATGATGAACAAAACCCAATACAAAGTTTCGCACCACTTCATCACTTTGTTTTAATTTGAGCCTTTATTAAGTGTTTTAAGTGTTTTTGGTTGGGTATTTTTTAAGGGGAATTACTTTGTGATTTGAATCACATAAAAATGTATAATGATCGAGAAGCAGATTAGGGAATGAATCCCACTCACTTCTATCCCATTATATAATGTTCAAGAAACAGATTAGGGAATGAATCCCACTCATTTGTATCCCATTAATTAATGTTCGAGAAACAGATTAGGGAATGAATCCCTCTCATTTCTCTCCCATTAAGTAGTGACCGAGAAACAGATTATGGAATGAGTCCCACTCATTTCTATGCCACTAAGTGATTGAGAAACAGATTAGGGAATGAATTCCACTCATTTCTCTATCACTTTCCTAATGTGATTCGCATCTTTATTTATTAGTGTTTTAATGTTGAAAAGAAAAAAGAATGAAAGAGGGGAGGCTAACCTATTTTCTAGCCTAATTGTTATTCTAATCTAAGTCTAATGTTAACATGGTGACTAAATTCTAAAAGGAGCATATGAATGATATTAACAACATAGGCCAAAGTATGGCCAAAATCACACAACAATTATACCAAAAAAAACATGGAAATGATACAAAAGAATAAAAGAAGCAATTCAAGTACTAATACAAAATTAGCCTACTAAATACTACTATTTTTATGAGCTTTTTATGTGTTAAGGGAATTCTAATTCAAGCCAAAATTATACTAAAAAACCTAAATGCTACTAAGCCTAAACTAGTATTTTTTTATGAGGTTTTTATGTCATTTTATTACCTAAAAGAAGTAGCAAAAAAAACTAAGTAAAAAAACCTAAAAAAAACTATCAATTAAATGTGAATCAGGGGGAATGTGAATTGAATATAGGTGTGTGAGCAGAATAAATAGCGCAGGGCCCAGAAGGTAGGCCCAAGGTTGTTTTTTTGTACTCAAACACACACAAAACGTGTGAATTGGGACAGAGTGGGGGTATGGTGCCAAATTCGGTCTAGGCCCACTGAGAATGGTGATCCCTATCTTTATCCAACATCAATTGAAACAATTATCCCTTACTTTTTATCCAATTTCCAAAATCACATTAATCACAATTAATCTAGAGCTTATATTAATTAATTAATCATTATTCAGACTTTATACTAATATTAATCATGTAGATATTTCTAATTGATACAATTAACAACAATTAATAAAATTATTCAAAAAAATAAATAAAAAGAGGGCTTAGGGTTACGTGTTATGGCCGATTGGAATTCTTGACAGAAAATCTTCTCTCCTCTCCTCACGGACAAAACGCAGCGGCGAACGCTCCTCTTCTCCGATCAGAATCCCCATGAGTACCACCGTAACGGAGCTCCATTCATCACCACAAACGTCATCCTTTCAACTAAACCTCTCTTGTCTCTTCCTTCACTTGTAATCGTTAATCTTTCTCCAACGTCACTCGGTTTCGATCCCTCATCAATTAGTTTCCCTCGCAACCGGAGTGATTCCGATGATCTTTCAATCTTCGACGATAGAGTAAAACTCAATGAAAAAGCTGCTCCGACGTGAGTTATCCGTTCTTTCCGACCTTCTCTTCCATTCCGTTTCACGTTTCTATTTCCTCTTCTCATTCACGCATTTTTTTTGTAGGATGTTGTTGTAGGAGCGTGATGATGAAGATTCGAAAATTAGAGATGAATTGTGTGGAGTGAGGCAGAGCGATGATTTTCAGAGTGGAGGAGAAAGATGAAGGTAGATGATTGACGAGAGTTTTGGTTCTTGAAGAATCTGGTGGTTGAAGAATATAGAAGAGAAGATAAGGGAGATTGAAGATTGCAGAGAGTTTGTTACAAGGTTCGTTCTCCTTTGATTTTTTTTCTGTTCTCCAAATTTGCTACGATGGTGATTTTATGAGTTTTGGTGATTGAAGGTTATTGGTGGTTGATTGAAGGTTATTGGTGGAGGAGAATGGTGGTGAAGAAGATGGTGAAGAAGGTGGAAGAGAATGAAGAGGGTGAGTGAAGTTGAAGATTGAAGAATGTGAAGTGAGGATGGAGATGAATGAATGAAGAGTGAAGAACTGAAGCATAGAGCAGTGTTCCTGTTATATAGGTGGTGAAGAGGATAAATTCAGTTAGAGCTTGAGAAAGGTTGGAGATTCAATGGTGAGATGTGGGGTTGGTTAGACTTGAAGGGTCGAGATTGCAGAGATTCTAAGGTTAGTTTTATTCTGATTTTTCAGTTACATTTCTGTTTCTCCTCCTCTTCTTTCTGTTATATTATGTTAGTTTAGTAACTGAATCGGTTAGTTGCTGTTAGGTTTCTGTTACTTCTGTTTGGTAGTTATGGAGTTAGTTAGGGTTGAAATTCTGTTATGTTGGTTTTTTTGGTTAGGATTGGAGGTTAATTCTATTATTGGTTATTTGAAAGTTTGGTTATGTGTGTGTAATATACGTGTATGCTACTGCTGTGATCTGATTTTGGTTTATGTTAGTATCCATTTTGAACTGTGCAGCAAGTTGAATTTGAAGGTTAGATGTTGTTAGAGGGTTTGTTAGGTTCTGTTGGCATTAGTGGTTGTGAAGGGGGTATGATGAAACTGTTATAACTGTTGTAGGTTAGTTTAGGACAGTTGTGGATTTCTATAATGGAAGTTAGTTTTATGTGTATGGATTATTTGTATTTTCTGGATTTTTCTGCAGTTGAAGTGATTTTCTGAGTTGGATATGTGCTGAATTGTTAGCATGATGATTTTCTCTTTCGAGTGCAGGTCGGCAGCTCTGTGAAGCAGCTGAAGGCACCGTTTTTTATCTCCTTTTTTGCAGAGCTATGGTGACTACTTGATGAAGGCCAGGCTAAACTCCTGGAAGTTAATGATTTAAACCTGTTAAATAGAGCTTATGAACTTAAGGCCTTTGGTTTAGAGGTAATCATGTGACCTTCCCTTTCTTTCTTGTTCTAGGTTCCAAAAGTGGAGAAGCAGTGGGGTCTGTGCGATTGGAAACATAGAAGGGTGGACTTCCTCAACTGTTGTCATACTAGTTAGCACCATGGTGAAAAAACAGAATGGACTAGCTTGTCAACTTTAGTGCAAATATGCAATTCTCATGTATAGTACCTTTGTAACGTGCTTTTGCCACTTTATAGTAGGACTTTTTTGTAATGGATTATCTTGTAACGTATCATGATCTTCGAAACATAATTGACCTTCTCTCATGAAATATTGACCCTTTTTGTAACTTTGACTTGTAGTGATTCTTGAGCTTGAAATCGTGAATGTTGTGAACTTTTGTAATAGATTTTGAATGGAACTTGAATGGATAATTGTGATGAATATTTTATTCTTCAATCAATAAAGAACAACTTCTCTCTATTTCTTTTGGATTTGTAAATACTGTGGACTTTTTGTAGTGATCCTTCACAATGAAATTGGACTTTATAAGCTTGTAAATTTATTGTGGAAAACCTTAAATGAATCTTGCAACGAGTCATGATGCTCACTTGAATTAACTTTACGAATGGGTTCTTCTCATATAGTCGAGACTTGAATTCTAAATGAATCACTTTCACATCATTGTTTGGATCCAAAGGACAAACTTCGCATATTTAGGTCAATTCAATACTTCAAATGATAACAAAAGCCCACCCGGACCAAGTTAGAAGAGGTGATGAGGATCAATTGAATTAATCCTTAAATGATGATGAATACCTTGATCCATAGTCCTGAGAAGTCTATCTTGACATACCCATATCAAGTCTTAAGATGAAATCCAATGTAAAGACTTATATCATAAATAAAGAAAATGAGCCAATTCTTGGTACCAAAAACCCTAGAATTCTATTGAAGATACGAACCCAAGAGAGTCTCAGTCCAGGCCCTTAACCCATAGAGACCTCACAAGAAACGGGCTCACATGTGCAACTATCCCTTATTCCTCTGATCCTTTGATTATGTATCCAATGAATGTATGTTGCGTAGAATGACCTAATGGAGTGTATGTGGATGAATGTGATATGAAAGCCAAGTGGGTATAAATAAGTGGGAAAATTTTGGGGGCAACACATGCCCCTGTTTGTTGTTGTTTCGAGATGTGCCCCAAGTTGATTGAACCTTTCGGATGAATGCCCCTAGTTAATAGGATGTTCGATTGCATGCCCCTGCGATCCTTGAAACTTTTGCCCCTGTTTAGGAGAACCCCCTAGATGTGGTTCCCCCCATTCCAGAGTCTTTATTGGAAATGATCGCCTTTGATTACCCATTTCGAGATCTCCTCGATGCTAAGTATATATTCGTAGATGACGTTGCACCCTTTGAGAAGTAACTCCAATGCGATGCGTATGCATGTTTTGAAATCGAAGTCCGTTATGAATTAGGACTGGATGTTTTAGAAATGAATGCTTGAAGAAGCGTAGTGATTTAGGGATAGTTTTAACAAACCTAGGAGTCAGTATAACAAAATCCTGCTTGATATGCTTTCATAGTTAACCTTGCCTCAATTAGGACTTTTAAATGTTGTAACTTGGCTTGGTTCATGTTTTAAGAAACAATGGATATAAGGCTCAAAATTTTATTTATCCCACCCCTTTCTCCTTGATGTTCTCCAGATCCTGAAAATTCGCTTAATCCAATGGATGTGCTTTGTTTGCAAGAGAATCACTTTGGTTTCGATGTTTAGCAGAAGCCTTAGTAGAGATCCAAGCACTGATGAAAAATGTAGAGATTCAAGCATTCATGAGAAGCTCCGACGAGTTAGCAGTCACGAGATTGTCAGCAGCCGTCTTGACACGTCAGCAGCCGTTAGTGGCTTTTAACGTCAGGGACTATTTTTTTAGACGGAAAATTTTGTAGGGACTGAAATTTGAAGGAAAATTTTGAAGGGACTTAAAACGAAATTTGGTAATTTTATAGGGACCAAAAACTTATTTAACCCTTTTTTTTATCCCTTATTTTTGCATGAACCAATTCCTTTGAATCTGATCCATCGGGATGCCCTAATTTTTGCCTAAGTCATTTTTATTTTCTTTTATGGAATTTTTTGTTTTGACTTAGCGGGCGCTCTTCTCCCTTTTTTTATGCTCTTTTTGATCCTTTGATTTTGAATACTGTGACTGCCATGTCGACTTTGATTTGTAAGCTTCGCCTTTGATACTTCCTCGATCTTGAATGATGTAATGAGGAAGAAGATTATTATGGATGTTATCTCCATTATTTCCTCATTCTTAGATGAACGCGAGGAAGATATGCTTGAACCTTTTGTTTTGCTTGATCCTTATGCTTGAATCTTTGCTTGGATTGACCGATTATCTTGACAACCAAAGTACACCATTGAATTAATCGAAATCTACCCTGCCCCTGGTTGAAATCAAGGTTTTTTTTTGAAAAAGTAGAAACAAACTCCAACTCCTGGCTCGAGGGGGTGGCGAGGGATTAACATCCTTATATCTCCACTGTTTGGGAATTGAAACAATGCCTGTACATCCTCGGCTCGGTCTTACCTTGAAAGCATATGTTTAGCTGGACTTAGTTATTTGTATTCGTCATTCTCCCTTCAGTTTGTTAATAACCCTATATTTGAAATTGAAAGTAGCATGGAAATTTGTGAGTGGAAAGTTGTAGTAGTGAGCGAATGAATTGACTCCAAAACTTGCATGGTCATCCCATTAGAATTGCTAATCCGAAGGTACAATTTTTATCCTGAGAAACACTTAGCGATCGTAGGGGTTGAAATCCTGAGCATGGAAAAACCTATTGATCCTAGGGACAATCTCCTTTGTAGATCTATTTATCTTGTTTTACTCCTTAGCTCTTTAGACTTGTAGAAGTGAGGGCAACCTCGAATTTTCCTTGGGCACGTCAACCTGTCGGGAAAAAATTGTTAGCAGTGGGTTTTTGTCGTATCGGAACTTCATGAGTTTCCTTTGACTGAACCTCTTTTGCTTTTTTTTAGGATAGTATCACACCGTTCGTAAACCCCCAGAGTTTGTAGATTGATAGAGAGAACGCCTATGACCCTTTTGCCCCTTAGTGTGGAGTTAACACAGGTCGCCTTCCCTCCATCGTAGTTATGCATCCTTGTTCAGGATTTTGCCCCAGTTAGACAAACCCTTGCCCTCAGGTTATCGTAGAGCGTCCTTGTAAGTTTGGTATGTTCTAAGATGAACCCTTTTATGACTAGATACATCTTGAGTGTATCTATGAGGGAACTTCTTTGTTGAACTAATCCTTGCTCGATGACAACCTTTATTGTATTTACAAACTCGTTACGGAAAGGCATGGACATGCGGCTGGCATGATGAAAGGCAACCTTTTTTCCTTTTGTGAGACCAAGCTTATTCCCATTAATTAATCCTCCTTTCTCCGTAATTTACGATCCTTTGTATTTTTCTTCGGGAATTTCGGGAAACCGGCTAGCGCGGTAAGTGTGGGTGCGGGCGAAGATGCAAATGTAAATGTATGAATGCATGAAAATGCAAATGCGTGGGCATGCGAGAGACTCCTTGTATTGTAACTCCGTGTATGCAATGCAGACGGGTGACATGTAATCCTAGGGATACCCTTAGAGGCGACATCACACCCTCTTTAGGAGCCTTTTTGGATAATCTTGTTTAAGACATATCTCAACCTCTTTAGGTAATACTCTTCAAAAATTTATCCAATCTTTTTCTAAAGACACATCTTGCTCTTTCAAAGAGTTTCCTCAGTCAGTCTTTGTCGCTATCGCGAAAAATGGAATCAGAGTCGCCACTAATATATTCATCCCATCGCGGGAAAGGAATATCAGAAACCTAACTCGAACAAGAACAAGGTCTTTCGACCAGAGAACAGGGCACGGGAGTCGGTTACGCAAGGGGAAGGTGCTAGCACCCCTCACGCCCATCGTACTCGATGGTATCCACCTATGTTTGCTTCTATCTAAAGGGTGTATCTATGTCTAAACCTAAATGCGAATAAATGCAAAAGATATACGGGGAAAAGAAGGAATTATTTACAAGTGTGCTCGCTTAGGCCCCGCGACCCAATGCCTACGTATCCCTTACAAGGAATCAGAGCGACCGTAGTTCGGCTCCATATTTTCTATGTTTTTGTGTTTTTTAGTTAAACAGAGGTTAAAGTCGCACTCCACGATGCTCGACCTTTGGAGACTTATACGCCTAATTATGGAATGGATTCAACATGTTCTTAAGAATGCCACAAGGGCGAGAGATAGAAGAGAGTTTGAGCGTTTCGAGGAAATCCCTAAAGCAAGGGAAACTCGAGTTACTCTATGGTTTGTGTTTTTTAGAAGTTGGGAACTTACGCCTGAATGGGACCCTAAAGCAAGGGAGATCCAAGCACTCGAACATTCCCTAAAGCAAGGGGTGTTCAAGCTTCCATTCCCTTTTTAAGATTTTCACTTTTTTATTAGTGTTTTAAGTATTTTCTTTGTATTTTTTAAGGGATTTATTTCAAGTATTTTTATTAAATGTTTTATGGTTGTAAAAGAAAAAGAATGCAAAAAGGGAACTATTCCTAGTTTCTAAATCTAATGTTATTGTAATTCCTATTTAAAATCTAAACTAAATCTAAAGGAGATTAACTAACAAGAGTTGTTTTAACAACTAAGGGCATTTTGGTATTCACAAATATAAAAGATACTCACAAAAATAAGAGAAATAAAACTCTAAACTATTAAAGAAAATATTCACAAACAATACTATTTTTATTCATGTTTAAGACTATTTTTGAAAATTAAAACTAAAAGTTATTTATTATTTTTTTATGTGAGGACCAATCAAAATTAAAAGAAAATCAACAATTAAAATCTAATCAAAACAATTATTTCTAAAAATTCTAATTGGGTGAAAAATATGTTTTTGTCATTTTTATTTGAACAAAAATCAATTAGCAAGCAAGAGAAGAAAAAAAACTATTTTATTTGTTTTTTTATTATCAGCAAAGGGGGTGAATCAGCAAAAAAAACCAAATGAACTAAGATCTATACTAAAGGCGCATTGGGCCAGAACTGGGAGGTGAAAAAATAAATCTTCTTGGCCCACTATCTCAAATTCGTGACAGCATTAGCATTTGGGGTGTGTAATCCAGAAAACAAACTTGAGCCCAATAGATTCGTGGCCCAATCAATACACATACTATTCCACTTTTTTTGATTATCAGCATTTATTATCTCTTTTATTTCATTTACATGTGGTTATCCTTATTTAATCAGCATGCATGTTATCATTATTATAATTGGAATTATTTGTGTAACGTGACACACACATGGAGAAGAATAAGCATCAATTGGTCATGGGTTCACTTAAGTCATAAAAGACAAAATAAATCCCTAGCCACTCAGAATTAGCCACCTCACGTTCCCCTCACATGAACAAATCCAACGTCCACAACAAAATTGGAGCAACAACCAATCACGTACCGGACACGTCAGCACTGGAATTAAGACCACATACAACTCACGCCGGAGATCCGTTTTCCGGTCATCTTCTCCGGCGATTTCACCACGCCGGATATGCTTGACTCGCCCAGAAATTGAAACGGGCAACACCACCTGACTCGGATTTTCCCTCAGATTCCAGATCTATCATTGTTTTCTTTTAATTCTTACTCTAGCAGCCTAACCGAACCAAATCTCATGAACCCTAACTTTAAGAAACTCACTAAAACTCGCTCTAAATTCAACCTTAAACTCACACGCCTTCAGAGAGCTTAAGCACATCGTCTACACACGTAAACCACGTACATAATAGAATGAAATCTCCGGAATCAACAAACGGAACGCAGAGAGAGTAAAACTAGCTCAGATATTCATAAATGCGCATGTTGGCGTTATGATGCTAAAGAAAGATCTGAAAACTTACCTGTTGACGAATCTTGAATGAAGAGCGAGAATAAAGCTCCGCAGCTCCTTCACCGATGAACGCGTGACTCGATCTTGTTCAAGAATCTGAGACGTGCATGATGAAATCGATGATGACAAAGGTGGCTGGTGTATCACGAAGGTTGGTTCTGGTGGTGTTGCGATGAAGACTGATGGTGGTTTGTGGTGATAAAGCTTCGGTTATGGAGTTTGAAGAATGGAGAGAAGAGAGATGGTGGTGGAATGATGATGAAGGTTGTTGACCGGAGAAGTTTGTTGAAGGAGGTTGTTACGGTGGTTATGGTGGTGAGTGAAAGTTTGTTATGGTTTGTTGTGGTGGAGAGAGAGAGAGAGGAGAGAGTGAAGATGAGAGTGGGGAAGAGGGAGAATGGCGAGAATGGAATCTGAAAAATGAGTTATGGAGCGTGTGAAGCTGGAAAGAATGAGGTGTGTGTGTGTGTAAAATGAAATCGTGAGAGTGTGTGGCTTTATATAGAGTGAGGTGACTTAGCTCCTGGTGTGTATGGTTGTTGTGGGACTTTTCTAAACTTCGTGAACAAGGGTGGTCTATTCCTGGCAAGTTCCTTACTGCTTTCTCGTTCCAAAAAATGCATGGCTCGTTGTGGTAATGCCTTGGGGTCATGCTGAAACTCACACATGCCTTGCCATGCTGCAAACCAATCATGATGCCAACCTTGAGGACATATATCTCTTGCTATGGATCTCAACACGACTCACTCTTAGGCTCAGTCTAAAGAGGACGTGTAACCCTAGATGTTTGATGTTGGAGAGTTCTCTAAATGATGACTAAAAGTATGAGAAAACTGGTCCCAAACTCATAGCATTGTTGCTGCAAAACTCTGCGTGCGCGTGCCTTGGCTTGGCCTCGAGAACCTGGGTGAAATACGACTAAACGAGGGCATGACTTTGTGACTTTATATCACGCTCAATATGTACCCAGAATTAATGTTCTTGAGCCTATTGTGAAGAACTCATGGAGTAGAACATCTTGGTATAGGCATGGAGTCCATAAGATGCTTATGTTTTCCTAAAATCAACCTTGAATTATGCCTGCCACGTGCTTGATAAATTGCTCACGCATGCCCTGGATTTTTGCCCAGCAATATGCCTTGACCAAATGTGATTCTTCGAGTTTTTTTCCTTTGCATCTTTCGATTCATACCTCTTTTGAAAAAACCCCCAACTACAATATTGTAAAGGGCTATGAAATGAATATTTTTGGTGTTGACCTTGTTTTGATTTGATGCCTAGAAGTACGTGCAATCTGGGGTCAAAGTCAGCTGCTTGACAAGTTTCAAACTCTCTAAATTTTCTAAGTGTGGAATATGGTTTCCATGTGATTCTTCCAACTTTCTCGTCTTTTATCTCTTTAACCAGGCCTCAAGTGAGAAAACTTCCAACTAGAGAATTGTAGAGGGCCATGATTTGAGCAACTTTCATGTTGGAGCTTTCTTGAGGAAATGCCTTGAGATGCGTGCAATACTTGCATGAAGTGGGCTAGTCAACCAAATTCCCAACTTTTCAAATATTTTCCTAAGTATAGAACTTGCCTTTTATGGAAATTTCACATTTCAACTATTTTCCATTTTTGGTAACTTTGACATTTTCTTAATTTTATTTCAATCCATTGACTTTCTTTGACCGATTTTCACCCCAAAGATCAATATTTGACGGTTTGACCCTGATTTTGACCTAAAAGTCAATTTTTCTGATTCTTTCCAGTTTCAGGTGAATTTCCCGATTAATCCGCCTCTGATCCGATTCTCAATCGATTAGCAACCAAAGACCTCCAGTACATGATATTTCTCTCAGACAGCCATATTCTGCATCCACATCCATTTTTCTGATTAATCAATGACCAGAAAGTCAACAGGGTTGGCTTTGGTCAGAAAGCCCTAATTTGACGATTGATGAATCTGAAGCCTGTATCATTTAATCTGAACCCTGTCTTGGAGAGAGTGAAATCCTGATCTTTAGGGGAACTTCCATGAGAATAGTATTGTGCAGTCAAGTCCTCAATCTTTCTCTTTTGCTCACAGATACCCCACACATTGAACCTCTTTTTCACCGATTTTCTTGGATAGTGACAGTGATATGGATGAATGCCTTGGATGAATGGCCTATATGAAGTATGTGTATGAATGTGATGTGAAAGCCATTTGGGAATAAATAAGTGGGCAAATTTTGGGGTGCAACAGTCTTCTCTAAGACAATTCTTCCCGAGCTTTGTTTGAAGCCTAGTCTCCGTCACATCTGTCAATGATCTGTCCTATTCAGGAAACCTCTCCAGGCAGTCTTATGTAAGACAATACTTCATCTCTCCTCAAATACAATCCGAACTAGGATTCGCGAAACATCTCAAAAGGGTCAAACAAATTCAAGGGGTGATAAGGAGATAAGACGTTGGAGTTATCATACATACTCATCTGCATACACACAACATTTACATGTGTAAACATTCATACATCTACATTATACAAACAACGGGGTCATGTGCATATGCATAATGCATTCGCATATACAAAACAAACTTCTACGCAGGTGAACTTGCCCGAACCAGGGTAAGCGATCTAATGGTGCAGGTGGAATTTGTCCGAACTAGGACAAATGATTCAAATGGTGCAGGTGAGTTTGCTATAACCCTAGCAAATGATCCTACGGGTGCAGGTGAGCTTGTTAGCAATATAGCAAGCTGATCACAATTAACGGCGAGTCCTCGCTATGTAAGACTCAGGCGTTAGCAGGACATTTCTTTTCTCTCACACTCAAGCACAAGGTAAATTTAGGGGTCTTCCATTATTTAATAACTCTTCGATTCGAAAAGCGTGAGCCCTGCGTATTCTCACGCCATTCAATCCAAGATAATTAAATAGGGGCAGCTGTCATACCCCAAAATTTACCCGACATAATTTGCGTCTGTTAATTTATTAAGGGCGTTAAAAATTAGGAGCCATAGGGTTTAATATACCTATCATTAAACTCGCTCTCCTATAAAATCCCCTTATAAATTGATTAAAATAAAATGAGGTGTGGGTAGTAAGTATTTGGGATCCAATTTGTTTTGGGCCCATTTATCTCATCATTTAATCATTTTTATTATCTTTTTATTTTTTACCAAATAAATATTATTATTTACTAATTATAGAATTACTAGTAATACTAATTGTAAATATTAATTAAGATTAGTTTTAGGACCATTAGTATTGAATAAATATTATTTGGTCAGATTAGGATTATTAGTTTATTTAGGATCCTATTATAATTAAATTAGTTTATTTTAAGATATTTAGGATAATTATGTTAATTTAATTATTATTAGTATTTTAGATAATATTAGTATTAGTTTAATCTTTCTTGTATTTATTAATTAATATCATTAACTTTAATTATCATAAGTTATTAAAAGGTTAGTTGATTAAATAAATAGGTTAATTGAGTTTTTTTGGTTATTTCTTGTTTTTTTGTTGCGTCATTTATGTTGCGTCTTGGGCCAAACAACAAAAAGAAACTGGGCCATGATTCAAAGTTGGGTCCAAAGGTTGGGTCAACAGGCGGGTCAAACCGACCCGGCCCTGTTCATCTTCTCCCCCAAACCTCCAGCACCGCAACCACACTAAACCCTAGCTTTCAAGCCCAGCGGCGGCCGCCCCTCTCAACTCCAAGAAACCCTAAAGCAATCCTCACACCCAGGCCCATGGATTGAGTCAAAAACGCACCGTGAATCATAAGAACAATCAAATCAAAACGCAAAACGAATCTAATATTAACAAAACGTAAATCAAATCTTAAGATAATAAAATCAAATATGATCTTTATTAAGAAATGGAATCAATTACAAACAAATCAAATCCGGAATTGATAACAAACCTAATAGTCTAATATAATAATTCCTAACTAGAATAAACCCTAATGCTATAAATTAAAAAGAAGAAAGAGAAGAGGGGGATGAACGATCAGGGGAGAGAAATTCTGGAAATTGTAGCCGCCGCAAAGACGAACTCGCACCTCAATCTTCATCTTCATACCTGCAAGAAAACGGAGAAGAAGAAAGGGATTAGCGAATCAAGGGAGCTTACACGTTATAGAATTCAAGGCATAAGGTAATCGAATCACTTATCTTATGATTTGAGACTACATGCATGTTTTGGTCTGATTTGCGGGGTTTTAATTGGGATTAGGGTTAGAATTTGTAGAAGTTGGATTGAAGATCTGGGTTTACAATGAAGATCATATGAAGATCTTCATCGTTCTGGGTATGCTGGGTTCGGATGGGGATGAATTTTTGAAGGTTCCGGTTGAGTATCAACCAGAAACCTGGGTTCGCGCGGCGGTCTATGGTGGCCGGAGAGGGGTACGTTCTGGGTTTTGATGAATGTTTGAGAGTGTTCAGAGAGAAGGAAAAGTAGAGAGAGAAAACGAAAGAGAAAAGAAGTGTGGGGGGGCAACTGTTGCATTTTTATGATCAAACGCGTACGTTGAGGTTGACGACGCGTGACCTCCCTATGGCCACACGTTTTGTAGAAGGAACATGATTCCATGCATGCACGTCCTCGTTACGTCCCTCAATACCCTTACGCGCGAGCCATACGATTAGATCGGATCTAAATCCAACGTCCCTGATTCTCTCTACCTCACCACAAACCATATACCTTACGTACGCTAGATCCAACGGATCTAAGACAACATTGGGCCTGCCAGTTAATATTAACACACCCCATAATTTCTAACCTTTAAGGAAATACACCCCCTTGTAGTTTTTTTTAAAATAAATTTTTAATTAATTAAATCTTGTGAAATTTTAATTGTTTAATTATTTGTTTTCTCTTGATGATTTAATCCAATTTTCTCCTCGAACCGACTAAATCCATTAGTCGCAGTAGACGGGAAATAATCTTTGATCATTTAATTTATTTATCAATGATATAATCGATTCTAATTTATTTATTAATGATATAATCGATTCTAATTTATTTATTAATGATATAATTGATTCAAGCTTAATTCTCTCCTCGACCCGACTAAATCTATTAGTCGCATTAGACGAGAGATGGAAAAATATACAAAAATTAAAATATATTTTAATTTGCTGCCCGCAACGATCAATCTATCGATCTGAGTAACCAGCAATGCCCCATAATCCGTTAACTATACTGACCAAATCTATTGGTCATCGCATCTAACGGTGCCATATCAAATCAGGGTTGTACGCCCAAAACATAAAACATTCAAGACACTCCTCCAAAACTATGGATTTTCATCCTTTCCAATCAGGCAACTCAAATTGCCTTTCAAATCAAATTCAAATTACGACAGGCCAGTCAAAAAGCCTTCAAACAATCAATTCAAATTCAAAGGCGTACAACCCTGTGTCCGAACTACGTTGACTCTGATTCTCCCAAAGGATATACGTAGGCACTTGGATAACCAAGGCGAGTCCCCCACCCTAAATTTCAATTTTTCCCCTATTCACTTCCTTAGCTATAAAACCTAAATATTTTAGCCATAAACTGTTACCTTAGATTCAAAGCCATAGGAAAGGGTTGAGGGTGCCTAACACCTTCCCTCGACCTGATTATAATAACTTACCCCGAATCTCTAAACTGCGTAGGGTTTCCTATTCGCCCTTCAGAATAGGTGGCGACTCTAAAAACCTTAATTTTTAAGGCAGGTTGCTACACATGCTAATGAAGTTGTCCTTCGGGGAAGGACGCGTCGTTGTGAAAACTCATGGATGTAAAAGAAAATCCCTATAGGCTAGGGAGTACGTAGGAGTAAGCACGGGGTGACCGTTCAATACAGTCACTGAATCGCATGGCCATCGAGAGGCCAATTGACGTATGCTAACAAATATGTCCTTCGTACGAAGGATGCGGTTTTTAAAAATATAATCCCTATAGGCTACGGAACGCATAGACGTAAGCACGGGGTGACCGTTCAAAATAGTCACCGAATCTCATGGCCATCGAGAGGCCAATTGACGTATGCTAACAAAGATGCCCTTCATATGAAGGATGCATTTTTGGAAATATAATCCCTACAGGATAGGGAACGCGTAGATGTAAGCACAAGGTGACCGTTCAAGGCAGTCACTAGATCGCATGGCCATCGAGAGGCCAATCGACGTGCGTAAACGAAGATGTCCTTCGTGGGAAGGACACGTAGTTGTAAGAATACAGAGATATAAAAGGAAACTCCCCACAGGTTAGGGAGTGCGTAGATACGGGCGCGGAGTGACCGTTCATGACAATCACTAGGTCTCATGGCCATCGAGAGGCCAATCAACGTGCATAGATGTAGATGTCCTTTGTGGGAAGGACATGGACTTGGAAATATAGTCCCTGCAGGCCAGGGAACGCATAGGAGTACCTGCAAAAATTAAAATGCAAGGCATTCGCAGTATATAAATTGCACATATATAATAAGCACGTAAGCACATAAGCCCTAGGTTCATAGGTTCGACGTAATGGCTTAGGGTGCCTACCCTTCCCATTGGTATGTTCAAGAAGGTCTAATGGGGTCGTTCGTAGCCGCCGAGACTTTTTGTCTCTTTGGATTTTAGAACAACTCATTTGATCCATGAGGTTCGAATTTTAGGGGTAGGTTCCCAGAGAGATCAGCCAAATACCAAGTCCAGTCCTCAACAAGGTCAAGCCTCGTATCAGACATTTCCGGATATTCAACCCACTCTGAGTGGAATTATAATAAGACTCGTAGGCGATGTATTTCCCCTCTGGTCTTAAATATAATTCCCACGCTTAGGTTTGACAGCAATTTATATATCCCAAAAATGCGATAAAATAATACATATTCAAATAAATAAACATTTAATTGAATTGTGGTAAAAAAATGAGTTGTAGAGAATAAATAAGATTGCAAATAAATAAATAAATAAAATTTAAATATTTAACAGAACCTGATTTTCAAATCTGCCATTTGTAGCTCCAAAAACGCAGTACAACAATAAATATTAATGTAGACAAATATTCATTTAAATTGTTGTAAATAATGATTGTGAACGGGAATTGTAAATAAATAAATAATTAAAAAAAAATTAAATATTTAAATAAAAAAATGAAAACCTAATTCCTAATCCAAACCCTAATCTTGGCGAATTATCCAAACCCTAAAAAGTTCGCCAAAAACCTAAATGATTTACCAAGAAACCTAAACCCTCTCAAGCCTTAGGAGCATAATAATTCATCTATAGTGTTGTCCCCAGCAGAGTCGCCAGCTGTAGCAACTGCCCTAAAAATTAAAGGTTTAGAGTCGCCACCTATTCTGAAGGGCGAATAGGAAACCCTACGCAGTTAAGAGATTCACGGTAAGTTATTATAATCAGGTTGAGGGAAGGTATTAGGCACCCTCAACCCTTTCCTAAGGTTTTATCGAAGATAAGGTTTATGGCTAAATATTAAGGTTTAATAGCTAAAGAAGTGAACAGGGTGAAAATTGAGATTTGAACTGAATGGAGGTTTTAAGGAAGGGGACTCGCCTTGGTTATCCAAGTGCCTATGTATCTCCTTAGGGAGAATCAGAGTCAACGTAGTTCGGGCACAGGGTTGTACGCCTTAGAATTAGAATTTGTGGTGGTTTGAAGGCTTTTTGAATGGCCTATCGTAGTTTTGAAATGTTGTGGTTTGCAAGGCATTTTGAATTGCCTGATTGAAAAGGATGAAAATTCGTAGTGTCGTGGTTTAGTGTGTTTTAGGTTTAGGCGTACAACCCTGATTTGATATGTCACCGTTAGATGCGATGATCAATAGATTTGATCAGTATAGCTAACGGATTAATGGGGCATTGCTGGTTACTCAGATCGATAGATTCGATCGCTGCGGGCAGCAAATTAAATGTATTTTAAATTTCATGTTTTTTATCTCTCGTCTATTGCGACTAATAGCTTTAGTCGGGTCGAGGAGAGAATTGGTAAGAATTAATCGAATTAATATTTTTGCCAAATGGCAATGGGATAGGGCAAACCCTAATGCATGGGTAATCTTCCTAGGGTTTTTTTGTGATTTTTAAAGTTAAATTTAATTAAAATAATTAAATCGAGTAATTAAAAATAGTCGGGAGAAGTCCTAATACTAACTATATCCTAATTATATAATAATCCTATTTCTAATTAAATTATATATATATACTAAAAATATACTAAGATAAATAAACAATTATGTAAATAAAATGTAAATAATATAAAAATATAAAAGAAACCTGGTTTTTTATCTTGTGTGGCTGACCCTTTGAGGGAGCGTGGTATGCTTGCAGGTTGAGGAGCGTCAGATCACATGCTGGCCTGATCTAACGGTCATAACATGGGGATTCACCACGGTCACGCGAGGAACTCCCGCATTGGATCAATGAGACACAAACAAATGATAAAAATTACTTGTCATGCAGCGGGATCGAACCCACGCCAACTGGATTGCCAGAGTACGCTTCCAACCGTCTGCGCTGCGTTAACCACTTGGCACATATAGGAAACCAATATATATTATATAAAAACAAATCTGGGAAATTTGAATGGAACAAATCCCGTGCCCAGCATGTCCCTTCCTTCGTCTCCATTGGATCCTTCTTCTCCATTGGACCTGTTTCAGTACTTCCCATGATTTGCTTTCCTGGTGTTGATGAGTTTCTCATCTTTGAATTGATTTCACCGCCCAGAACATAATAAAAAAAGACGGCGGTTTCGCTTTGGATCTATGGTGGTTGCCGGTTGACAGCGGTTTGAACGGTTGAGGGAAGTCGCGTGATGGCGAACGGTCAAACAATCCTTATAAAAATAAGGGTTTTTCTGTATGAGCGTAAGACTTTTTGGCTGTCAACATATTTCTTTTTATAATGCATAAATTAGGGATTTACTTCTAATGGGCCTAATGCCCAATTAACATAGTGACCCAAAATAAATTAAACCTAATAATCCTAATACTAAAACTTAATAAAAATAATCCTAATAATTAATTAAATATTAAAATATCAATAGTTAATAATAATAAAAATTAGTAAATAATAAAATGCAAATGTTAGTAAAAGAAATATAATATCGAAATGATAAAAAAAACCCAAACCTGATAATATAGTTAATAAACTAAGCCTAATTAAAATAAAACTCTTAATTAACTATAATACTAACACTAATCCTAATAACACTAATATTAAAAATAATACTAATAATCCTAACAAATGAATAAAAAATCCTAATAAAAATGATTAGATTAATAATAATACTAACACTAATAGTTAGTAATTATTTGTTAAAAAAGGATTAAATGATGGGGAACAAATGGGCCCAAAACAAATTGGATTTCCATGTTTGCTATTCACACCTCAATTTTATTTCGAACAATTTATAAGGGAATTTTATAAGAGATCGAGTTTAATAATAGATATATTAAACCCTATGGCTCTTAATTTTTAACACCCTTAATAAATTAGAAGATGTGGATTGTATCGGGTAAATTTTGGGGTATGGCACCGGCCTGACCTTTTTTCTCCTCGAAGCTCTGGGGAAATTTCCCTCAGAAACATCAGACCCGCTTCCCCGGAAGATCTCCTCTGCCCAGCATCCTCAAAGTCGTCACTCCCACGAGCGAAAGCAACGACTTGGGGCGTCTCTTGTTCTGGACCGACCCAATTACCTTAAATGGGCCAATCCAGCATTCGGCCCAAGGCACCTTCAATGCGCGCGCGACAACCTTCCTCGGTCCACTCCGGGAAAACACTAGACGTAACCGAGCACGATGGAGCCTCGTGCTCGGTAGCAGCCAGCTCGCGTATCGCCTAGACTAGCGCCTTGCAAAGTGGAGCCTATTTCGCATGGGATAACTCTATAAATAGCCCTCTGACCCCAGAGGGCAAGGTAATCTTTTCTTACCCCAAAATCTCTCACTTTGTTGTATCTTATTGGTCACACACTTACTTTGGCATCGGAGTGCCTTGCAGGTACAACCCCTTTTTTTCCCTCAACCGTTCCGGATTTCAAGCCTTCATTTTTGCTGGCCATCAGATCTGCTCGGTAAGATCACATCCTATTAACGCAATTTCAGAGGATTGCTCTTCTTAGGAATAAGCACAATAAATGAACTATTTCCTCCTCTCACCATCCTGCCATGCTCATAAAATTCAGCCATAACCCTAAAAAAGTCTTGTGTTATTTCCTCCCAAGATTCTTTCACAAACCCGAAATTAACACCATCCGGCCCTAGACTTTTGTCACTGTCACACTCCCACACTGCTCTTCTGATTTCTTCTTCTGAAAATTCACGCACTAAGTCACTATTTTGATAGTCTCCGATATTACTAAAAGATAAGTTCTCTGGTATTGCACAGGTTCTTCTGCTAGCAAATTGATGGCTAAAATGAGCAAATATTTCCTCTTTAATATCCTTCACCTCCGTAACCCTTCTACCGTTAAAGTCAAGGCATAATATTTCGTTGTCTTTTCTTCTCTTGTTTATGCATCTATTAAAAAACTTAGAGTTTGCGTCCCCTTCCTGCAGCCATTTCGATCTAGCCTTTTGCCATTAGATGCTGCAATTGATGTTTGATAATTTGTGAATAACTGATGACATTTTGCTCCTGGCTATCAGATCTTCCTCGGTAAAGCCTATGTTTTCTCCTCAAATCTCCAATCTATTAAGCTTATCCTTTTCCTCTTTTATTCTGCCTTCCAAGTTTTGAAAATGTTTCTTGTGCCATTCCTTAAGACGATCCTTGATCAATTTGAACTATTCTTTCAACACATACATGCCTCATCCTTTCCCATTAATCTCTCTCTCCAATTTTTTGTGACAAAGTTATGGTATCCTTGCATTTCCTTCCAACAATTTAGCATACAAAAGGGCTTATGGCCCCAATCAAATGATGCTTCACTTAACATTATCGGGCAATGATCGGATAACCCTTTGTCAAGACACCATTGTGAACACCTCGGCCAAGTTCTGTTCTAACTCTCCGAGTATAGAAATCTGTCTAACCTACTCATTACCACGCCCCCGGGTCGCTGCGAAGTAAACCTTCTACCTTTGAGTTTTTATAAAGGATTTCTTTAAATGATGACTATTACACGATGAGAGAACTGACTTTTTTGAAATAATGCGGATAGCAAGGGTCGCCACCGACTTTTATTTTATCCAATAGAAAGGCTAAAAGAACAGAAAAAACCTTTTTGAAAGAGATTGAGTTCGGGGGATAGGTTATACAAAGGGAAGGTGTAAGCACCCTTAATATCCATGGTTATCCATGGGCTCTTAATTTCTTAGATCACTTTTGTTTTCAAAATGTTTGAAGTGTAGTGTGTGAATAAGAAAAGATTTTTGAAGAAGAACTTTAGCTTGTAAATAAGCGTAGTCTTTTTGAATTTGATTTTGAAAAGGAGTGGGAAAAGATTTTGATTTGAAAAAGAGAAAGCAATTAAAAAGCAATTACCCTTAAGTTTAGAAATATTGTTCTTTTAGACTTTAATGGGAAAGGGCTATCCGTACCATAAAGAGGGCAGATAGTCCTTTCATTGGATGTAAAAAGGGTTAGCGAAACTATTATTCGCCACAAGACTGTCCCTGCCATAAAGGGGGCAGGTAGTCTTAGGGAAGGATAGAATAGTCATTTTAGGCAATGTAACACCCCTCTAATGCCCCGCGGAAATTAAACAAATATAAATCAGAGTAACATGTAAAGCGGTGCCACAACTCATAAATAAAAGGAGACACACGTTTGGCATATGTCATGCATTCACTGAAACATCTGAATTATAACTCATTAGATAAAAAATCATGTTTACATAGCGGAAATGAATCATCAAGTCAACATTACATCATTAATGTATCAGACTTCAAACAAAATAAACAAATAGAGTTATAATCGAAACTCAAAACATCGCGTTCCCAGTATTACATCTATCAGAGCATGACACCGACACAACAACTAAATCGACTTATGAGCTAATCCTCACCAAGTCGTGCCGCTATTCTCAATCTAAAAATGACAACAAGTAAGGGTGAGTCTCATCACAGTTAACCAATATTATTGCATCACAAATAACAATATATCATAGTTATATCATTCACCCAATCGTTTCATATTCAGACACATCATTGTCACACATCTACAAACATCAAGTCATCTTATAACATATATTAATCATGTTATAAGAAAAATCATGCATATGTATGAAACTGACACAATGCATGTGGTACCAACATCATCAATGGGAAAACCCACCGACCGATCTATCATCATCCAGATACGGCCCTGCCAGCACAGATTCCATATAATGGGAATCTTGCCCTTCACAGAATCCTCTCATCATTAGGATTCAACCCTCATCAAATGGTTATGAATGCATGCAAACATATATACAACATACTTTTATCATCAACATTTTATGAGTAGCATCATCTTTACTCATTTCATCATCATCATCATCATCATCATCATAAGCATGTTCATATATATATATATATATATATATATATATATATATATATATATATATATATATATATATATTAACATCATTCAATAAAATCATATATCAATTAATCATACGATTCATCTCATTCTAATCATCATAATCCAAACATCATTCCAAACATATTATCAATTCAAAAGTTACGCATTATTCTATCTTTTAAAATTCACAAACAGCAAAATTTGCGTTTCACGTTGGCCATACGCGTACCAACAGGGCCAAAAATTCACAACACACGCACCATACGCGTATCATACGCGTATAAGTAGAACAGGTTTTCCACACAAAACATACACATACGTGTATCACAAGTTTATACACGTACCAACACCCTGCCATACGCGTACCATACGCGTACCAGCAGAAGGACGTATTCTGGTGCACAATGGGGAGCGTACCATACGTGTACCACCCCCCCCATACGCGTATCATACGCGTACCATACGTGAATGGGCAAAAGTTTCCAAAACCTACAACTTACCCATTCGTCTTTGTGGACCTCCGATTTTTTTTAATACCGGGCCATACCTCTGATCTGTAGAGATACGTGAACTGACTCTTTTTTGTCGCTTAATGCTTTCGCATTTTTGAAAATTCACAGAGTCGCCACCGACCTTTTATTTTATCCAATTAAGGAAAGGTTTATAAAAGAAACAGAAAAAAGACCTTTAAGAAATTCTGGGTAAGGGGGTAGGTTATACAAAGGGAAGGTGTTAGCACCCTTTGTATCCATGGTTATCCATGGGCTCTTAAGTTTGCTTAGCTCACTTGTTTTTCGATCACTTTTCAATTGCTCTGAAATTGCTCATATGTGGTTTCAAATACCTTTGTAAATTGAATTTTGTAATGATCCGTGTGTGGATGTATACAAAATGCTTGTTTATCTTTCGAAAGATGTTTTGAAAAGAACGTTAACTTTGTAATAACCCGTGTTTGGATGTATACAAAGTATTGTCTTTTTTGAAAGTTTTGAAAAATCAACAATGTATGAGAATTTTGTTTGTTTTGATTTGAGCAAGCAAACTAGGAGGTCTACCTTGAGTTGTAAGGTCTTTATCCTATTTCCTTTAAAAATCTATCCTTTCACCGGATATAAAAGCAAGGTTCGATTTTGTACTCGAAACAGTAGAATTTTGACTTTGATTTTGAAAGGAATGAGAAGGGTATTACCTGAAGAGGTGCAAGTGTGATTGTGATTGGATTCAGATATTTATCTTTGAAGTTAGTGATCTAACGGTTCAATTTTATCTTTGACATACACGCAGTTTATATGTGCTGGAAATTAAAATGCGGAAATGTAAAGTGCGGAAAGTAAATCTACGCTATTACATCGATTGTGCGGGAAATGTAAACTAGCCTATTTACATGAATTTGACATCCTATACATTTATCTAGGAATCTTAAATTGCAAGAAAAATAAAAGGCATGTTTTTGGATTTTTTATGATTAATTTTAATTATGATTAATGCATGATTAATTAAATTAAAATGAAGAAAAAGGATGAAAATAGATTTAAACCTAGAAATTAAGTTTAAAATATGTACAAAATATTTGTTGATTAATTTTAAAACAAAACTAATTTTTTTGGAATTTTTGGAATTGATTTGAAATTGATTTAAGTTAATTAAAACATAATTATGCAAATAATTATACAAATAATTAAAACTTAAAGATAAAATTATTCAAAATATGTACAAAATTAGTTTATAATATATAAACAATATTTAACACAAAGAACAAATTTTTTTATGATTTTTTGATTGGTTAGAATAATTAAAAAGCAAATATATAAATATATACTAATTAATTATGCAAAATATTGAAATTTTGAAGAAAAATAAAATATTTTTATTTCATAAAACAGTATATTATTTTAGAAGTCTAAAAATATTTTTTGTGTATTTTTTGGATTTTTAAAACTATTTTTAATTAATTTAACAAAGAAATTAAATAAAATAGAAAATAAAATAGAAAATAAAAGGATACTGATCCTGTGTGGTAATTTGTGAGGGAGCATGGTGTGCATGCGTGATCTGGATCATTGGATTATTCATTAAATGAGATCAGGTGGTCCAGATGGTGAGGCACGTGGTAAAAGCTACACCTGCAAAGCACAGAATCAGAGGACAATTTAAAAAAAACGCGCGCGTCTGAACCAATGAGGTGGGGACACCTCATCATCTTCAACCTCTCGCCAGGGCCTTTTACAGCGCTTTTGTGAAACAAGCGTTGTAGTTGATGAACCTCAAACCTGCAAAATTACGAATAGGGTCAAACAAGTATAGAAATCAAGCGCGATGGTACCATTGGATTCGTCTTGGTCCGCTGAGTTTAACCATGTCCTTAATTTGTTTTAATTTTGGCCCTAATGAAGAACCCTAATTTTGAGCTAAGTAAACCCTAAAATGGTATATGCTACAAACATCCATTAAAATCCAATTGAAGCTCCAGAAACGACCGGAGCCTCAAACCAAACACAATTATGCATCTACATCTTGTTAAATATGCGTGTGTTATGAGATATAAGTTGGTTTTAGTTTGAACAAACCGTGGCCTATATAGCTCGATTCAGTGATATTTAGGACTTGCAATTGATTGGAATAGTTTCAGTGAAGCTCAGAGATGATGTTTGAATGCTTAGTTTGTATTGAAATGGACTGAAACTTAAAATTCGAATTTAAAGTTTCTTTGAAAATTACAAGTGGTTACAAGTATGCTATATGCTTAGGGATGCTTCTGAACTCGTCTCCCTTTGCTTGCTGAACTATGATAGCTTATTTATAAGCTATGTGTGCTTAGAATTGAAGCTAACTTGCAGCTAGTTGCCTTTGTTGAAAACTTGGTTTTTAAATATTAAAAACCTTGAATTTTTGACCAAGTCTTGACTCCATTCAATGCTCTTGCCTTGTGCACCAATCCTCTGCAGAAAATTGAAGGTTCCTTGGGTGAGTCATGCTTAGATTGTAAGCTACCATTTATCCATGCATTTTCCTTTTAATTTTAATCTTTAAGTAAGATAAAATCATGCAAAAATGGATAAAAAAAGGTATGGGCTTAGTCTTGGTCGTGGGAGGCCCATTACATCATGGAAATGATGTTTGAATGCTGAAAATTTGGCCCCATTTGGAAAAAATGCATTTTTGAACAATGTTGATTTCATGTATTTTCCCAAATTTTAGCCAACTTCAACAAGGTGTAAATCCTTCAATTTTTGTCATATGAAGGAGATCTTGCACTTTTTAGAAACCTCAAAGAGTCCTCTAACCAATGTCTTTGGTCTCATGTCAAAATGATTTTTGAAGCTCCTTGTGTGTCCTTTTGAAAAAAGTGTCTTTTTGTTGACTTTGAAAATGACCTGTAATGTCTTTGATCATATTTTTCAAATGGTGAATCCAATGACCATGGGATCAATGGCATTTGAAAGATAATTGAATTTCCTTCAAAACAAGCTTTGGTTTGAATTTTTTGGATGAAGGATGAGAGAGTTATGATCAGTCAAAGTTGAGTTGACTTTTCAGGCAAAAACCCTAATTTTGAATCTTAGGGTTTTGTTGATTTTTGATCTTTCCTTGATGAATTATGATCATCCAATGATCAAATGATGAATCCTTTGACAAAATATGGACTTTGACAAAAAATTTCATTTTTGACTGTCTGTTGACTTTTTTGGTCAAACGGGTCGTCTGTTGACTGTTTGAGCTGCTGACGGTGCGTCTGAGTGAATTGAAGTTTGAAAATTTGTATGATGGTACTTTGAGATATATGGATGTGTATGAAATCCATTTGAGCTCTCAAAAACTTGTTGCTCCTGTAAAAACAAGAAAAACCCTGATTAGGGACTGTTTGTGTAGGAGACAGTTAAGCGTACCTGATTTTTGTGCAGTGTTGAGTCTCTGCTAATCGCGTGATATTCAGAAGACTTCTAACACAAAGATCTTGGAAATTTGAATTGTGAAAGATTGATTTGATTGATGGTACAAAACACTGAGAATTGTACTGCCAGCAGTTTGGCTGTCAACTGACTGTCCGGGTATTGATGCAGCAGTTAGAGTGAAAAATCAACAGTCAAAGTTAATTTTATTTTTGTTGTTTTTGTTTTTGTTTTATGTGAAAAATGAAAGTTTATTTACATGACTTGTTAAAAACACAGACATAATAAATAACTAATATTTACGGTATGCGGGCCAAAATTACCGATAATAACCCTGAAAATCATTTAATGCACAGAAATAGGAATATTTGACTGGCAGAAAACACACAAAATATTATCTTAGTAATTAAGCAATATTATGACAAATAGTACAACATTTAATACTGACAGTACAAATATTACATACTATATTGAACAGTACGACGAATAAACGGTACATTTAAGAAATAAGAAATACGACAAATTTTAAGAATGACGATTAATGACCCATGCTATGAACAATAACATGTAGATGATTGGGAGTGCAACCATTGCAGGTCCACACTCTTCAGGACTATGCAGGCAGAAGAAAGTCATGATCACCGTAGCAATGGTGATGACTGTAACAAACAGTGTCTCTATCCACTTTGCCATTCTTGTTAGGGAAGAAGAGAAAGATAGATATGAGGTAGAAATTTGAGAGATGAATTAGAATTTGATGTGAGATTTTATGAAAGAAAATGAGAGGTATTTATAGAATGGAAAGAAGGATAGAGACGTTGGGGAATGATGTGATTCCGTACAAAAGGAAAATTTGAGTGGAAGTAAGATTTGAAAGAAAGTGTAGATAGTGTTGGGAAAAAGAGAGATTTGATTTTTGAAAAAGAGATTTGAAAAGATTTTTGCAAATAATGGAATATAGTACAAAAATTAGTGGGAAACAAAAGATAATAATAATCTACTTGTTACCAGTACAGTCTGAGTTTCCTGATTCTGCGCCTGCAAAAAAAGATTTAACTCTGTACCAATTGTGTCAGTACTATTTATCTGTAAATAAATAAATAGCATGTGTGAAGTAATAAACAGTATTTGGTGTTTGCGTAAGAATAAATTCAACTGCAAGCCAAATTACTGTATAAGAAAGATTCTAAAAACTAAGTATTTCATATGTCAGGATATTTGTTGAAATAAAAATCCATGATTATATGAGACTCTTAATTTTCAGATTGGAGTTTTCTTGAAAAATATGTGGGCAAATTTTGGGGTATAACAGTTGCCCCTATTCAATCTTCTTAAACCTGAAGAGATTGTCTGAAATCTGAAGGTAGAAGATGATTGAATATTTAGATGCCCTGAAAATTTGCACTTACCTTGATCAGAAGAGATGTTGGAAGTTACATTTGAATGTCGTCTGCGAAATGTTGTTGGCAGATTGGAACATTACCTGAGATGGGCTTTCAGATGCCACCCGGTAAATGGGTTGAGGGTTTGTTCATCAGAATGAATTCATTGATTATATCTTGATGAAGGATTTGAAAGTCTTTGTGTTGACTGTTTCGGAACCGTCCAAGGTTACCGCTTTAAGTCTTGGAAGATAATTGTTACGGAATTTGTCCAAAGTTTTTCCGATTTAGATTTTGGAAGTTGATCATTGTGGAACCGTCTGAGGTATCGCTTTAGATCTGCAATGTTAGATCGTTTTGGAACCGTCTGAGGTATCGCTTTAGATCTGTGATGCTAGATCGTTCTGGAACCGTCTGAGGTATCAACTTTAGATCTGTGATGCTTGTTTTTGAGTTGGTAAGTGGTCAGAACGAATCTTTGACTTGATTATATCTGAGAGAACCGTTCATGGAATTCAGGTGAACACTGCATGTGATTGAGAACATCTTTGTTGAAGATATCCGTCTACCTGAAAAATCAAGTTAGTGATATGCAATGTTTATGATGCATGTAAATGTGAGATATTCCCGGAGAAATATGCATGTGATGTTGTGTATGAATATGCGTATGATGCATGATGTATGAATATGAATATGTGAATGTATGAATGTATGATGTATGAATATGTGAATGTATGAATGTATGAATGTATGAATGTATGAATGTGATGTCAAGCTTCTAATTGGAAAAATAAATTCCCACTAGTCAGCTGGACAGGAATGTATTGTGATCGTTGATGATCTTTTGTCTTGCTTGAGTACCCTCGGCTGGGGAAATTCTTTGAGAACCCGGGTATCCCGTTGAAGGATCTTTGACTACTGCTTGGGGAGCCAAAGGTAACTGGAAGTTCTGATGCCCTTTCAAATGGGAATGAGGAAGATGCATAATCCTCCGATGCACTATCTGGCCAAGTCCGGGTGCGGGGATCACATCTTCTGAAGATAGTAATCTGGAACAACCCTGCTGGGAAATAAGACTTCTTTTGAAGAGAAAATCTTTTTGAGGAATTTGCTGAGAAATGCGTTTCTCTTGGTGATTTCCTTTTGATGGAATGATGTCCAGATGATCGGGACATTTCCTGAATGCCATTCCTGTTTTTCCTGGTAAACATCAATCACATTCAAATGCATATGTTCATTCAAAATTATCATTGGGACGCTTACGTATTTAAAACAGAAAAAGTGAAAATAGTGATTTTTGAAAGAGCTGCATTGAAAAGAGCCATGATAGGCGGGTTAGCACAGGGAGACAACAATCCTAGAAGTAGGAAACTGTCAGAAAGTTTTGAAAAATATTTATGAAGATAAATAGCTATGTGAAAATGATCCAGTCAAGTTTCAACTCTGCTATTGCCAATCTGTCTTCGAGCATCTCATCCCTCACTTGTTGGAAGAAAGTGATTAGACTGATCGGTGTCTTTGAGGTGTTGAATCTTGATGGTGAGTAGGCAGCTGAACGGAACATAGTTGTATGCTTCATTCCCTAACTTTTGCCTAGGCCGCCCTTTCAGGTTTTCAGCCTACCGGGATAGTATTTGTTTAGTCTCTAATTTTTGCCTGGACCGCCCTTTCGGGTTTTCAATCCACCGAGACGCTCATTTTTGCCTAAGTTGCCCTTTCAGGTTTTCAACTTAGCGAGCTGTTTTTTTTTCTTTTTAAGAGAAGTATTTTTTGACTATGTCAGCATTCACAGGGTGTGGGAAATCCTCGCCATCCATGGTGGTAAGCAACATGGCGCCGCCGGAGAATATTTTCTTGATTATGAATGGTCCCTCGTAGGTGGGAGTCCATTTGCCTCTGGGATCACCTTGTGGTAAGATGATGCGTTTGACAACCAAGCCACCAGTTTGGTATGCTTGACTTTTGACTTTTTTGTTGAAGGCTTTGATCATGCGCTTTTGGTATAGCTGACCATGACAAATAGCTGCGAGCCTTTTCTCATCAATCAAGTTTATCTGGTCCAACCGTGTTTGAATCCAATCGTCTTCGTCTAGATTGGCTTCTTTCATAATCCTTAGGGAAGGAATCTGAATTTCAATTGGAAGAACTGCCTCCATACCATAGACTAAGGAAAATGGAGTTGCCCCTGTCGAAGTACGCGCAGATGTGCGATAACCATGAAGAGCAAAAGGTAACATCTCATGCCAGTCTTTGTAGGTTACTGTCATTTTTTGTATGATTTTCTTGATGTTCTTGTTGGCAGCTTCCACCGCGCCGTTCATCTTTGGTCGATATGGAGAGGAATTATGATGCTTGATTTTGAACTGTGTGCAAAGTTCAGTAATCATTCTGTTGTTTAGATTTGTGCCATTGTCCGTGATAATCCGTTCAGGGATGCCATACCGACAAATGAGATTGTATTTGATGAACCGGGCTACCACATTTTTGGTGACAGAAGCAAATGAAGCTGCTTCTACCCACTTTGTGAAGTAGTCAATAGCGACCAGGATAAAGCGATGTCCGTTGGAGGCAATAGGTTTGATTTCTCCAATCATATCAATACCCCACATTGCAAAAGGCCAAGGAGCCGTCAGGACGCTTAATGGAACTGGAGGTACATGTACTTTGTCAGCGTATATCTGGCATTTGTGACATGTTCGGGAGTGATGATGGCAGTCTGTTTCCATGGTAGACCAGTAATAACCTGCTCTAAGGATCTTTTTAGCCATTGTATGTCCACTGGAATGAGTACCAAAGGCACCATTGTGTATTTCCTCCATGATTTGTTCCGCTTCCTT